>NC_072402.2:1927500-2248750 GCF_028858775.2 Pan troglodytes | reverse complement strand
CAGAATAATAAATTTATTTTATTTTTTTTTTTATGATGGAGTCTCACTGTCCCCCAGGCTGGAGTGCAGTGGCGCGATCTCAGCTCGCTGCAACCTCTGCCTCCCAGGTTCAAGTGATTCTCCTGCCTCAGCCTCCCAAGCAGCTGGGATTACAGGCACGCACCACCATGTCTGGCTAATTTTGTATTTTCAGTAGAGACGGGTTTCACCATGTTTGCCGGGCTGGTCTTGAACTCCTGACTTCAAGTGAACCACCCACCTCGGCCTCCCAAAGTGCTAGGGTTACAGGCATGAGCCACTGTGCCCGGCCACTGCATAAATTTAGTTGGTGACAGCGAGTTTTAATTAGAATAGAAGCCAGGTGCAGTGCCTCACACCTGTAATCCCAGCATTTGGGAGGCTGAGGCAGGCCGATCACTTGAGCCCCAGAGTTCTAGAACAGCCTGGGCAACATGGCGAAACGTGTCTCTACAAAAACATAAAAAATGAGCCAGGCGTGGTGGTAGCACAGGAGGCTGAGGCAGGAGGATTGATTGAGCCTGGGAAGTCAAGGCTCCAGCGAGCTGTGATCACACCACTGCACTCCAGCCCAGGTGACATAGCCAGACCCTGTCTCAAAAAAATTTTTTTTTTAATAAAAACAGGCTGAAAGAAAAGATTGAGGTAGTCTCCCAGCACATGGAGCAAAAAGACAAAGTATTTGATAAACTCTTAGGTACATAAAGGATGGTTAAGGGAACATGTGGACATGGATTACTCTGGACTCACTGCTGGCTGCGCACCCCCTGGCCAGCCATGTGGCCTCCGTGGGTTCTGAACATGTTGATGGTGCCAACCTCCTGGGCTGAAGTGGAAATGGAATGAGTTCTAGGGCATCTGTCTCTTAGATCATGTTAATGTTTGCTGTGCTTTTTCTGTATTGCTCTGTTAGAGTAATAAGAAACGTGATGGTGTTTCTGGCCTCAGGTGCGGATTGATGAGTACGATTACTCCAAGCCCATCCAGGGGCAACAGAAGAAGCCCTTTGAGGAGCACTGGAGAAAGCACACCCTGTCATATGTGGACGTTGGCACTGGGAAGGTCAGTGTGGAGCTCGTTCTCACCACAGCCCAGCACCCACACGGCCCCGCCCAGGTCTGCGGGCTGGCCTCACTGATGGTGAACAGGGAGGAGCAGGCCAGATTTAAATCAACTCCTGACAGATTTGAGGCACCGCTGAAAAAGGCACTCCGACAGCAGTCGGGCTTCGGGCTGGAAACAGAATCCAGTTCCTGCAGGTGGTTCAGAGGAGCCTTAAGGAAGGGTTGCTCCGTGGTGTGGGCCAGATGGACGTCACTGGGCAGGAGCAAGTGTCCAAGGCCTGGTGGCAGGGGAGGAGATGATTGTAGACCTAGTGAGAAAGTCAGCATCTGTGGGGTGGGGACACAGCCACTACCAGAAACCAGTCCCACGTCAAGGGAGCCCAGAAGAGACGCCTCCCCTCTCCTCCCACGGGCTGGGCCAACTGGAAGCGTCTGCAGGGGAGCTGAGGGGATGTGGTGCAGTCTTTAGCATCCCCTGGGCACTGAGCAAGCAGAGAAGGGCAGAAATGGAGGTGGGGTTGGGGTGAGCCGCGTCCTGGGAACAGCCAGCCGAGGGTGTGGTAGGGGGTCGCAGCCTTGTTCCACACAAGCACAGCGTCCTGGGAACAGCCAGCCGAGGGTGTGGTAGGGGGTCGCAGCCTTGTTCCACACAAGCACAGCGTCCTGGGAACAGCCAGCCGAGGGTGTGGTAGGAGTCGCAGCCTTGTTCCACACAAGCACAGCGTCCTGGAAACAGCCAGCCGAGGGTGTGGTAGGGGGTCGCAGCCTTGTTCCACACAAGCACAGCGTCCTGGGAACAGCCAGCCGAGGGTGTGGTAGGGGGTCGCAGCCTTGTTCCACACAAGCACAGCGTCCTGGGAACAGCCAGCCGAGGGTGTGGTAGGGGTTGCAGCCTTGTTCCACACAAGCACAGCGTCCTGGGAACAGCCAGCCGAGGGTGTGGTGGGGGGTCGCAGCCTTGTTCCACACAAGCACAGTTCACCTGTGTGGCATTTCCGCTGGGCATTAAGATTCAGAAATAATGAAGATAGAAAGCTTTTACCCTTAAACTTTTCATAGCTTGTAAGAGTCGTATAATCACTTAGCTGTGTCTGTGGAAGTTACCTTTGGACTCTCACTATCATCTAGTGTGTCTGTGATTCAGGCAGTAGGTCATTTTCAGGGCTTCTCATGAAGGCCATTTCCTGATAGTGTATAGAAATCACACTTCACTCGCTTAGCACAAGTCTATTTTTAATGTTTCCGGGTTCGGGTTTTTTGTTTTGTTTTTGTTTTTCTGAGATAGAGTCTCATCTGTTGCCCAGGCTGAAATGTTGTGGCTTGATCTCGTCTCACTGCAGCCTCAACCTCCCCCAGGCTCAGGTGATCCTCCCACCTCAGCTTCCTGGGCACATGGCACCATGCCTGGCTAATTTTTATATGTTTTGTAGAGATGGGGTTTCTCCATGTTGCCCAGGCTAGTCTTGAACTCCTGCACTCAAGTGATCCACCTGTCTTGGCCTCCCAACAGGCATGAACCAACACCCCCAGCCAGTTTTAGTGATTTTTCAAGAAATACATACTCATTTTAGAAAGTACAAAGAGATTGAAATAAGAGCTCACTAACCAGAGACGACCCATTATGGTTTAAATTTCTTTGTATATGTGCCTACCTTTCCTGTGTGTGCATATTTAATACACAGCTTGAGTATTCCTTCTCTGAAATCCTTGGGACCAGAAGCGTTTTGGATTTCAGGCTTGTTCAGACTTTGGAATATTTGCATTATACTTACTGTCTGAGCATCCGTAATTGGAAGATCTGACTCCATAGCACATTTCTTTCGAATGTCATGCTGGTGCTCAGAAAGTTTCAGATTTTAGAGAATTTCAGATTTTTGGATTAGGGATGTTCAGCCTATATAAATACTAAACTTTGAAGTAGAAAAACTGGAAGTAGATGGTTTAAACATAAAGTGTCTTGGTATAGACAAGGGTTCTCCCACTTCTCATGACGGGAGCATTATTGTAAAGCACTGAGAATCTGGTACAGTGTCATTTTCGTTGCTCTGTTCCACTCTACGAATCTGCCATCATTTACAGTCCCCTGTTGCGCATGTAGATCATTTTTGAATTTGTTATTGGAAAATACTGCAGCAAATACCTTTAAGTTCACATGCTGTAAATCTACTTTTATAGTTAAAATTTTTCAAAAGGAACACAAGAGATGGTTTTTTGTACATTTTTGTGCTTAACTTACCACTGACTCTTCTTTTCATGGTCACCCTGGGATATAGACCCGTAATCGACAAAACTTTGAACAAGGCTGACTGTGCCACCGTCCCCCCAGCCATTTGCTCCTACTGATGAGACAAGATGTGGTGATGACAGAATCAGCTTTTGTAATTATGTATAATAGCTCATGCATGTGTCCATGTCATAACTGTCTTCATACGCGTCTGCACTCTGGGGAAGAAGGAGTACATTGAAGGGAGATTGGCACCCAGGCTGGGAGCTTGCCAGGAACCCAGTGGCCAGGGAGCGTGGCACTTACCTTTGTCCCTTGCTTCATTCTTGTGAGATGATAAAACTGGGCACAGCTCTTAAATAAAATATAAATGAACAAACTTTCTTTTATTTCCAAATCCATTTAAAATATTTTACTGTTATGACTTTAGTCATATTTGTTGACCTAAAAATCAAATGTAGTAATCTTTGTATTCTGTTACATCAAAATCCAGATATGTTCTTGTAGTTTCTTTTTTTTTTCTTTTTCTTTTTCTTTTTTTTTTTTTTTTTTTTTTTTGAGACAAGATTGGTGCAGTGGTACAATCTCAGCTCACTGCAGCCTCAGACTCCTGGGCAGCTCAGGTGATCTTCCCAACTCAGCCTTCTGAGTAGTTGGGGCTACAGGTGTGCACCACCACGCCCAGCTAGTTTATTTTGTAATTGTAGGGACAGGGTCTCACTGTGTTGCCTAGGCTGGTCTCAGACTCCTGGGCTCAAGTGATCCTCCCTCCTTGGCCTCCCGAAGTGCTGGAATTATAGGTGTGAACCACCATGCCTGGCTTTGTTGTAGTTTATTTCTAAGTTCAAATTAATGTTGGTGCCTGAGAGCAAATGGAGAAAACTAACATTTCCTCCTTTTTCTTGGCAGACGGTTTACTAGGTGAGTGTGTCCTTGATTATTCAAATCAGGGGTCCCCAATCCCCAGGCCACAGATTGTTACCAGTCCATGGCCTGTTAGGAGCCAGGCCACACAGTAGGAGGTGAGCAGCGGGCCAGTGAGCCTTACTGCGTGAGCTCCGCCCCCTGGCAGAGCATTACTTTGTGAGCTCCTCCTCCTGTCAGAGCCTTACTGTGAGCTCCGCCCCCTGCCAGAGGATTACTCTGTGAGCTCCGCCCCCTGCAGAGCATTACTGTGTGAGCTCCGCCCTGTCAGAGCATTACTGTGTGTGCTCCGCCCCCTGCCAGAGCATTACTGTGTGAGCTCCGCCCCCTGTCAGAGCATTACTGTGTGAGCTCCGCCCCCTGTCAGAGCATTACTGTGTGAGCTCTGCCCCTGCCAGAGCATTACCTTGTGAGCTACACCCCCTGCCAGAGCATTACTGGGTGGGCTCCGCCCCCTGCCAGAGCATTACCGTGTGAGCTCCGCCCCCTGCCAGAGCATTACTGTGTGAGCTCCAACCGCTGCCAGAGCATTACTGGGTGAGCTCCACCCCCTGCCAGAGCATTACTGTGTGAGCTCCACTCCCTGCCAGAGCATTACTGTGTGAACTCCAACCCCTGCCAGAGCATTACTCTGTGAGCTCCGCCCCTGCCAGAGCATTACTCTGTGGGCTCCGCCTCCTGCCAGAGCATTACTCTGAGCTCCGCCTCCAGTCACAGCATTACTGTGTGAGCTCCGCCCCCTGCCAGAGCATTACTCTGAGCTCCGCCCCCTGCCAGAGCATTACTCTGTGGGCTCCGCCTCCTGCCAGAGCATTATTGTGTGAGCTCCAACCCCTGCCAGAGCATTACTCTGTGGGCTCCGCCTCCTGCCAGAGCATTGCTCTCTGAGCTCCGCCTCCCGCCAGAGCATTACTGTGTGAGCACCGCCTCCTGTCATATCATTACTGTGTGAGCTCTGCCTCCTGTCACAGCATTACTGTGTGAGCTCGGCCTCCTCTTCAAGCATTAACTGTGTGAGCTCCACCTCCAGTCACAGCATTACTGTGTGAGCTCCGCCTCCCGTCAGAGCATTACTGTGTGAGCTCCGCCTCCCGTCAGAGCATTACTGGGTGAGCTCTGCCTCCTGTCCAAGCATTACTGTGTGAGCTCCGCCTCCCGACAGAGCATTACTGTGTGAGCTCCGCCTCCCGTCACAGCATTACTGTGTGAGCGCCGCCTCCCGTCACAGCATTACTGGGTGAGCTCCACCTCCCGCCAGAGCATTACTGGGTGAGCTCCGCCTCCCGCCAGAGCATTACTGTGTGAGCGCCGCCTCCCGTCACAGCATTACTGTGTGAGCTCCGCCTCCCGACAGAGCATTACTGTGTGAGCTCTGCCTCCTGTCCAAGCATTACTGTGTGAGCTCCGCCTCCCGACAGAGCATGACTGGGTGAGCTCCGCCTCCCGCCAGAGCATTACTGTGTGAGCGCCGCCTCCTGTCACAGCATTACTGTGTGAGCTCCGCCTCCCGTCCGAACATTACTGTGTGAGCTCCGCCTCCCGTCACAGCATTACTGTGTGAGCTCCGCCTCCCGCCAGAGCATTACTGTGTGAGCGCCGCCTCCCGTCACAGCATTACTGTGTGAGCTCCGCCTCCTGTCAGAGCATTACTGTGTGAGCGCCGCCTCCTGTCCAAGCATTACTGTGTGAGCTCCGCCTCCCGCCAGAGCATTACTGTGTGAGCACCGCCTCCCACCAGAGCATTACTGTGTGAGCTCCGCCTCCCGCCAGAGCATTACTATGTGAGCTCCACCTCCTGTTACAGCATTACTGTGTGAGCTCCGCCTCCCACCAGAGCATTACTGTGTGAGCGCCGCCTCCTGTCCAAGCATTACTGTGTGAGCTCCGCCTCCCGCCAGAGCATTACTGTGTGAGCTCCGCCTCCCGCCAGAGCATTACTGTGTGAGCTCCGCCTCCCGCCAGAGCATTACTGTGTGAGCTCCACCTCCTGTTACAGCATTACTGTGTGAGCTCCGCCTCCCGCCAGAGCATTACTGTGTGAGCGCCGCCTCCTGTCCAAGCATTACTGTGTGAGCTCCACCTCCTGCCAGGGCATTACTGTGTGAGCTCCGCCTCCCGCCAGGGCATTACTGTGTGAGCTCCACCTCCTGCCAGGGCATTACTGTGTGAGCTCCACCTCCTGCCAGGGCATTACTGGGTGAGCTCCACCCCCTGCCAGAGCATTATCGTGTGAGCTCCGCCTCGTGTCATCATTACTGTGTGAGCTCCGCCTCCTGTCAGATCAGTGGTGGCATTAGATTCTCATAGGAGTGGAACCCTGTTGTGAACTGCGCATGTGAAGGATCTAGGTTATGCGCCACTTATGAGAATCTAATGCTGCTCATCTGAGGTGGAACCGTTTCATCTCCAAACCATCCCCACCATCCCCACACTTGTCCGTAGAAAAAGTGTCTTCCATGAAACCAGTCCCTGGTGCCAACAAGGTTAGGGACCACCAGTTTAAATAACCAAATACTAAAAGAACTGGCATAGAAGTAAATGGGCTGCTGCTTTATTTTTAGACTGTTCTTTTTAGAGAACAATGACAATTATTTCCAAGTTTGTCATTAGAAAATAATATTAGGTTGGTGCAAAAGTAATTGTGGTGTTTGCCATTACTTTCAATGGTAAAAGCCACGATTACTGTTGCACGAACTTAATATGATAAATTTGTTCCTTAAAGTGTATTTTTGGTAAGAAAAACCTTTGTTTTTCTTCTATTAATTTTTTGTTTTTGTCTTGGTAGAGACAGAGTCTTGCCATGCCGCCCAGGCTGGAGTGCAGTGCTGTGATCTCGGCTCACTGCAACCTCCACCTCCCGGGCTCCAGCAATCCTCCCACCTCAGCCTCCCAAGGAGCTGAGACTACAGGCATGAGCCACCATGCCTGGCTAATTTTTATATTTTTTACAGAGACAGGGTTTCACCATCTTGCCCAGGCTGGTCTCAAACTCCTGGGCTCAAGCAGTCCTCCTGCCTCAGCCTCCCAGAGTATTGGGATTATAGGTGTGAGCCACTGCCAGAAAAATTTTTCCTAAGACAAGGCAGGTTTTACATTATATTTAGATTTTTTTTTAATGATGTCTTTTTTGGCAGTGCACAGCCAGAGAACAACACATCACACACAGGAAACAGTTGTGCTCATGTGATGGGGGCCTCAGCACTAGGAAGGAGTGGACTATTGGCACATGCAGCAGCTTGAATAAATCTGAAAGTCACTACGCTGCGTAAGAGAAGCCAAATTTAAAAAGTGCATGCTGTGTACAGAGGGTGTCAAGAATGCCTCCTACGTGACGGAAAGTAGATCCGTGGTTGCCTGCAGACTGGCAGGAGCAGATTCCAAAGGCACAGGAAGAAGCTTGTGGGTAGAATGTGTTCATTACCTTCTGTGCATTACACCATAAAAAAGCTGGTCACAAAAATGCAAACCAAAAACAAAGGTGAAACTAGGATAAGATTTCTCACCTGTGTGATTGGTAAACGTGCAGATGTGCCGTCATGCTTTGTTTATGAAGCTGTGGGATACAAGGACTCTCATACGTCACTGTGGAATGCAGAATATTGCAGCCTCATGGAAGAGGATTTGGCAGCATCTAACAAAACTACATGGCATTTGCCCTTTGACTCAGCAATTCTAGAATCTGCCTCAAAAAAACTCCGGCAAAGAAATGAAAGGACTTTAGGCACAGAGTTCTTTTCACAGCCTGAATGTGTTTGCAACAAAGTTCTTCACTGTGGCGTTTGTAAATGTGGGGAAAAGAGAGATCGGGCTGGTACTGTGTGTGTGTAGAAAAGGAGGGCGTAAGAAACTCCATTTTGATCTGTACCCCGAGCGATTGTTTTGCCCTGAGATGCTGTTAATCTGTAACTTTAGCCCCAACCTTGAGCTCACAGAAACCTGTGTTGTATGGAATCAAGGTTTCAGGGATCTAGGGCTGTGCAGGTCATGCCTTGTTAAGAAAATGCTTACAGGCAGTACGCTTGGTGAAAGTTATCGCCATTCTCCATTCTCGATAAACCAGGGGCACAATGCACTGCGGAAAGCCGCAGGGGCCTCTGCCCAGGAAAGCCGGGTACCGTCCAAGGTTTCTCCCCACTGAGATGTGGCCTCGTGGGATGGGAAAGACCTGACCATCCACCAGCCCGACACCCGTGAAGGGTCTGTGCTGAGTAGGATTAGTAAAAGAGGAAGGCCTCTGTCTCCTGCCTTCCCCTGGGAACGGAATGTCTCAGTATAAAACTGATCGTACATTTGTTCAATTCTGAGATAGGAGAAAAACCGCCCTGTGGTGGGAGGCGAGACCTGTTGGCCGCAATGCTGCTGTTACTCTACTCCACTGAGATGTTTGGGTGGAGAGAAGCATAAATCTGGCCTACGTGCACATCCAGACATAGGACCTTCCCTTGAACTTATTTGTGACACAGATTCCTTTGCTCACGTTTTCTTGCTGACCTTCTCCCCACTGTCACCCTGTTCTCCTGCCACATTCCTCTTGCTGAGATAGTGAAAATAGTAATCAATAAATACTGAGGGAACTCAGAGGCCGGTGCCGGTGCGGGTCCTCTGTATGCTGAGCGCCGGTCACCTGGGCCCACTTTTCTTTCTCTATACTTTGTCTCTGTGTCTTATTTCTTTTCTCAGTCTCTCATCCCGCCTGATGAGAAATACCCACAGGTGTGGAGGGGCTGGTCCCCTTCATTCTATAGTTATTATAAATGTACAGGAACATTAAAAGGAACTTGTTTGTATAATGTCACAGTACAAGGTACGTAGCCCAGGAAATGACCAATCTGATGGGTGTTATAACCCATCCAAGCCCCCTGCAACCACCGTTTTTAAAATAAAAAACTGGTCCTTTCCTTGGCGATACAAGTAAAATAATAACTAGAAGAGAAGAAAAAGAAATTCCCAAACAAGTAACTTTAAAATTTGATGCTTGTGCAGCCATTAATGGTAACAAGCTAGAATTAAAATGGAGTTCTCTTAACTAGGAAAAGAGCTACACAGTAAAAAATAAATATGTTTGTCATAAGTCAAGGATCTGTGAAAATTGTGCCTCTTGGCCATGTGTTATTTAGGCTACTTAAAAAAATGACAAAAAAGACCCAGTTCACCTTCAGAAAGGGGAAGCCAATCTCTCCTGTGCTGCCGGTCACTGTAACCCGCTAGAACTAATAATCTCTAATCCCCTAGACCCCCACTGGAAGAAAGGAGAACATGTAGGCCTGGGGATCGATGGCACGGGGCTAAACCCCCAAGTTGCTATTTTAGTCCGAGGGGAGGTCCACAGGCACTCTCCCAAACCAGTGTTTCAAGCCTTTTATGATGAGCTGAATCGGCCAGCACCAAAGCTTCCGAAAAAGACAGAGCCACACACACCCTGCATCACCCAGGCAGGGAAAATGAGCTGGGCTGTGGGTGCTGGGAAAGCCGTGCCTGCAGCCCCCTTCAGAGTCAGGCTGCACTGCACAGGGAGCCCGAGAGAAAGGTGGAGAGGCCTCCTGAGCCCGGCTCTGGGCATCACAACAGCTGGTGCCTTCCAGTCAGGTTTGCACCGCCAGCTACGGGGAGGTGGCTGGCTGACGGTGAGTTGGTGCCCAGGGTTCTTGGTCCCGTCCCACACGGCAAGACACAGACAAGACTGCCCAGCCACACAAGCCAGTGAGCGAGAGGAATTCCCCAAAGTGTGTGTCTGGAGGCAGGTGGGTCCCTCGACCTGCATCTAAAACCTTGCCCCGCTGCCCCCCACAGCCTCCCCTGAGGTGGGTCCCGGCACACGGTTGCTGCCTCCAGGACAGGGGACATGAGCCCACAGTGTGGGCCGCCCCTGGCCATCCTCCGGGGCTGGCCATGGCCATGGTCGTGGCACCCTGGGGGCCCAGTATGCAGCAGTGGAGGCCACAGTGACAGGAAGTGCCAAGGTGGTCTGGCAGGCGCCCAGGCCTTCCCTGGCTTCAGCCCGTTGTCTGGCCAGTTGTGTTCCCCAGGGGCCACCCGATGCCTCTGGCACTCTCCATGCTGGCTGGGAAGACCAGTGTCGGCCACTTGGCCATGGGCAGCCTCCTTCTGGCACTAGCACGTGCCCCTCCCTCCGTCCTCGCTCTGCCTGCCACGTCTGCTCAGCCACATGGCACCGGGGTGTCTTCACCTGTCCAGCCTCCAAACCTGGTGGGCCTCAAGGGCACAGAGCTCTGCCCACCAGGCTGACATGCCCCGAGGGGGGACTGGACTGGACTCAGGACGGTCCCGGCTCATGGCAACCTTGCTGTCCACCTGGGCTCCTCGGCCTGGGTGAGTCCTTACTGGGGAGAGGGCTCCTCTGCCCTCCAGCTGATGGGTGTGTGCTGGCGGACACAGGTCAGGAAGCAAAAGCAGGAAAACCAGGGAGGGGATGTGCAGTGTGGAGGCGAAGAGGGGTCCTCCCCTGGCCAGTGTGTGTAGCCAGCTGCACCTCACACCCCAAGGCCGTGCCCAGGAGCAGCCCCCTGCTGTGTGTCCAGGGGGCAGGGCACTGACCCCACTTCACCTTTCCCTTAATCCAGCCGTGACCCTGCTTCACGCCAGGATGTGCTGGGATGGCTCGGGGGCAGCACCCTGCACAGCAGCTCTGGCTCTAAGCTGCACAATCGGATGTCCTGCATAGTCACCGGCTAATCCAGGACAGGCTGGTGAAGGTCACTCGCCTGGGCGTGAGTCGCCACCCTGCACCCTGCAGGACAGGTAACTTGGAGAGGGCTCACGTTATCTTATTTAACAAAAACATTGCCCAGAGCATGGTATGATAAAGACCTGGCAGGAATGGAGAGCGCCTCCCACAGAACTTTCACCAGGTGCAGGGAGGCAGGATGCCCATGGGGCGTTTGGGCAGATGCCACAGGGCGATGTTGGGTGGGACCCCCAGCTACCGGCTCCAGGAGGGGTGAGGAGGCCTTGGGCTCCTCTTCCAGGCAGCCCCACTCAGAGCCTTGGACAGCGGGTGCGCTGCATGGAGGGGCAGCCAGAGCCAGGCTGGGAGCAAGAGGGCCAGAGGGAGGCAAGATGCAAAGCAAAGCCTGGAAATCCAGACAACACCGGGAACATCCTGCACTCTCTAAGTTCACCAGCGCACAGACCCCCTGTGGATGGACTCACCCTTGTCCTCTGGGTCCCGCCTGTGCCCAGGACTCCCAGGACCTCGGAGGTATACTCTAGGCATGATCTTCATTACTCTGCAGAACTGTTCACCTTAATTTGCTGGAGGTTGTCTTAAAGCATGGCCTCTATCCATCCACATATTTAGCAGAATTGATTAAAATAAACTTAATACTTTCATGTCATCCTTTTAGGGATTTCTTCAAAGGTTTAGATATTTCAAGCACTGTGTTGATTCTATAATTCACCTGCTGGGGATAGTTGGCTTAAGGGATATTCTGAAATGAACAAACAGCCACAGTCACCTTTGAAGAGCCGCACGTCGCCCGTCCCATCCCAGCTCCGAGCCTCTGCGAGGTTCTCCCCTGCCTGCTGAGCTCCCTCCCCTGTGACACCAGGAGTGGCCCCTCCTCCCCACACTGCAGGGGCCTCCAGATCCCAAGGGGCAGGCCCAACTGCCTGAGAAACTCAGGGACCAGTAGCCACTGTCTCCCTGGGGACAAGGGTTTGTCCAGAAAATGTGGTGGGCAGGATGGGTTGGATCTGAGACAGGCCTCCAGGTGCCGGGGTCACAAGCCAGTCAGCCCCGGCAGCAGGTGGTCACCGCAACATATCAAGGCTCTTGTGACTTCGAGTGTGGCTCCTGGGAAAGGAACCGAATGGGCCGACTCAGTGTGGCCCCTGGAAAAGGAACTGAATGGGCTGACTCATGTCGGAGACGCCTGTCAGCCTCTCTCAACCTCACCCCTCTCTGGGAGGCCAGACACTGTGCCAGGACCCAGAGGGTGGGAAGTCACAGCCCAGAGGATGGGGTTGTGGGGGAAGGTGAGGAGGACATAGGGGAGGTGAGAAGGACAGGGGGAGGTGCGGAGGAGAATCTCGGATGCCGGTGGGCCAGGGTGCCAGTCACCAGGTGAGTGCCTGCAGCTGCCCTGGCTCGTGGCTTCTGTGGCCTGCAGGCTCTGCTGCTTTTTGGCATTGTGAGTGCCTGTAGCCTTGTCCACAGGAGGAGACTGCTTCTGCAGAGCAGGGCCCCCGATGGGCCTTAGCAAACCCCTGAGGACCTTGGACCTGAGGACCCTCCACAAGGAAAGGTGGGGGGCAGGGCTGGCCAGAGGGGCTCTTTGTATAGCTGTTGCTGGGGTTGCTGCTTTACCAGGCCCTCAACTGGGTGTGAGAAGGTGGCTCCTGGGCACAGATGGGATGGCCATGCTGGGGCCAGCTCCAAGTCCCTTCTGCCTTCAGGGACAGAGGACATGGTGCAGAGGCATGGCCTTGAATCCATGTGGCTTTTCTACAGGCTGTGGGTGAAAACCACCCAAGGATTCTGGGGTGAGCTCCAGACCATGTGCTTCCAGTGAGTGAGGGGAGCAGCAGCAGCGGCCACATCTCAGGAGCCTGTCTAGGGGCTGTCCTCCAGAAAAGCAGAGGCAGAGACATGAGGCAGCAGCCCCCGGAGACCCTCCCGCACGTGGCCAGCCAGCGTGTGGGGCCGCATCAGCCTCCTGACAGGAGGGGTCCCCGATGCGGCATCAGTTCCTGGGCCCTGGAAGCTGCCTGGTGTGGGCTCGCAGCCGCTTGACCAGGCTCAGCCAGGGAGGCATTTCCAGAAAGCTTCCTTCTCGTCCCGAGAGCTGCCTCTGTTCTGTGCTCACCCGGCCTGCGGCCGGCACAGAGTGTGGTTTAGGACCGCTGCTCTAGGGGCTGAGGAGCGTGCAGCCTGCGTGACCAATGGCACGATGCATCCTGCTACCTCCTGAGACCCCTTAAAGCGTGGTGATGGCCGAGCATGTTGAGGCCCTGAAGCGACCCAGCCCATTCCGGGCGAGGAGGCCCAGCTGGAGCTGCTGCGGGGAACTGAACTCCCCGGGAGCGAGGAGTCCTGGGGCTGAGGCTGAGCTGAGTGGAGTCTGGAACAGAGAGGCGGATTCGGGACCTAAGTTCAGTGTGAGGGTTTTAATTTTCAAGGGTAAGAGTTTGTGTGTATGGATGTTGCTATGGTCTGAATGGGTCCCCCAAAATCCATGTGTTGGAACCTTAATATCCAGTACAACAGTGTTGGGGGTGGGGCCTTTGGGAGGAGCTTAGGTCATGAGGGCGGAGGGTGGATTAAGGCTGGTGCCGCGATGTGGGACTTCACAGCCCCCAGAACTGTGCAAGAAAAAAACCTGTTCTTCATCAGTTACCCAGCAAGAAGCATTTCGTTATAGTAGCACAAACAGATTAACACACGTGTATTGCTGGGGTGTGTGTGTGTGCGTTTATAAGTTTGTAGATGTATGGTCATGTGTTGGTGTGTGTCTGTTATGAATTTCTGCATATGTGTGTGTCAGTGTGTGTGTGTGAGTGTATGCATGTTTATATGTTGGTAAATATGTGAGTGTGTGCACGTGTGCATAAGTGTTTATTAGTTTATGCGTATATGTGTGTTAATCAGTTTGTGTGTGTGTGTGCATGTATGCCACATTCCTTGTGAAAAGAAAGATATTTTCCCAAACACGGAATGACCCAGTGCCCAGCCGTGTTCCTGGAGCCTTGGCCGTTCCTCTGTGTGAGCTGTGCTCAGTGAGCCAATGTCATGACCTGGAAAAGCTGCAACCCAAGAAAGGGACCCAGCCCTGCCGTCCCCCAACGTGCTGGGTGAGCTGCTGCAAACTCACTGCACACTCACCCTGGATCCTCTGAAACAAGGACCTTCTGTCCCTGGGACCTCTGTCCCAGGCTCTCTGTGCACCCAGGATCCACCCAGACCACAGGAGCTGAGAGTTGAGGTTGCGTGCACAACACCAGGGAAGATGAGGGGCCTCTCTCACCTCGCCCTCCTCCTCTTCCTCCTCTGCCAGGTCCAGGTCTGTCCTCCACCTTCCCCTTATCCTCACATCACTGCAACCCCACCCTTCCCTCCACATTCTGATTATCCAAGAGAGCAAGTAAAGAACAGTATTTAGCTGAGTTTATTTTTCACTGAGATAAATTTGCATGTAACAAAACTAAGAATAAATCTAATTAGTGATAATCCATCAATCAGGCTAAAAGATGTCATCTGGATTAGGGAACATTGTATCTTTGCGTCCTTGAAACAGACGACTTTAATGCATATTTATCAATGAGAAAACGAGGCACCAATGTTTTTGCGATGCCTGCTCTAGTGACTGTACAAGAGTCATTTACAATTAACACAGTTACTGAGAATGGAATGTTTGTGAATGGGATTTCTTTTACATAAATGAAGTTGACTCACTGAATTCTCATTTCATGGATCCAGGAAAGGCTATCCCAGTGTAGCAGGACGAGCCGCAGACAAAATTCCTCAGACACCAGCTTAAAGAAGGAAGAGGTTTGGCTGGGTGCAGTGGCTCATGCCTGTAATCCCAGCACTTTGGGAGGCCGAGATGGGTGGATCACGAGGTCAGGGCATCAAGACCGTCCTGGCTAACATGGTGAAACCCCCTTTCTACTAAAAATACAAAATAGCTGGGCGTGGTGGTGGGCACCTGTAGTCCCAGCTGCTTGGGAGGCTGAGGCAGGAGAATGATGTGAACCCGGGAGATGGAGCTTGCAGTAAGCCGAGATCATGCCACTGCACTCCAGCCTGGGTGACAGAGCAAGACTCTGTCTCAAAAAAAAAAAAAAAAAAGAAGGAAGAGGTTTATTCAGCCGGGAGCATCAGCATCAGCAGACTTGCATCTTAAGAGCCGAGCTCCCTGAAAAAGAAATTCTTGGCCTTTTTAAAGGCTTACACTCTAAGGGGTCCACGTGAAAGGGTCATGATAAATCAAGCAAGTGTGGGGAACGTGACTGGGGGCTACATGCATCAGCTAACAGAACAGAGTTTTGCGATGCTTTTTCATACAATGTCTGGAATTTACAGATAACACAAGTAGTTTAGGTCAGGGGTTGATGTTATTATTATTATTTTTTAATTCCTAGGGCTGGGTGGTGGTGCCAAGGTCATCTAGCTATTTATCTTACTTTTGTTTCTTTCCAACTCTTTGCTTTCTCTCTTTCCTCCTGTCTTGTGAACTAGGCAAGGTGGGCAGCAGGAGTAGTAGTGGTCTCCTTCCTTACTAGGTGGACCCCTTCTGAACTTCAACAGTGGCGACTGGTGGTTTCTGTAATGAAATTTCAATTTGACCCTCATCTGAGAAGAGACAGTATCTGGTAACACAAAGCTCAGGAACTGCACACAATCTCTCACGAAAGCTTATGTCCAATTTCCGTCTGGTGCCAGCCCACTCGAAGGGCAGCTAAATGTCACTAGGCAGGTCCTGCTGGCAGTAAGTGTTATGTAAGATGCAGATTCAGTGAAGCCAGGCCCATCGTACGACGAAAGCTTGTGAGGGTTGGTTTCTCTGTCAGATTCCAGATTCATAGATAGAAAAGGAGGGGACATTTATGTCTTCTGCCATTATAAAGAGTCATTCTTATATGTTTTAAAATATTGGCTATGTATATAATTTATAGATCTACATGTAGCTCTGTATAATCAATATTGCATGCCTAATATATACTATATAGAGATATTATGTAAGTATTATATAAATTATATAGATCTATGTATTTTAAAATGTAGATCTATAGAGAGCTATACAGGTGTACTTTGTCTTGTGGTGTTTTGCTTGATTTTGCTCCATGGATGTTACTTTTTTTACAAATTGAAGGTTTGTGGTAACCGACGTGGAGCAATTCCACGGGTGCAGTTTTCCCAGCAGTGTGTGCCACCTTCGTGGCTCTGGGTCACATTTTGGTGATTCTTGCCACAGTTCAAACTTCTTCATTAGTATTATATACGCAGTGGCAATCTGTGATCAGGGATCTTCAAAGTTACCGACGTAATTGTTTTGGGTGCTATGAACTGCACCCATATAAGACACAAACTTAATAAATGTTTGGTGTGTTCTAGCTGCCCCTCCAGTCAGCTGTTCCCCCACCTCTCTCCCTCTTCCCAAGCGTTCCTGTTCCCTGACACACAACAATATTGAAATTCGCCCGGTTAGTAACCCTTCCATGGCCGCAGAGTGCTCAAAGGAAGAGCCACCACGCCTCACTTTAAATCAAAACCCAGAAATGATTCAGCTTAGCAAGGAAGGCAGGTTGAAAGCTGCGATAGGCTGAAAGCTAAGCGAGGCCTGCACCAGTGAGACAAGTAATGAAGACAAAGGAAAAGTTCTTAAGGGAGATCACAAGTGCTGTTCTAGAGAGTGCATGAATGATGGGAAGTGAACCAGCCTTGTTGCTAATACAGAGAAAGCTTTTGTTTTCTGGATAAACAATCAAAACAGCAACACCATTCCCTTAAGCCAAACCCTAGTCCAGAGCAGGGCCCTAACTTTCTTCAATTCTGTGAAGGCTGAGACAGGCGAGGAACCTGCAGAGGAAGAGTGGAAGCTGGCAGAGGTGGGTTCATGAGGTTTAAGGAAAGAAGCCGTCTCCATAACATAAAAACGCAAGGTGACGCGGCAGGTGCTGATGGAGAAGCTGCAGCAAGTTACCTTCCGCGTCCAGAAGATCTGGCTAAGATCACTGATGAAGGTGGTTGCGCTTAACAACAGATTTTCAATGTAGATAGAACAGCCTTCTATTGGAAGAACACCATTTAGGACTTTCCTACCTAGAGAGGCCAAGTCAGTGCCTGGCTTCAAAGCTTCAAAGACAGGCTGACGCTCTTGTTAGGAGCTGGTGCAGTGGTGACTTTCATTGGAAGCCGATGCTTATGGACCATTCTGAACATCCCAGGGCCCCTAAAAACCATGCTCAGTCTACCCTGCCTTGCTCTATAGATGCAACAAGAAAACCTGGATGTCAGCATGTCTGTTTACAGCACGGTTTACTGACTATGTTAAGCCCACTGTTGAGAACTACCGCTCAGAAAAAAAGATTCCTTTCAAAATATTACTGCTCACCGACAATGCACCTGGTCACCCAAGAGCTCTGATAGAAATGAACAAGGAGATGAATCTTGTTTCCATGCCTGCTAACTCAACACCCATTCCACAGCCCAAGGACTCATTTCAACTTTCAAGCCTTATTATTTAAGGAATACATTTTTTAAGGCTGTATCTGCCATAGTTAGTGATTCCTCTGATGGATTTGGGAAAAGTAAATTGTAAACCTTCTGGAAAGGATTCACTATTCTAGATGCCACTAAGAACATTCATGATTCATGGGAGGAGGTCAAAGTGTCAGCATGAACAGGCATTTGGAAGAGGTTCATTCCAATCCTCATGGATGACTTTCAGGGATTCCAGCCTTCAGTGAAGGAAGTCACTGCAGATGTAATAGGAATAGATGTGAGACCAATTACTGCTAAAATGCCTGGGATATGCTCCTTTTGTCTTAGAAAGTGGCTTGTTCTTGGATGTAGCAATGCACACACTTTGAGAGACATTTCCCCATGGCAGCTGGCATTTATTACGCCGATCAGGAGCCATGCTTCAGGCACCAGTGCAGCAACAAGGCAGCGTGCTGGCCAAGCCAACTCCCTCCCACAGCACGGGGCCACTGGCTTCTGTGCCCTTACACTCAGACATGACCACATGACTGCTCCTGCTTGGGAGGATAGGGGGCAAGGATGCCACGCTCCCCGGCGCTCTCTCCCACCCCACCATGCCCCCACTTGTCCACTGAGCCCCCAGCTCTCTCATCCACAGCTGGACGCGGGGACCCAGCCAGACGCTCCAAGAGGTCCCTAGAGGAAGGCAGCATCTCAAGGCAGAGTCAGGCCCTGGGGAGAAACACGCTTTTACCATCCAGGGCCATGGAGCTCCCGGCTGTGAGTGAAACAGCACCTGGCCCTGGTGCACGCACGTGGGGCACGCAGAAACCCGCACACAGGGAATTCACCGAATTCTCACCCACGCGGTGGGCTGGGCCCTGCTCACCCCAGGTAAAAAACACAGGATCTGAGCTGACAGGGGAGTGTAGTGTGGGCTCCACCTGAGGAGGAGGCGCAAAGGTTTCAGCAACTCACAGAGGTGGGTGTGCCTGGAAATGCACTGGGAACAACCTCACCCCGAATCAGAGGAACTTCCCCGTTACCAGCCTGGGCCACAGCTCCACACCCGGGCCCTCTGCCGTTTGCCAACTGTAAGTGGCCTCTGCCCACCTGAGCAGTTCATGAGAAACAGGAAAACCATTTCCAGAAACCAGTTTAGAGTCAAACAGTTACCTGAGTTCAGCATTTCAAGAAGTGGGCCCTTCTATGTCACACATTATTATTTTGTATTTATTTATGAAAGCAATGCGTGCTCACCCTACAAAACTGGAAGAGGCATTGAGGGAAAGGAAGAAACTGAAAACCATGGCCACAGGCCTTCCGGGACTTTCCTGTGTGTTCGCGTCTGCTCAGGGCTGACATCGCACAGTTCTGCGTCCTTCATTGTCACGTGGTATTTTCTTAAGACGATTCCATGTCATAAAAGTGCATAATTTAAAGCGCTAAATTGTATCATATCGATTCTTCTTCCATTTATTCCGATGCCCCCCAACTCCGTGGACCTGTTCTCACGCTGCCAGGGCCTTCACAGCACCGTTCCCTCTGCCGCCGCCGCCATGCGAAGCCCTCCTCACCCTGTAGCCCCACCAGGAGGGAAGCTCCGTCCCTCAGCAGCCAGCACTCCCATGGGGATTCCTGCAGGAGAAACCTGAGGGTGAGGGGCGAGGCGAGCAGGATAGGGCAGGACCAGGCGTCAGGAGGGGGTCCCTGTCAGCCAGTGCCCCGGGGGCTCTGGGCGGTGACCCGCACCCCACTGCTGGCCCTGGGGAGGCCAGGGTGGCCATGGCACCCGCCACTGTCAGTCGTTGGCTCTGGGCCACCCATAGTCTGTGCTCGTGACCTCCCAGGCATCTCCCAAAGAGGCACACAGCCTCCTCAGCTCGGCAAAGCGGTACAGGCCCAGACAGGGCATCTGGGAGGCACGGCAGCACCTCCACAAGCCCTGTGGATGACGGCGGGCCCCATCTGGCACCTCCCACTCTGCACATGGCACTCAGGAGGCGCTCGGGGCACCTGTGTTCATGGAGCACAGAGCAAAACGGCACTTGTGTGCACGTGGGATTCATGCCCTGGCCCGCTGTCCTCAGCCAATGGGCAGCAAGCTGGAGATACACTCCTTCCTGGAGGCCTCGGGCCAGGGGCTCTGTCGCCAGGCTCTAGATCACCACTGACCCCTTCCTGGATCATGACCCGGACATGGGGTGGACCTAGGGCCTCGGCTGGGGTTGGAGAGATGATAAGGGAGGCTGTGGCCTGCATGGTGAGGCCCGCAGGGCTCAGCATTGATCTGGCCTCCCCTCAGATTGCTCCAGTGGCCTCTCTCAGCCTCAAGCTTCTCATCAGTAAAATGGTGCAGAAAACAGGGCTTCATGTCCTGGAGGATGTGAATTCACCAGGGCCCTAAATCACCCAGACCCCTACTGTGTCCTTGCAGGGACATGGCACTCCTGTGTTTGCTTCATTCCATTGAAGAAAAAAAAACCAGACACAGCCACTGGTTGCAGACCTCATGGTAAACAACCCACCGCCGGCGCCCTGCTCCACAGCCACCCCACAGCTGCCGTTCTGACGCGCGGCTGCCACTGTGCAGCTCTTTCTGCTGGACGTGGCATCTTCGCCTCCTCCGACATCTAAGAAGCCTGGGCCAGCCCTGTGGTTCACCACAAGGAATGCTGTACATTGGGCAACTATGAGCCAGGAAACCACACTCAGAGGAGCTGGACACAGGACATCAAGGGCACTGCTGGCAGTTGAATGGTGTTTGCAGAGGGAGGCAGGGAGACGAGGGCAACCTTGACCCAAGCTCTTGCTCGGATAAACACTTAAGCAACGTTGTCAGGAAGGAATCCATGACTCGATGGTTCAGCAAATATTAGCTCAGCAGGTGGCATTCAGCTGCTGGGGGCAGAGACAGCATTGCATGCAGACACGGCTCCACTCAAGTTGGCCTGCCCTCGTGTATGAGGAGGGCGCCCGGCCAGCCAGCACCCACCCTGGAGGCTTCCTTGGCAGGTGCAGTCCACCTGGCCCAGCTGCAGACAAGACCCATGGCTTGGAGATTCTGGGTGTGTCTCTGTCTCTGTGGGCTGAGGGACATCGTGGAGCCCATCCTCAGCCCCATGGGAGCCTGAGACACTCCCTCCTCACTGCTCACACCAGACCAGGTTCAGAAAGAGACATGAGGCACTGTGCGTTTTGCAGAGTCCACAGGATGAACACAAGGGTTTGGATCCCAGACGTGCCAAATGCCTAAAGGGTGCACTCATTAAAAAACAAAGCTTTGAAGCTGAGGATCATTTCTGCAATGTGGAATAATCCTTGTTTTTAGAAAAGTCAGTTTTCAATTCAATCTGTCTCATAATTGAAAATCTTTATGTAGTGAAGTATCTTGAAGTAAAACAAGCTGCTAACAAGCCACCATCACAACTTAATGAGCGCAACACAGGGGCACTTCCCGGCATGCGCCTGCCCTCGGCCACACGGCTGGTTTCCACCAGGCTCCCCGCCTGTTGCCTTCAGGCTGAGCCTCGGAGGCACACATGTTGGCCGTAGCCTTGTAGAACAGTTAAAATTCATAAATGCACTGGGGTTTTGGGGGACCAAGCCCCTCACCTTGCAGAGAAGGAAGATGAGGTGCTGAACACCCAATGCCTTGATCAAGGACATGCAGTGGCCCCAAACCAGGACCTGTCCCTTGGCCTCGGCTGCCCTGTGCCCTGGTCAGGTCTGTGGAGTTTCTGTTTGGTAAAGACCTTGCATCAGGCATGTCACCTCCAAGATGTCCCTCCCTTTTACCCTGCCTCTCATTACCAAGCTCAGACACAACTTTACCTGCTTCCAGACACCCAATTAAAACCCATCCACGCGTAAAACCTCTTGGGCCATGAGGAGCAGGGTTACACCTGGGGGCACTGGATGTGGGGCATGGCTCTTCCTGTGCCCCTGGGCCCCAGGTGCCCCCACGAAGCCCTTGGCTGCCCTTGGGTCCACCCCTCCTCACCCCCAGCACAGCAGTTTCCGGCACTGAGACTTGCGCTCTCACCTGCTGAGACTTTCGGAGCGTTCGTTTGAGCAGCACCTGTGGCCAGTAAGATCCTCGCGTTGAAAGGCCTCCCAGCCTCTGGAGGCCTCCTGGGAGCCGCTGTCCTCATAGGATGTGTCCCCCAGGGGGAAAGGCTCCCCACCCTGCCAGTTCCTCCACCAGCGGGACCAGCAGCACCCATCCGGTCCTCAGCCCGCTGGGCTTCAGATCCCTGCCAGCCCACAGGATTCTCCCAACACCCTGCCCCAAGCCCCACAGAGCCAGGGTCCCCTCACCCTGTGGGCGGCCACTGCAAAGCCATGCAGCCCCTGAGAGCCCACCCTGTCCCCGAGTGGAGTGGGCCGCCTTCCACCCGCACATCAGCACCTGTGACCGTGGCCTGCTGTCGCTCTCAGCTGTCCAGGGTTGGGTGCTGGGCACTCAGGCATCTGGTGCCATTGAGGGCAGCGGGTCCCCCTCACCAATAGGGTAGAGAGGAAGGAGGTGATCAGAATAGCCCCTGTGGCTCAGCAGGCCCAGCTTGCAGGCCCACCAGAGCCTTGCAGGACCCCACTTCCCCCATCAATGGGCTGCAGAGGAAACCGCAGGGCTGGGCTTTTCTATCAGAGGACCATCCGGAGATCTCAGGTTACAGAGCCACAAAGACGGGGAGCTGGCGGGGCAACTCCCCACAATCCAAAGGAGTGGGGGGCTCTAAGTCACGGCGGCTCTAAGTGGTCGGGCTCTAAGTGGTGAGGGCTCTAGTGGTGGGAGCTCTAAGACTTGGGGTCTCCACGTCGTGGGGGCTCTAAGTCGTGGGGGCTCTAGTGGTGGGAGCTCTAAGCTGTGGGGTCTGTAAGCGGTGGGGACTCTAAGTGGTTGGGCTCTAAGCTGCGGGGGCTCTAAGCCATGGGGTCTCCAAGTCATGGGGGCTCTAGTGGTGGGGGCTCTAAGTTGCGGGGGCTCTAGTGGTGGGAGCTCTAAGCTGTGGGGTCTGTAAGCGGTGGGGACTCTAAGTGGTTGGGCTCTAAGTCGTGGGGGCTCTAGTGGTGGGGGCTCTAAGTTGCGGGGGCTCTAGTGGTGGGAGCTCTAAGCTGTGGGGTCTGTAAGCGGTGGGGACTCTAAGTGGTTGGGCTCTAAGTCGTGGGGGCTCTAGTGGTGGGGGCTCTAAGCTGTGGGGTCTGTAAGCGGTGGGGACTCTAAGTGGTTGGGCTCTAAGTCGTGGGGGCTCTAAGTCGTGGGGGCTCTAGTGGTGGGGGCTCTAAGTTGCGGGGGCTCTAGTGGTGGGGGCTCTAAGCTGTGGGGTCTGTAAGCGGTGGGGACTCTAAGTGGTTGGGCTCTAAGTCGTGGGGGCTCTAAGTCGTGGGGGCTCTAGTGGTGGGGGCTCTAAGCTGTGGGGGCTCTAATCCATGGGGTCTCCAAGTCATGGGGGCTCTAGTGGTGGGGGCTCTAAGTCACGGGGGTCCTCAGGACCCTCTTTGGCAGAGGAGAGCCCACCTGGGCCAGTGCTCACTGCCTGGAAACTAGACCAGCTCCGTGCACTTTAGGACGTGAAGAAAAGGCGGAGTGAAGGAGGCTCCTGAGCGTCCCGTAAACTCTTGAAGTTCCTCCGGGTTCGGGGCGCCTCTTTCCCAAGCCAAGCCCAGCGGTGCTGTCTGCTCCCCCCACCCCTGGGCTGACCTAATGAAAGCCCACTCTCTCCAGGCGCCCATCTGTGAGTCCATCGCGGCAGGCCTCGGCGGGGCCCTCTCTGCTCAGAGCTCTTCTGGGTGGAACAGAGGCTTTTTGTTGCACGGGATTTCCAGGGCTGTGCTGGCTTCATGCACCGAGGGGCCTGCTCTATAGGCCACGGCCGCCGGGCCAGCGTCCAGCGGGAACACAAGGGAGCTGTGTGTCGCTGGGTCAGCATCGCGGCCCAGCCCGGCGGGAAAGTGGGGTGGCTGCTACTAAGGCTCTGGCTTGTTTGAATGAGGTTGCTTTTCCCAGAGTAGCTGAAGTGTCAGTCCACACCGAGAGCTGGTTGCCTGCCAGCGTCGTTGCCTTTAGATTTAAAATGAAAATATGACAGAGCCAGAAGCTGGGTAAACTGTTTTCCAACCCTCTCCTTTCACAAAGCCAAATGGAATAATTGAGATCAAATCCAACTCTTCAAAAATGCATTTGCCTGACAACTCTCCATGCCAAGTGTCGGCCTGAAATAATCCCTTCGCTGACGCTCTAAGCCCGGAGAAAGGCCGCCTGTCACAGAGTTGCTGACGGTGCCAGACACAACCGCGCCAATGAACTGAAGCCTCACTCTGAAAGCGAAAGGGTTGGCTGCGAACTGAAGCTAAAACCAGATGCCCATCAATGCTGTTAGCAGTAAAATGACTGATGATTAGGCAAATGGTTTTACTTTGAAATTTAAAATGAATTGAAAAAAGCAATATTACAATAAAAATATAAAACCATAATTTAATTGTCAAATAAAACAAAACTAAATGGATAAAACTTAAAGTCATAATTGAACACTTGTGAAGTATCGTAGCATCTCACCCCTCTCAGTCCCTCTCCCGAGTCCCACCCAGCCTGGCGTGTGAGACCCTGAGGGTCCACCAGGTCACCCAGTTCCCTTTCTGTGCACCATGTCCCCAGGCTCAGCCACACAGGGTTTATCTGCTATTGCTCCTTCTTTCCAAGTGGTGTTTTCTCTGCCGTCTCTACTCCGTCTCTTACGAAGATCCAGAGCCCTTGCTGAAAAGCGCTGCCTTCAAAGTCCCCCAGAACCCGTGTCTCTCCTCTCCGGTTGCACAACACAGTTACTGCAGGGCCTCTGAAGTGACCCCCATCCCACTGTCCGGCTTGGGCTGCGCGGTGATGCTGCCAACAGGAGCAGGTGCGGGCAGTCATGGTCACGCATCCGGCTCGACTGAGTGTTCCGTATACTACTGTACAAAACTCTTATCACTCCTTCCACTTCATTTATCACTTTCCTTGCAGATGGGCATTTTCAGTTTCTCACAATTCCAAAACAAAAATTCTTCTCGAGTGTCAGTTCCTCCAGGGCATATTCCTGCAAGTGTTGTTCCTGAATCTCAGCCTCGCAGCTTCCCTCGCTGAAGATTTGCAAATTGCCTTCCTGAGTAGAGCCTCCAGTCTCTGTATTCAGTGTGACTGCCCGGCAGTCACGGGCTCTAGGCCTGGTCAGACCTGCTCCCTTCCTCAGTCGAGGGGAGAAAGGTGCATCCATCCCCAGCGGGGCACCCGCTGCAGCTCCGGTACCCCAGCCAGCTCCAGGCCGGGCGCCCATTGCAGCTTCGGTACCCCAGCCATCTCCAGCACGGCAGGTGCCCTGTCTCCGTGGCCCGGTAGGTCTCCTCTCAGCGAGTCTCCTGTTCATGAGCTGTGCCTGTTTTTTGGTGTTTTGCTTTCCTACAGCTACGAGGAACTTCTTTAGTCTGTGGATGCCAATCCTTTTCCAATTTTATTCACTGTAACTACTATTTGGCCAGTTCACAGCTTTTATTTTCCATTGGTTTATGGTGACTTTAACAATGTTGCCTTGTTTCAATTTGCCAATGTTTTTCTCTATGCTTTTAGTTATTAAGAAATCCTTTTCTATCTCAGGCATTAAGAAAATCTCCTAGTTTTTAACTTTAAGATTACACTTTTTACATTTAGTCATTCCTTCTTTTGGGTTTTTATGAACTATGGAATATCAAATATGTATAACATAAAATTTGCCATTTTAGCTGTCTTTGAGTTACCCGTCAGTGGCATTCGCGATGTTGTGCAACCATCACCATTTCTATTTCCAGAGCTCCTTATCACCTGAACAGACTCATTCACTTTCTAACCCGATATTCAGTGGCACTGGCTGAGCATCTCCTAATGGCCGGGCCTTGCCCTCAGGGGGATTGCTGTCTAGCAGGGGAGGCAGACAGACAGGCACAGTGGGTGCAGCAAACAAGTGAATGAGAGGGCCTGGGGCTGGGCAAGGGCAGCCTGGATGGCTTTGCAGAGGGAACCTTTGTTCCCCAGGGCGGTGACTGTGCTGCGTGTCCACCCCCAGCTGTGCTCCTCAGCCCCAGTTCTCATGATGTTTGTTCTCCTGGGTGTAGCGATGAGACTCCCATTCCAGGTGGTAAGGAAGAGGCACAAGACGGGGCCGTTGTGCAGACTTCTAAAGAAAGAACTCGTGTTATTAAAACTGAGCTCATTGCCTCCACTGACATTTGCGGAGGGATGACCACGCCAGGTACCCACGGAGCCCTCATCCCTGCCTGCACAGGGCCCATTTCTAGTGCGGACGGAAACAGCTTGGCCCCAGGGAAAAGGCAGGGAGCCTACAGGGTGGGGTGGAGGCAGAGCTGGTCTTAGCAAGGACAGAGGGAGTCCACGAGCCTTGAGAACCTTCTGTAGGAGGGGCAGCCCGGGCAAAGGCCCTGGGGCAGGAGCAGAGCAGAGGTCAGAGGTCAAAGCTCCTCTCCAGGAACTGTGGTTTTCTGTGTAGCTGCGTTCTCACCTGGGAAGAGGCACACTCAGGTTAAACGCAAGCCCAAGGCCATCTTGAGCCCAAGGGGACAGGACGACCGTCGCCGTAGGTAGGGGTGGAGGACGCGGGACAAAAAGGACGGGGTGCTGGTCACACTCCTGACAGCACTCAGGCCCAGGGGCAGAGGGAGAAAGCCACCCACATGCTCAGTGCCACACGCTGGGCAGGGGCTTCTGACGTTCCCATGACCCCACGAAGCAGCTCTTATGCCCCATTTTCCAAATGAGAACACCAAGGACCCGCGAAGTCAGCAGCCGGCCTATGGCCACGTGGCTGGAGAGCAGAGGTGCTGGCCTCAGGAAGGCAACCCCACGGGTCCACGGCTGAGGCCGGCAGGCTCCATCAGCGCCCTGCCCTGCTGCCCTCAAAAACTGTCTCCTCCTGCCTCTGCAGAGCACGCCCAGGGCTGTCACCCTTGAAAGCTGTGGGGACTCTAGGAGAAGGTGGCGGCTCCCTGTGATCCGCTCCCACTCTGGTCCACATTTCACAGGGCCTGGGCCTCAGATAACTTCAGGGGTTTTCTTTAAGAAAAATGGTACACAATCACAAATGCTAAATCGATATGAAATGGAAATGAGGAGAGATGGCGGCCGATGGCAGGTGCTTCAAAGCTACATCACCCGGGAGGAAGACTCTGCCTGCAGCTGTCACTGACCTGCCGAGACCTGGCACATCCCACGGCAGCCTGCGTTGGGGCTGGAAACATGCTATGTGCAGTGCAGCTTGAGAGGTGGACCAAAAGGAGAAATGGCCATTGCAAGGATGTTAAGAGTAAAAGTTTGCAAGTCTTCTGCTCACAGATTTTACCGAGTTCCTATTGTAAGGCAGGATTCCGTTCTAAGGAAGGAAGTTATTTCTGGATTTGTCTTCTGAAGAACGCCAGCCCCTCAGCATTAAAGTTGCCGTGTCTCTTTACACTTGGACTTTAAACAAATTAGATGACTCTTTGTTCCAACGGGCAGGCTGTCCGCTTGCGGGCTGCACCGGCCCACCTGTGCAGACAGCCCAACCGTCACTGGCCCACCCGTGCAGGCAGCCCCACCCGGCGTCCTCTCCCCACTGAGCCTGGCCCTGAAAAAGGACCCCTCGGACAGCAGGACAGGCCAGTCCCAGACATGTAAGCTTGCTCAGCAACCTTCTGGGGTGGACCTGTCCCATTTGCAAATGTGGGTTCCTGCACAAGGAGTCCCATTTTCAGATATTTCTCCTTTCTGCCTGCTCAAGGCAACCGTGGCTGCGGAAGACTCCAGGGCAGGACGGTCAGCAGCCTCCCTGCACGCTCAGCTGCTCCTGCTTCAGAAGAACCAGCCCCTCATCAGGATCCCGCCCGTTGGGAAGCCTGCACGGATTCTTCTGTATGCCCATGACACGGGCAGGGTCCGTGCTGTAGAGCCCCTCCGCAGTTCTCCAGGGAGACACCTGTGGCCTGCAGTGAGGAGGGCACTGAGTGTCATCACCTGAGGGCACTTTCTGAGAAACAGCCACAATGTAGAACAACAGGCAACATTGTGCAACGTTTGTCAGCCCCTCCAATCACACAATTTATCAGCCCCTCCCATCACGTCGTTTATCAGCCCCTCCGATCACACCTTTATCAGCCCCTCCGATCACACCTTTATCAGCCCCTCCGATCACACCTTTATCAGCCCCTCCCATCACACCTTTATCAGCCCCTCCCATCACACCTTTATCAGCCCCTCCCATCACACCTTTATCAGCCCCTCCCATCACACCTTTATCAGCCCCTCCCATCACACCTTTATCAGCCCCTCCCATCACACCTTTATCAGCCCCTCCCATCACACCTTTATCAGCCCCTCCCATCACACCTTTATCAGCCCCTCCCATCACACCTTTATCAGCCCCTCCCATCACACCTTTATCAGCCCCTCCCATCACACCTTTATCAGCCCCTCCCATCACACCTTTATCAGCCCCTCCCATCACACCGTTTATCAGTCCCTCCCATCACACCTTTATCAGCCCCTCCGATCGCACCTTTATCAGCCCCTCCGATCACACCGTTTATCAGCCCCTCCGATCACACCTTTATCAGCCCCTCCCATCACACCTTTATCAGCCCCTCCGATCGCACCTTTATCAGCCCCTCCGATCACACCGTTTATCAGCCCCTCCGATCACAGCGTTTATCAGCCCCTCCCATCACACCGTTTATCAGTCCCTCCGATCGCACCTTTATCAGCCCCTCCGATCACAGCGTTTATCAGCCCCTCGAATCGCGCCGTTTATCAGCCCCTCCGATCACACCATTTATCAGTCCCTCCGATCGCACCTTTATCAGCCCCTCCGATTGCACCGTTTTGCCATGTGCATCGCTTTCCCACCGTTCTTCTTAAAAACGGAAAAGAGAACATTTCCTTAGATCTTCTTGCCTATTACAGATTGATTTGTTGTTGGCTGGTTTTATACACACACGCCTGGGTCCCTGGGGTCTCCGTTAGAGGATCCTGTGCCCCCAACCACCCAAGCTTATTTCCTAGGGTTACAGGTCAGTAAGGTAGTTGGGCCGTTTACCTACTCACTTTTTTCATGAATCTCTTTTGACAGCTACCAAAGAAGAGACAACATCCAGCAGCAGCCACTCCCGCAGGACTCCAGGGAACAAGGATGGAATGAGAATTGAGAAGCAGAGCTGAGCTGTGACTCAAGCACCGGGCTGGCTGCCACACAGCATCCCTGTGACACTCAGATGCCAGCTAACGTGTTCTAATAAAAGTAAGCATCGCTGGCCGGGTGCGGTGGCTCATGCCTGTAATCCCAGCACTTTGGGAGGCCGAGGTGGGTGGGTCACCTGAGGTCGGAAGTTCGAGACCAGCCTGACCAACATGGAGAAACCCCATCTCTACTAAAAATACAAAATTAGACGAGTGTTGTGGCATGCGCCTGTAATCCCAGCTACTAGGGAGGCTGAGGCAGGAGAATCGCTTGAACCCGGGAGGTGGAGTTTGCGGTGAGCTGAGATTGCCCCATTGCACTCCAGCCTGGGCAACAAGAACGAAAGTCCATCTCCAAAAAAAAAAAAAAAAAAAAGTAAGCATCGCCTTGAAAGACATGATACCAACTGCTGAAACATTCTCTGAGTTCATGGTTAATAAGAAAAAGACAGCAGAACACCAGCGCACTTGGTTTCTGGAGAGCACCACTGTCAGGAGGCCATGTTGACAAGGATGCTGGAGGAGCTCAGCTGCAAGCACCAAGCAGACTCCCGGACGAGAAGAAGCCACGGCTTCAAACCTGATGGGTGGTGAAGAGTACATTCCCTTTGCTGGCACAGTGAGGGAGAAAGACCAGAATTTTATGTTTAGGTTAGAGGAGACCCACACTTAGGGAGCTAACGATGGCAGTGACTGTTGACTAAGAGCGTTCTACCACGATGCTCTTCCAATAGCCCTGAAGACAGGTCTTCTTATTCACCCCTTTCTATAGAGGAGACGCCAAGGCTTAGAAGTGGAAATCCCTTTCCAAAGTTATCCCAGTGGTAAAAAACAGTACGGGGGTTTGAACCCAGGCCTTTCTAGCTGCAGAGTCCTGGTGCCTGCCCCACACCCTACGGTGTCACTGTCTCCCTGGAGACCCTGAAGGGCAAGGGTAGCCGCAGAGCAGAGTGGACAGCCTCTGGTTCTAGGGCCCGATGTGTGCACATTGATACATTAAAGTCCTGTCACTGCACAGATGTACGAGGGATGTATGTCTGGAGACATACATGTGCGCTCTGAGCAGTAACAAACCCAAACTGTCAAAATGAAGAACTGAGGACACATCGTTGCTGGGTCCATCTAATTCTGAATCAACTGTGAATATAGAAGAAATAATTTGCTCAAAGAGAAGGTGTTGACTTGTCCAAGACGCAATATGCTGTCTCTTCCTCTAGAAATCAGAAATATTCAAACCCAGAGTTCTACTGAAATACCCTAAATTGGCAGTGCTTTTTTGTGGTAATTTAATCAGTAGCTGAAGCTGAAATTCCCAGCTTTTCACAAAACGCAGTTTGCAATCTAAGATCCAACACTGTAAAAAGTGTGGCTGGTTCTTCACCCCCATAAAATAATCAATGTTTTCCAGCTAACCAGTCACATCGGCTCAAACCCTACCTAGATCCGGTGATGGGCCCCTGCCCACCCCAAAATTTCCCGCATGTTCATGAAAGACGACTGACTCCAGAACGGAACATGATGCACGTGCCGAGACATCAGCATTGAGTAAGCACGCGCTGTGGGCCAGGCCCGGTCTCCGGACAGCTGCGCGCCCTCCAGACTCCACGGTCCTACGGGTAAGTTCCACCTCGCCCCTGCTTTGCAGAGGATGGAAGGTGAGGCAGAAAAGCCGAGCCACTTCCCAAGATCACAGGGCAGAGCCCAGAGCCCTGTCACTCCCTGTGTCACTGCCTTCCTGGGTCACGACGAGTAACTTCCTGAACAGAAGGGCCTGACTTGCTGCATTTGTCCCAGCTTAGGGATCATGTTGGCTGCAAATGGGTGTCTAAGACGACCCTTTAAATGTGAACGTGGAGAAAAGGAGAATTGCTAAACACATTGCTGGAAAACATCACCCATATAAACGTCTGTCTAAAAGAGCAACTTAGCCAGAGCAAAATCGTCTGCTAAATCAAAGGCGACTGGCACAACTAAATGGTGTAGAAGCAAATATTTCATTTTCAGCTTAAAGAATATCACTGCAAAAAATATGTTCATTCTGGGTTATCAATGCGTTTTCTAAATGAAGATCATTCTGAAAACATACTGATAAAGTTAAATACATGCCGTTTCAATCCCAACTGACACAAACACTCCAAGGAGTCAAGGACTGCAAACCAATTATGTTTGCAAAATCCTGGCTCAAATGTCCTCCCTCAAACACAAATGTTAATGTCTTACTCAGTGTACTAAGAAATATGTCCTCTCTGTTGAGTCTTTAAAATCAAGTGGCTTATGAAATAAACCTCCCATCCAATAAGAGCTCTTGGCCTCAGCAACTCATATTGAAAATATGCGCAAGGGTTCTGTTCTGACAATCATCTCACTGTCAAAGGGTCGAATCAGGTGATTCTCAGCGTCTGTTACCAGAGACCAGGTGCTTCCACTCAAGATGACTTCCCGGTTTGCTCAAGCAAGAACCACTTAATGAGCAAATGAGCAAACCCTCTGGGCTGCTCCAGCTTAGGTGAGAGTGCACATGTGGGGTGACATAGACAGCTGTGTGCAGAGGAACAGGTGTGCGTGCAGGTGTGAGTGCAGGTGCAGGTGTGTGTATAGATGCAGGTGTGTGTAGGTGTGTGTGCAGAGGTGCAGGTGTGTGTGCAGGTGCAGGTATGTGCACACAGGGACAAGTGTGTGTATAGGTGCCCATGTGTGCAGGTGTGTGTGCAGGTGCAGGCCCCATGCAGGAACACTCATGGTTCCACTGGCAACTCATCCACAGTGGCTGCACCCGCTTACTTCCAGGCATGAGTGGGGAATGCATCACCATCCAACTGAGTGAGAGGCCCTTCTGAGGAGCCAATGCTCCCTGCTTTTCTCCTGGCCTCTTCCCCGATCCTTCTCAAATGTCCCCTCCTCGAAGATCTCCTGGGACTCCCAGGCAGGAAGGAGCTGCCTCTCCACAAGAGAAAGGGGAAGATAGAAGGGGACAGGCTTCTCCCTGAAGCCTCTGGGCCCACCTATAGCAATGTGAGTCCCAGGCTGCCGCCAGGCCCAGAGCCCTCTGCACCCTGGTTCCTGCCCTGGCATCTATTTAGGACAGTAAAAGGGCTACTTAGATACTAATGAGAATGAGGATTTATTAAATGAAATCTTTCTACAATAATTTTTTTAATTCTCCAAATGAGCGTCTTTTCTTTCTTTTCTCAGACAATGAATATTATGCAACCAAAATGTCCTGGGAATTCAGAGCCAAAGGCAGCATTCTTAGGAAATGCCTCCCGCTCTCCTGCCATGGCATAGAGCTCTGCTGGGCTCTGGACCTGCAGAGAAGGTGAATAAGGTTCTGGGGGTGTCGGATGCCAAGGGGTGACCTGAGGAGGAGATGGGCTTTGGAGTGTGAGGCAGCACCCACGGTCAGCAGACAGCTAGGCACGGGGGCTCAGTGAGGAGGAAGGGCTGAGGCGAGGGTGGGGAGATGGGGCTGGGAGGGCAGGAGTCTTTGGGCACCCCCGAGAGAGCTACAGCTCAGCAGCATGCAGGAAGGGAGGGCAAAGGGAAGGGAGGGCAAAGGGCCAGGTCAAAATGTCCAGTAGAAAGTGGGATGAGGAACAAAATCGAGGTTGAGAGGGAGCAGCAAATAAAAGTACTCAGAGGGATTAGAAAGGGTTTTCTAAATCTACTTCAACATGCAAAGATAGATGTCATGGGCCTTGGTTTTGCTTTTCCAGTCCAAGTGTCTCCAGGAGCTGCAGGTCCAATAGAATTAGCTGTACTTGCAAGCAGCAGAGATGTCCAAAACAGTAATCACCTAAATGAGAGAGAACTTCATTCCCCCTCCCATTCATTCCCTCCTCCCATTCATTCCCCCATCCCATTCATTCCCCCCTCCCATTCATTCCCCCCTCCCATTCATTCCCCCCTCCCATTCATTCCCCCCTCCTATTCATTCCCCCCATTCATTCCCCCTCCCATTTATTCCCCCTCCCATTCATTCCCCCTCTGATTCATTCCCCTCCCATTCATGCCCCCTCCCATTCATCACCCCCCTCCCATTCATTCCCCCCATTCATTCCCCCCTCCCATTCATTCCCTCCTCCCATTCATTCCCCCCTCCCATTCATTCCCCCCTCCCATTCATTCCCCCCTCCCATTCATTCCCCCCTCCCATTCATTCCCCCCTCCCATTCATTCCCCCTCCCATTCATTCCCCCTCCCATTCATTTCTCCCTCCCATTCATTCCTCCCTCCCATTCATTCCCCCCTCCTATTCATTCCCCCCCCATTCATTCCTCCCTCCCATTCATTAAGGCCAGAGGTAGCCAGTCCAGAACTGAGAGGGCCCTTCCAAAGGTCCAGGACCCAGACTCCTTCTCCCCAGTTGCTGCTGGCCTGATTTCCCTTCCTGAAGTTGTTTTATAGGCCAAGATGGATGCTGGAGCTCTAGCCAACACAGCCACCTTCCAGCCAACAGGAAGTTACTCAAGGGCACTTCCCAGAAGCTCCACAATCTTGGGATCATATCCAATGTGCTGCCAGGAATTAGTCACACAGCCACACCTAGGCTGGGAATACAGTCTTCACCCTGGGTAGCCACACATCCAGCTAAAACATGCAGGTTGTATCATTAGGAAGGAGGTGAGGCTGGATGCCAGGAGAGGCCGTCAAACTCTGTGGGGCCTGGCCACTGACTCCTCCCCACAGCAAAGTTCCTCCTTTCGAAACTTGCCCTCCTCTCAACCAAAGGAGATCTCTGTCTTTGCAACTCTGAGAAAAAAAAAATATATATATATATATATATATATATATATATATTTGAGACAGTCTTGCTCTGCCGCCGAGGCTGGAGTGCAATGGTGAGCTCTCGGCTCACTGCAACCTCCGCCTCACAGGTTCAAGCGATTCTCCTGCCTCATCCTCCTGAGTAGCTGGGATTACAGGTGTGTGCCACCATGCCTGGCTGATTTTTGCATTTTTAGTAGAGACGGGGGTTTCACCATGTTGGTCAGGCTGGTCTCGAACTCCTGACCTCGTGATCTGCCCGCCTCGGCCTCCCAAAGTTCTGGGATTACAGGCGTGAGCCACCGTGCCCAGCTGAGAAAAATTTTTTTATACTGAATTCCTTACAAATGACATAAGCGATCATACAATTAGCCATGCTTATGTTTTAGACAATATAAAATTACACATGATTTTAAAATAGGAGATACACCTTCCTCATTCAGTCAACAGATGCTGGGTTTGTGGGAGGCCAGGAAAGGAAGAGGCCCTCGTCACAATGCTCCTGAGACGGTGAGGCAGGGGTTTCCCTTACACTCCCTGTTCCCAAGCATGTGAAGATAATTCCACGCAGCATTTTTCAAAGCCAACTGGAACGAGTTACTGTAAGCAGTCTTTCCATAAAAGATCACTCTTTGAGAATACTTGTTTTCATATTTGTGCTATTTTTGACATTTTAGGAAGCAAAATTACATGCAAACGTTTGTTCTGCAAACCCAAAGTGTGAAGAAAGATGCATTCAAATACTAAAAAAAGCTGCGTGCCTCTAGATTTCAAAAATCTTTTTAGTTTTCACAAAGACCCACTGACGAGATCATTATTTCAGCTCATGTTTCCCACAGAGTATCACGTATTTAAAGTCAAAGAAAATGGGACAGACACAGCCGCTGAGGGAGATGCTGTGTTCATTACACAAGTTTTGTTTACATCACTTGGGACCCTGTGAGATGCATCTCCACGGAAGCAGTTTCAGCCTGCCAGCTCTGCTGCCAGAATTACTACCGTGGGCTTTGAAGGTTTATCACAATATAGTAAATGAAGTCAGAATTTCCTAATAGGATATAAAAACAATGTCAAGTATCTAAATCCTTATTTGATGTCAAATGTACTGTAGTTGAGAAAAATGATTTCTTCTGGGAACCAAGTGTTATGAACCAGAGCCTCCTTCTAGAAAGTCACCTGCAGAAATGGACGGTCACAGGGCACACTTCACCTGGGACACTGGATGATGCCCAGAAGAAAGACCCCAAAGACTGGGAATGAGGTCACCACCTTCCTTCACTGGTCCTGGCTACGACCCGGGTCAGTCTCTTGTGCCTCAGTTTCCCTGTCTATAAAATGGTCTAACTCACTCACCGAGATGCCTTGGAAACTACTCTATACCAAGCAATGAAACCTTCTCTAAGATGCAGGCAGGATGCATGGACTCACAAGAGCTGTGCACACAGCAGGGCCCAGGGCTTGTCTGCCAGACTTTTGGGTCAAGACCCAAAGAAGTGGCTGCAGGAACAGCAGGGGCAAGAGCCCACTGGCCAGAGCACAGCAGCCTGGGGGGCAGGGAGGACCCTCAGGAAGGGCAGGGATGAGACAGAGGGGTCAGGAATGAGGGGCCACAGTGGCAGCCAGGCCCAGAGGCATCTCCCTGCTGGAGAGGTGGGTGCCACTGGTGGCCCCAGTCAAGGAAGCCCCATCTACCCACTTATGTCCGGAAGGATCCCCTGGCCACAGAGAAGAAAAACCAGGGCACAGCCAGGGCCAGCCAGGAAGCCAGAGATTCCCCCAGGCAGGAGGTGCTGGCGTGGCGAGGAGGGAATGGGTCCCAGTCGTCTTTATGTTCCGAGCTTTGACTCTGGGGCTTTGCTGACCCTGGAGCCATCACCTCTCCCAGGCCTGGCCAGCAACTAGAGTCAGGAAGCTGCTTACCTGTGAGCACACCTTCCATATTAGTCTGTTCTCACGTGCTGAGAAAGACAGGCCCGAGCCTGGGTAATTTACACAGGCAAGAGGTTTAATGGTTTAAAGAGGTCCACGTGGCTGAGGAGGCCTCACACACGGCGGGAGGCGAATGAGGAGCAAAATCACATCTTACATGGCGGCAGGCAAGAGAGTTTGTACAGGCGAACTCCCATTCATAAAACCATCAGATCTCGTGAGACTTATTCACTACCATGAGAACAGTATGGGGGAGGCCGTCCCCATGACTCAGTATCTCCACCTGGCCCCACCCTTGACATGTGGGGATTATTACAATTCAAGGTGAGATTTGGGTGGGGACACAGACAAACCACATCACTTTCCATGTGGAAACCAAACAGGCCAGGGTGCTCTTGCCTCCCGCTCTCCACCTGCCCTGCCCACCCCAGGGCCGGGTATGGGACAGCAGGGGGCAGCTTCTACATGTGCCCTGGAGCCCATGGAACCACAGACTAATCCAGTGAGCCAACCCTAAGCCTGCTTGCCCTGTCCAGCTGAAATGCCTCCTGACGGGTTCTTCCCACATGGCCCTGTGAAGCCCTGTGTAGCTCTGTGTGACCCTGTGTGACCCTGTGTGGCCCTGTGTGGCCCCATGTGGCGCCATGTGACCCTGTGTGGCCCTGTGTGGCTCTGTGTGGTCCCGTGTGACCCCATGTGTGATCCTGTGTGGCCCCGTGTGGTCCCATGTAGCTCTGTGTCACCCTGTGTGGCTCTGTGTGGTCCCGTGTGACCCCGTGTGACCCTGTGTGACCCTGTGTGGCCCCGTGTGGTCCCATGTAGCTCTGTGTGACCCTGTGTGGCCCCTGTGGCCTGTGTGACCCTGTGTGGCCCCGTGTAACTTGTGTGACCCTGTGTGACCCTGTGTGGCCTGTGTGACTCTGTGTGACCCCGTGTGACCCTGTGTGGCCCCATGTGGCCCTGTGTGACCTGTGTGGCCCCGTGTAGCTTGTGTGACCCAGTGTGGCCCTGTGTGGCCTGTGTGACTCTGTGACCCCGTGTGACCCTGTGTGACTCTGTGTGACCCCGTGTGGCCCCATGTGGCCTGTGTGGCCATGCGTGGTATGCTGTCCCTCCAGTCCCCCATCTTGGGCACTGTGGGGAAGAAACTCTTTTGTCAGTGGGCATCATCTCCTGACACATTGGCCTTGCCATACCTGAATGATAATAAAACCTGCGTTTTCAAACAAGGTTGGGCCATGAGGAAATGCAAATGGGAGTGAGGGTGAGAGGCAGAGGCAGGGCAGTCCGAGGGCACCCAGGTCTTGGCTTGAGCAGCCACAGCATGGGCTGCCCTCCCTGGGGTGGTCCCGGGAGCAGGGGATGTAGGCTTGGGAAGGATGATGGGAGTGCAGCCACAGATGCTGTAGATTTGAAATGCCTGTTAGACCCCACTATGTATTGAACTGTGCCCCCCTTACCGCCCCCCTCCCCCACCAATTCCTACGCTGAAATTCTTACCCCTAAGGTGATGCTATTAGAAGGCAGGGACTTTGGGAGGTGATTCGGTGCCTAATCCTTCATGAATAGGATGAGTGTCCTTATAACAGAGACCCAGAGAGCTCCCGCGCCCCTTTCACCACATGAGGACACAGGGAGAAGGCGCCGTATATAAACCAGGATACAGCCTCACCAGACAGCAAATCTACCATGCCTTGAGCTTGGACTTCCAGGCTCTAGAACTGTGAGCAAAAGCATCTGTTGTTTAAGCCACAAGCCTATGGTGGCTTCTACTTCAGCAGCCTGAGCAGACTAAGACAGACCTCCAAGCGGAAGCATGAAATCACTGCCAGACGTGTGCATCTGAGCTCAGAAGGAGGTCAGACGTGGATGCAGGCGTCACCCATGGGCAAGCAGTGTGTAAGGCACAGGCGTGGTCCAGAGCACACAGGACGAGGGTGTGCAGAGAAGAGAGGGAAGGGGCGTGGAGGGAGCCACATTCAGAGCTGGATGAGGGGGAGCCATCAGCCAAGACAAGGAGGAGAGGCCAGAGCCCAAAGGGAGGGGGAGAGACCTCAGCAGCCTCTCTGCCTGAAGTCCGAGGGAGAAAGGCTTTGGCAGCGAGGCCTGCTGTGTGGGCAACATGAGCGCCCAGGTGATGGTGGCGAGGGCCCTGGACCGCCATCAGAACTCCCCAGCGCCACGAGGAGGGAGCCTTAGCACTGACCTCCACAGCAAGGAGAAGTAAGTGGCAAAGGGGGCGTGGACAGCCAGCAGGGACCACACTTCATCGCTAACATCTGTCATGGATTTTGCCCAAATTGTACCAGATTGGATGGCTGTAGAGTTGGGGAGTGGCCCCACAAAGATGTGTCCAAGTCCTAACTTCTGGTACCTGTGAATGTGACCTTATTTGGAAATGGGGTCTTTGCAGCTGTAATTAGGAGGGGCATCTCGAGATGAGATCATCCTGGATTTAAGGTGGGCCTTAAATCCCATGACTGGGGTCCTTATCCGAAAAAGAAGAGGGCAACTGTAGACACAGACACAGGAGAGCAGCCACGTGAACATGGGTGGCGGGGCGGCGGGAGATGGGAGAGGCCTGGGTCAGACCATCCCTTAGAGCCCTCAAGAAACCAGCCCTGCCCACACCTTGATCTCAGACTTCTGACCTCCAGAACTGTGAGACGACATATTTCTGTTGTTTTAAGAACCCCGCTTTGTGGTAATTTGTTACAACAGCCCTAAGCAGCGAGTACACGGGCCAAGGGAAAACTCTGTCATGAGTTCCATGCAAACACGAGCAAACTACAAACTACAGAATCCCCCAACCCTGAGGCTCACTCGGGCAGACCCCGGAACCGCAGCTGTGTCCCTTGAAAGGAGCTCCATCCTGGGGAAAGAGCCATCTTCCGACCCCAGCTCAGAAGAGAAGACTCGAGTCACAGATTTTATTAAATGAGGAGGGCTTTGTGGCAACCTTTTCCGTTTTCTAAATTTCTATCTACAACTCTCATACAGTGAACAAAACCAACAAATTTAGAACCTGGAAGTTTGAGAGGTAGTCCCTGTGGTGGGACGGGCACAGGATTTCGAGGCATAAACCTGGTTTCCAACCTCAGTGCTGTTCCTGGCCTCCTCTGACACCTTGGGCTGTGTTGTGCAACCTGCAGAGATTCAATGTCCTCCTCTGAAAACTGGGATTAACACTTCCTTATGGAGTTAATAAACAAGAAGATAATTCATGTTAAAGTACCCAGGTGACCGCTGATGCTAGAATACTGACACCAGCCCTACCACAAACAGGGCCACAGTGACCAGATGGACCACATCCTTCTTATTTCAGGTACAAAGTAAACGTCTGAGCAAACATTTTCATTTGTAGCCTTTCTGGAAATCAGAAAAAGCCTAAATTGTAGGCCAGTACCCATATTATTTCCTATTAAATAGTTCATCAGTGTGGATTTTCAACTCAATTTATCTGGTAGTTTATCTTAGATGAGAATTAAAAGTGAAAGTGAAAGAGTTACAATTGATTCCGTTTTTTAAAAATTTGTGAAGTGCATTAAGATATCTGGAGAGAGAACAGGCATTTTTAAAAACATAAGTTTGGAGTTTTGCACTTTGGCTGTGTCCGTGTAAGCTGCTACTAGACAAGATTCCTGAGAATTTTTTTTTTTTTTTATGTTTTGATGACCTATCTTGGAGAATGAACAAAAGCTGGCAAATTGGGGATGGGAGGTAAACCTTGTAAGAAGAGAGATACACAGGGAACTGTCCCATTTTGTAGCTTTGAGCCAGAGGTTAGAACAGCACAGAGTGGCAAACACTATGACAGAAAATCCACTGAAGGGTAAGGGGGGACCCTAAAAAGAGAAGAGACATGAAGAGGAACCCCAAATTCTGTACATAAGCTCTATCCATGTCACGTCACTGGTTAACACCAGGATCACCAGGTGTGGAGTGACCCAAAGCAGCTCAGCCAAGGACTGAACTGAACCAAAACAGAGGCTGCCACCCAGGAGACAGAGTTCACATGTGAGTCAGCCCCAACCAGACAGCACCAAAGGGAAACCACCAGCATTCACTGCGAGAACGTGCACCCCAGAGCCTCCTACGTCCCACATGAAGAACAGAGAAACGTGACCCAATCTCAAAGAACAGGACAACCAACCAACCTAAGCCCTGAGGCGCCAGTGCGGAGACAGCAGATGTGGGCCGTAAGGCGGCCATTCCAGCTATGCTTAGAGCAAAGAAAACACACTCACAATAAATAAAAAGATGGGACATATTAGCAGAGAAAAAGAAACTACTAAAAAGAACCCAGTGAGAAACTAACATTGAAAAATACAATATCTGAAAATACAAATGTACCGGGTTGGTTTAACAGCAGAATGGCAATGACAAATGAATTAAAATGGAAGACAGATCATTCGAAATTGCTCAATATAAAGAAGAAAGAGGGAAATTTTTAAAAAAATGAACAGAATCTCAGGAACCTATGGGACAATATCAAAAGGCTTATATATCTGTAACAGGAGCTCGAGAAGAAGAAATGAGAAAAAAAAGTCGCAGAAAAAAAATCCGAAGATATAGTAGCAGGTAAGTCCCCAAATGTAGTGAAAGATGTACATTTTCAGATTCAAGGATCTCAGAAAACCTACAAGCAGGATACACTCTAAGAAAACCACAATTAGGAAGATTAACATCAAGCTGCCAAAGATCAAAGATCAAGATAAAAAGAGAGCGCAGCCAGGTAAAAATGACACATGACACACACAAGACGAAGACTTAAATCACTGCTGATTTCTCACCAGCATTTTTAGATGCCAGAAGACAGGGCAGAAAGATTTTTGAAGGGCGGAATGAAAATAAACTGTCAGCCTAGATTTCTAAAATCATTAAAATATCCTTCCATAGTGAAAGCAAAACAAAGATTTCAAAACTCAGATTTAAAAAACTATTCACGTGCAGCAGACAGGTACTGTAAGGAATGTTAAAGGAAATTCTTCAGGATGAACATATATTATACCTTATGGAAACAGGGAACTTCAGAAAGGAATAAAGAGCTTCAGAAATAGTAAATGAAGTGATTATTAATTTACTATTAATTTCTTTAAAATACATAGGGCTGTTAAAAGCAAAAATTATTATATTCTCTTGTAGGGTAGGTAATCAATGTAGATATAAGGCACATTAAAAGTGTGCTATGAAGAATGGGGGTAAATGGGCTGATAGAAAAAGAATGAAAAATTAAGAAAAAACTATATACTGTCTACAAAAGATCCATATTAAATATAAAGACACAAATAGGTTGATAGTAAATGTACCATGCAAAACTAAGACTAGAGTGAGTTTATTAATATCAGGAAAAAACAGACTTCAAAATGAAGTGTATTACCAGAAATAGAGATATTTCATAATGTTAAAAGGCTCAACTCATCAGAAAGACATAAATATGTGTGTACCTAAAAACAGAGCTTCAAATCACCAAAAGCAAAGGTAAAAAGAAAAAAGAATTAGGAGAAGTAAACCATATCGCAATATGAACAACACATCAGTAAAGACAATCAGACAAAAATATCAGTTAAAAATAGAAGACATGACATCATTATCCACAAGTTTGAGCTAATTGACATTTATAAAACACTACACCTGACAGATGCAGAATATACGTTCTCCACAAGTTCACAAAAAATTTTAAGTACCATTTTCAGTAGCACAAAATGTTAAATATTTAATGATAAATCTGACAAAAGATGGGTAAGATTTACACATTGGAAACTACAAAACACTGTTGAGAGAAATTAAAGAAAGCCTGGATGAACTGAGAGATGTACCATGACAGGGGGTCAAAAGACTCAATATTGTCAAGGTATTATTTCTCCCAAAATTTGTGCACGGTGCCAACATAATCTCAAAATTGCAGAATTTTTTCTGTAGTAATTGACAAACTGATTCTAAGATTCATATGGAAATCAAAAGGACCTCAAAAAACTGGAACAACTTTCAAAAAGAAAAACTAAGTTTAAGAACTAATGTCACCGGATCTTAAGACATATTATAAAACTACAGTAGTCAAGACTTGCATCCAAATGAATAAATAGGTCAATGCAATGAATAGTCAGCCCAGAAACAGAAGCACACAGATGTGGTCAATCAATTTTTCACCAAGCTGCAAAGGCAATTCAGTGGAGAAGGGATAGTCTTACAACAAATGATATGGAACAATTCTACATCTATAGGTAAAAAAATAAAAATAAAAAACTTGTATCTATACCTCATACCATGTAAAAATTAACTCACAATGGATTATAGACCTAATTATATAAACTATAAAACTTCTTGAAGAAAACAAGAGAAACTATTCATAACCTTGAATTAAGCAGAGATATTTTTAGATATAACATCAAAAGCGTGATTGTTTTTTAAAAAGGTAAATTGAATATAAAAAATTAAAAACTTCTCTTTGAGAAATATTGTTAAAACAATGAAAAAGCAGCCACAGAATGGTACAAAATATTTGCAAATCACTTATAAAGAAATTGTATTCACAATATATAAAAACTCTCTAGACCCATTAATAATAAAACAAAGAAAAATACTGTAATGAGAAAAATATTTGAACACATCATCCAGGAAGATTTATGGATGATAAATGAGCACATGCACGGATGTTCTAGGTCATTGTTCAAAGGGAAAGCAAATTAAAATCATAACGAGACGCCACTGCATATGTATTGGAATGCCTAAAACCTAAAAGTCTTACCATACTAAGTGTAGGCAAAAATATGTAAGAATTGAAACTCTCATACACAGTCTGGGTTGGGGGATGTAAAATGGTCCAACCCCTGTGGACAAGAGTTTGAACGTTTCTTTCAAAATGTATCACCCAGCTTCCCACTGATAAGTATTTATCCAACAAAAATGAAAGCCATACATCCATACCAAGACTTGTACTCAAATGCTCACAGCATCTTTATTTGTAATAGTTCCAAATGAGAAACAACCCAAATATTTATCAACAGGAGAATGGATAAACAAATATCCATACAATGGAATACTATTCAGCAATAAAAACAAGTAAATGATTGATAAAAAAAAAAAAAAGGTGAACCTCAAATAGTTATGCTGAGTGAAATAATTGGAACCAAAGAAGAAACTGTACGATTTTATTTGTATAAAATTTCAGAAAATGCAAACTAACTTACAGCGACAGAAAGTAGAACAGGGGTTGCCTGAGGATGAAATGTGTAGGGGTGGGATATAGGGATTACAAAAGGGAGTGAAAAAGCTTTTGGGAATAATAACTATGTTTCCTATCTTAAATACAGTGGCAATTTCATAGGATGTGTGTGTGTGTGTGTGTGTGTGTGTGTGTGTGTGTGTACATACATATATGTATATATAAAAACAGCAAAATGTCCACTTTAAATTTATGTGGTTTATTATATATCAATTATAATTCAATAAAGTCATGATAAAAAGGAAATAATGACTATTAGTTTTCTAAATTTTATTAAAAGTATAAACCCATAAATCAAAGAAGCTCAGTGATTTCTCACACACAGGTACATCATAATTGATTTGCAGGAAAACAGTAATAAAGACAAAATTTCGAAAGCAAATAAATACACAAAATAAAAACTTGTTGAGTTAGAATTCTATATTTATCAGGGGAAAAATCCTACAAAACGAAGGTAAAATAAAAAAGTTTTTTATACAGATCAAATCCAAAAGATTAGTTGCAAACAGCTCTGCACTGCAAAAAATATTAGTAAAATTTCTTCAGAAGGCAGAAAAGTGATACAAGAAGGAAACTCAAATCTCAAGAGAGCAATGAAAGTGCTTGAAATGGCAAACATACAGATAAATACAAAAACCTCTTAATCTTTTTAAAATCGCTTGAAAAGACTTTGTTCAAGACAAAAAAATTATATATTGTGGGGCCTACAGCATATATAAGAGTGAAATGTATGGAAGCACTAGCCTAAAGGATGAAAAGGGAAGTGGAAGTGTAATACTGCAAAGGTCTTCAGTTATATGTGAAGCAGTGTATTATTTAAAATGTCTTCCAATAATACACATATTAATAGCAGATACTAAAAAGTTAAAACAAAGAGGTATAGCTGATGAGCCAATGGTGGAGATAAAATACTAAATTAATCTAGAAGACTGCAGTTAAAGAGTAAACCAAAAGACCAGATAAGACAACAGAAAACAAATAGCAAGGTTGTATATTTAAATCTAACCATATTAACACATCAAATATGGATGATCTAAACATGCATATTAAAAGACAAAGATTTTAAGATTAGATAATAAAGCAAGATCCAACTCTATGCTGTATACAAGAAACCTTCTTTAAATATAAAGCCACAGAAAGATTAAAAGGATGGAAAAATATGCCACGCAAACACTAAACATAAGAAATCTGGAGTGACTATGTGAATATCAGACAAAGCGGACTTCAGAACAAGAAATGTTACCAGAGGCTGGGCGCAGTGGCTCACACCTGTAATCCCAGCACTTTGGGAGGCTGAGGCAGGTGGATCACAAGGTCAGAAGTTCAAGATCAGCCTGACCAACATGGTGAAACTCCATCTCTACTAAAAATACAAAAATTAGCTGGGCATGGTGGTGCGCACCTGTAATCCCAGCTACTCGGGAGGCTGAGGCAGGAGAATCACTTGAAGCCAGGAGGTGGAGGTTGCAGTAAGCCGAGATTGTGCCACTGCACTGCAGCCTGGGCGATAGACTGACTCTGTCTCAAAAAAAAAAAAAAAAAAAGAAAAGAAAAGAAAAAAAGAAATGTTACTAGAGTAAAAGAGAGACATAACATAATGACGGAAAGGTTGATTCACCAGGAAGACAGAATAATTTCAAATATATATGTACCTAATAACATAGCTTCAAAATATATGAAGCAAAGACTAACAGTATTGAAAGGTGAAATAAACAAATCCACAATTATAGTTGGTCTTTCAGTCATTCATATAACAGTAACAGAAAAGCACAAAGATACAGGAAGCTTGAACAAAACTATCAACCAATGGAGTCAACTGGCATTCATAGAACACTCCACACAAAAACAAGAGAACCTTTTCTTATAATATGCACCTGAACAGTCATAAACACAGACTATAAAAGGATTGAAATCATACAGAGTATGTATTGTGACCACAAATAAATTATAATAAAAATTAACTGGAAATTCTCCAATTATTTGGAAATTAACACATAACAAAAAAGCCACAGGAATCGAAGAAACCACATGGGAAAAGAGAAAGTACATTGAAAACTGAAAGAAAATGAAAAATCAGCATGCCACCATTTGTGGAATGCAGATATGGCAGAACTTAGAAGGAAATTTGTGGTATTACATGAGGCAGGTCTAAAATCAATGGTCTATACTTCCAACTTAAGGAAGTGGGAACAGAAGAGCAAATTAAACCTAAAATAAGGAGAGAAAAGAAAATGATAAAGACAGAAATCAACAAAAATAGAAAACAGAAAAATAATAGGAAAAAAATCAATGAATTCAAAAGGCAGCTATTTCTAAAGATCAATAACAAAATACACCTCTAGCCAAAGTGATCAAGAAAAAGGAAGAAGACACAAATTACCAATATTATAAACGTGAACAAGAGCTATCAGTCTAGATCCTATAGATATTAAAAGGATAAAAGGGATTATGATAAACAATTTTATGCCAATAAATCAATAACTTAGATAAAACGGACACATTCCTGGAAATATCTAAATTACTAAAAAAATTTAGGTTTTTAGATGGAAGAAATAGAAAAGATGAATAACACCTATCTAATGAAGCACTCAGATTCATAATCTTTAAATCTTTCTGAAAAAGAAAATTCTCATTCCAGATAGCTTCACTGATGAACTCTAACAAACATTTAAGGAAGATATAATACCAACCCTACTCACTCTTTATTTAGAAATAGAGTTGGAATACTTCCTAACTCATGTTTTAAAGACAGTATTATCCTCATTAGAAATCAGGCAAAGACATTATAAGAAAGGGAAACTATGGCCAATATTTCTTATGAACATAGACACAAACATCTTTAACATAAATGTATCAATTTAAATTCAGTAATCAATCGTGCAGTATGGTTAAGTGAGGCCTATCCAGAAAAACAAGGTTGGTTTAAAATTGGAATATGAACCAATTCAATTCACCATATTCACAGGATTAAGAAGAAAATTTTAAGATAATCTCAATAGACGCAAGCAAGCTTTTTGGCCAAAATGATAAAAACTACTCAGTAAACTAGCAATAGAAGAGAACGCCCTCATCCTTTTTCAGGGCATCTGTGAAAACCCACAGCTCACGTCAAGACTGGGCACTGGGTACTAACAATCCCCACGATTGTTAACAAGACAAGATGCCCAGTCTCAGCACTCTGTCCAACATTCTGTAGAGGATGTCACAGTCAGTGGAACAGAGGAAATGCAAACAACGAAAGGCATACGTGTTGCTGGTGAAGGAAGAAATAAAGCTCCTTATTTACAGGTATTATGATTGTGAAATGGGGCAAATCCTAAAGAATCTACAAAAAAAGTCACTAGAACTAATAAATGAATTTAGCAAGGTTAATGCCTACAAAGTAAATATATAAAATCAGTTGTAGTTCTATATACGAGCAACACACTTCTGGAAATTGAAATTAAGAAGCAGTATCATTTATAACAGCATCAAAACATGAAACAGGAGCAGAATTAGAAAAACCTATGTAAGACCTATGCAGTGAAAATTATAAAACATTGCTGAGGGAAATTAAAGAAAACCTAAATAAATGATCTGTATACCATGCTCATGGATGGATAACTCAATATTGCTAAGATGGCAATCTTCCCAAATTGATCAATAGATTCAACACAATCTCATTAAAAATCCCACCAACCTTTTGTTTGTTTGTTCCTGGATACTTCAGTTTCTTGACAAAATGATTCTAAAATTTTGGCCGGGCATGGTGGCTCACATCTGTAATCCCAGCACTTTGGGAGGCCGAGGCGGGCAGATTACCTGAGGTCAGGAGTTCGAGACCAGCCTGGCCAACATGGTGAAACCCCGTCTCTACTAAAAAAATATAAAAATTAGCTGGGCGTGGTGGTGCATGCCTGTAGTCTCAGCTACTCCGAAGGCTGAGACAGGAGAATCGCTTGAACTCAGGAGGCGGAGTCTGCAGTGAGCCGAGATCGGGCCACTGCACTCCAGTGCAGTGCAGTCTAATTTCAAGACTAACAGAAAGCTTTAGTAATCAGGATAGTGTGATGTTGGCAGTTGCAGACGTACAGATCCATGGAACAAAATACAGAGTCCAGGAATAGACTCAACTATACATATATGGCCACTTAATTTTTTTACAAAGTTGTCAAGGTAGTTCAATGGAGAAAGAATATTCTCTTCAGCAAATGGTGCTGAAACAGTTGAATATTCAGACGAAAACATTTGAAACTAAAAAAGCCTCTGCCTCCACTTTACGTTATGCCGTGTACAAATGTCAACTTGAAATGGAATACAGACCTAAATGGTAAAGCCAAAACTGTAAAACTTCTGAAGAAAATCTGAATGAGCTTGATGCAGGTAAATATTTATAAAAGAGGATACCAAAACCATAATCCCTAAAAGAAAACGCTGATAAATCGGACTTCATCAAAATTTAAAATATCTGCTCTTTGAAAGACACTATCACTGCTTAACAAACCATCTCAGTCTGTAGTGACTGAAAACCACCACAATTTTCTGTTTGTCGTGATTGTGGGTTGAACAGGAAGTCCATCCACTGTACATGATGGAGTCCCTCACTCTGGGGCTGTGCACTCCTCATCTGGAACATCCACAGGTCCTCTTGTACCCTGGGGTCTGTCTTCATACAACCTCTACACAATCAGTAGTGGTTCTCCAAATAATCCATACTGTCAAGAGTAATTTTTTTTTTGAAACAGAGTCTCGCTCTGTTCTTGCCCAGGCTGGAGTACAGTGGCGTGATCTTGGCTCACTGCAACCTCTGCCTCCCAGGTTCAAGCAATCCTCCTGCCTCAGCCTCCCGAGTAGCTGGGACTACAGGCGTGTGCCACCACACCTGGCTAATTGTCATATTTTTAGTAGAGATGGGGTTTTGCCATGTTGGCCAGGCTGGTCTCGAACTCCTGACCTCAGATGATCCGCCCACCTCGGCCTCCCAAAGCGCTGAGATGACAGGCATGAGCCACCGCGCCCGGCCCAGGGGTAATTTTTGAAACGATTATTACACCACTGCAGAAGTATGAAGCATCAAGGAATTAACAAAAATACAGAATCTTTATGTAGAAAAATTTTAAATGCTATCAAAGGGCATGAAAGAACATCTAAATAAATGGTAGAATAACCATGTTGGTGAAAAATCGTTCTCAAAATTATAAAGTGTCCATGCCACATCATCCATTTAAAAAATGTTTTTTTGTATTTTCTAGTGCTTTGAAGCCTTGGAGCCTTGGAGCCTTGCCGGCCCTTCGAGGGCCCCTCCCAGGACCAGCCAGCTCTTACTGAAGTAACATTCTTACTGAAGTACCCTGTACAATTAAGGTGATTCAAAAGGAAGCTTCCAGCGGGAATTTTTAGCAATGGGGACAACTGCTTCCAAAATTTGGATGGAAAAATAAAATTCCCTGAATTCCTACTACAATTCTTGGGAAGAAGCGCCAACAGGAAGGAACCCCCTCTACAGTTACTAAGGCAGACGGTTGAAAGGTGTGAGACGGGAGTAAAGGAGTACGCGGACCGGCGGGTGAGACGGGAGTAAAGGAGTACGCGGACCGGCGGGTGAGACGGGGCAGCCAGAAGGAGCTTCAGGAACCCTTCTTTCTGTTCATGCTGGAAGTGGACCCACAAGTGGGAGTCTGTGATTGATACGTGGTGTTGAGAATATCAGGTCTCCATGCAGAGAAAAAAATCTTCAAATAGAATAAAATGCAACCATGAAAGGCAGAACTGAAAAAAGGTGTTAGTAGAAAATGAAGGAGAATATCTCTTTCTATCCTATAGATAACTCTAAAATTCAAAAATTAAACAAACAAAACAAAAATACTCAGCCTTACCAGAACAAGCAGGTACCTCGTGTTCTCAATGCACTTGGAGTATAGGAAACACTTCTCTGTGAGCTTACACTCTTAAAACAGAGACAAAACCAGAGCAAGAAGCCTCAGGGGTGTGGTTACCAGCCCCAGGGAGCTGTGGGGGGCTTCCAGGAGGTTCCTGACAACCACAGTGGGGGCTCCCTTTGTAGTTAAAGGGCCCTTAGGGTGGTTTTCCCAAAACTAAGTCCTAATGAGAAACTCATTTTTCCCCTGCTAGACAGAGAAAACTGCTTATACGTCCCCACCCAAGACCAACTTCTCTTAATCAAGCTTCCAGACCCTCCAGGTCTCAAGAACGTTCCATTACATAGCAAAACCAAAGCCTAAGTGCGAAGGCCCAGTGTGGGCGGAGGAATTTCCTTGCTGCTCCTCCACGCTTGCGCTGATTTCCCCATAAGCAGCCCCTCCCCCCCACCCCTCGCAGTCCCCAGGAGAAAACTGACTCCCACACACAAGAGTGCCCCAGCTCCCCACCCCCTGGGCACGTGCCCTCTGGACCATCCAACCCTTTCCAGCTGCAGCAGAGAAGGAGTCCCCGCTCTGGGCCCCAGGCCTTTCCTTCCTCTGAGCGCAGGATCCTTCCAGACTGAGATGGGCCCATGACACCCCCTCTCACAGGGGTTTTCAACGTCTCCTGTGAGGCTGGCCTGTTGCCTTCCACCCAGGAACATGTCCTGGGCCCCTTCCTTGAGCTGCTGCCCTGGATCCCAGCCTCCCGCCAAGCATCCATTTTCCTCCTCCTGCCCATCACGCTTCCTCCTTTCTCAGGTAGCTGGGAAAGAACCTCTGTAACTCCTGCCCACTCCACAGCACCCTGCAGGGTGGTGGTCTCCACCCTTGCTACTACCACTGGCTGGCCTTCCCAGTTCTCTCCTGGCCAGTCCTCCTGGATGGGGCAGTTCCGTGGACTCAGCCCCTCTGGGGGCCTCCGCTCCTTGGCCGCTCTCTGGGGCCTCCTTGGGTTCTGCTTGGTGAGGACGAGTGTGCCCCAGTCCTGCCCCCTGCTCTGCACAGCCCTTGGCCCTGTCACACCCACCCTCCCAGCTGTGCCCCCTTGTGTACTGACCCCAGAGCTGGGCCTCTGCGCCTCCTCCAAATGGTGCCTGTGACCCAAGGATCCACTGAGCTTCTACACCAAGGCCACGCTGCCCACAGTGGCTCCACCTAAGACCCCTCTGGGAGAGGGACTCCTCTTTCCACCGACCTTGGCTCAAGGACAACCTGCTGAACCTGCTTAGATTGCCGGGCAGTATGAGGTTCTTCCCCCAGCCTCCCCACCTCCTTCCCTGGGTTCCAACTCACTTTGCACTCTGCAGGTTAAAGCAGAAGGAATTTATTCTCTCCCAGTCTGGAGGCCAGAAGCCTGCGATCATGGCACCCTAGGCCTAGGCTCCCACTGAGGGCACTAGAGAGGACCTGCCCCAGGCCTCTCCAGCTCCTGGGAACTGCTTGCCTGTAGCAGCAGAACCCTGGCCTTCCCGTGGAGCTCTCTCTGTGTCTGTCTCTGAGCCCGAATCTCCCTCTCTATAGGGACACAAGCCATTTCAGACTAGGGCCCACCCTAATGACTTCCTCTTAACCTGATCATCTGCAAAGACCCTGTTTCCAAATAAGGTCGCGGCCACAGGTGCTGTGAGTTAGGACTTTTGCATCTTCTGGGGACACAGCCATGACTCTCTGGCAGCTCTCCCCATTGAATCTGGCTCTGCACCATCTCCAGCAGGTTTCCCCTCCACCACACACCGCTTCCTGGCCTGTGCTTCTGGGAGGACCCCACTTTCATGGCTCTCCAAGTCCAGTCCTGAGGCTGCTCTCATCCCAGGACTGGGACACCCTAGGGCCCCTCCTCTCCAGAGCACTCAGGCAGCAGGTGGGGCCGCCTGGATCGCTGGGGTGCAGGTGCTGCCCTGTGGCTGGCAGGCTTTGTGTCCTGGGCTTTCTTGATGATCAGTTCGGTGAGGAGCCTTGGGTGGCCTCGGGTGCTGGGCTCTGGTTTTGGGGATCAGAGCAAGTGGCCACTAAAAGCCCAGGAGGTGGGTGCAACGCTGGTGGCCGGGCCACAGAGCCACCAATGCCCACCAGCACACAGGGCTCACCCCATCCCCGTGGGTGTGGCACTTGGGACAGGTGCTGCTGCTAGGCATGGGCTGGGACTCTTATGGGGCAGGAATAAGGCCATGCAGCGGGTCTGGCCTGCCGGGGCCTTCTCTGTGCATGATATGTGGATGGCACAGACCCCTGGCCCGCACCCAGGTCTCAGACACAGAAGGGTCTCTGCCAGCCCGCTGCACTATGAGGTCCACAAGGGCGCAGGCAGGGTCACTGGAGGGGTCGGGGCACTCCCTGGCGTCTGCTGAGGATGGGGCCCAGCTGGGGCCAACACAGCAGTGACATCCCCAGGAGCCAGGACCCTGGGGGGTTGGCCAGGTGGCCCAAACCGGCTCTGTCTGGGTGAGGTCCGTTGGCCATGAAGGAACCAACAGGGCCAGCCGGGGTGAGGAAGCCGTGAGCACTGTGACCGAAGGCCTGCGTGAGTTCTGAAATCCACGCGTGTTCACCCGGAGGCAGGAGCCCATCCTACTCTCGCTCCGGCTAACTATGGGCCACACCCTGGGGCTCCTCACACGGCTCCTGAGCACCACAAGGGCAATGCCCGAGCCAAAGCAGCTACGGGTGAGAAAGCGCTGGGATCTCATCGCAGCCCCTGCACAACCAGCACGGACAGTCAGGGCCCCTATGTGCGCCTCCTGCCTGGGCCATCCCTGCGGGGCCTGAGGCCTGAGAGGTCCTGAGATCGGAGGGGTCCTGAGGTCTGAGGGGGTCCTGAGGCTTGAGGGGTCCTGAGATCTGAGGGGATCCCGAGGTCTGGGGGGTCCTAAGGTCGAGTGGACCTCAGGCGGGAGTCGCCTGGGCTGAGGCGCGGCTGGAAGAAGCTCCCTCAGCCCGGGGCAGCTTCCAGGGTCGCCGGTGCGAGCTAGGAGCCCAACGAATAAGAAGAATGGCGTGGGGCCTTGGCCGGAACAGCCCGGGGCTCGGCACCCAGGGCCTGGCCCGCCTTGCGCGTAAGCTGGACGCGCGCCCGCCCCTTCCTCCCTCCCCGCGAGCAGGCGGGCCGAGCGGCGGAAGGGGACGACGTGGCAGCCTCGCGGGCCCCGGCGACCTCCCTTTCTCCTGGCGCAGACCCTGCCGGGGATCCCTGTGCTCCAGTGGCTGCAGGAGGCGCCCCCGGTCCCCAACGGCCCCGGCCCCCGACAGACCCCAGAGAAACCACCAGGGAGCGGAACTCCGGCTGGTGCCGCCCCTGCCGGCCGGCGGGAGGCGAGGCTTCCAGGGACGCCCCGCCCCGGCCCCGCCCCGGCCGGCGCTCCCGCTCCGCCCACGTCACCTCCCGCGCCTGCGCGCCCGGCCCGCTCCAGCCGCCGCGCATCCTCGGCCCGCGCCCCGAGACCCGCGCCCAGCTAGCCCCGGCCCCGCTCGGCGCCCCAGGCAGCTCGGCTGCGCTCGCCGCGGGACGGCGCGGCCATGAGGCTGCGGGGATGCGGACCCCGGGCCGCCCCTGCCTCCAGCGCAGGGGCCAGCGACGCTCGGCTGCTGGCGCCCCCGGGGCGGAACCCCTTCGTGCACGAGCTGCGCCTCAGCGCCCTGCAGAAGGCCCAGGTGGGTGCCCAGGGCGCGCGGCCCCGGGAGCCGGCGCGGACGCCAGGGATGCTGGGGCCAGGGAGGCGCGGCCGAGGAGGAGCCGGGGAGGGGGCCTGGGGCGCGGCGCGGCCCTGCGAGCCGCGGCGCCTTCCCTCCCCGCGGCCGCCCCTCAGCTCGCGTCCCCGCCGCCCGCACCCGATGCCTCGGTCCCTGCGCCGGCTTCCCGCCGCCCGCACGCGCATCCTGGTCCCTCAGCGCCTTCCTCGGGGTCCCCGCTTCCCATCCCCGCCCCGCGTTCTGCTCCTCCCCCCAGACCCCTGCACCCTGAACCGGGCCCACAACCCTTTCTCTGCCTCCCAGAGCCCCGACCTCGGCTCCCGCGGGAGCCTGGACCCGCATCCCGGTCCCCGCGCTCGTCCCTGGTCCGGGCCCCGCCCGCCTTGGCAGGCCCTGCGCGCAGCCCGGGGACTCCGGAGCGGCTTTGCCTGGACGCGGCCCGCGGGCGGGAGGGCACCGCGGCGCTGGGTGAGCCTCGTGTGCGGGGCCTGGTGGTGCCCGGGACAGGGCGCGCAGGCGGTGCGGGTCCCCTGTAGGGTCCCCTGTAGGCGCACGGGTCTCCCTGCTCTGCGGCCGCACGTTGCCTAAGGGATGCTTTCTCGGGGCTGGTCTGACCCGAATCAACTTTATGCAACCTGGGCTGCCACGTGGGAGGGAACGGTTTGCTGAGATCCTGCGATGGGACAGTGGTGAGGGGAGACCCGGGGACGTCGTGGGGAGGGGGCCGCTCGCTGCAGGAAGCTGCACCGGGGATGTGCTGGCTCAGCCTGGCTTTTCCGGCTACCTGGCTGCCAGCTGGGCTTGCAGTTACCTGAGATCCACTCTCAAGAGGACCTTACTTTTGACTCTAATTCCTAGAAGCAAGCACTGTTTCGGGGCCTATGGGGCTGTCCGGTTTGTAGGGAGCACGCTTCCAATGGTGAGAATAGATTTCCGGGAAGATGGAGGTTTGTTAATGCATGAAGTACTTTATCTGAAAGAACCCTGAAGTGAAAAGTTCTTGAGGCCAGTTTGAGGTGGTCATTTTCCCAGGACGCCTGCTTTTGCTCAAAGCCCCTTGATGCGGCTGGTCCTCAGGGTATGGAAGGGGATGGGGAGCAGGAGAGCCCGATGGTGCCGCCCCTCCTGGTGACACACAGGGTGAGGTCGTCCCCAGCCTGGCTCCCAGGCCCTGGCCCCCGTCTCCCTGTGTGTCGGGAGCTGGACTCTGGGGCTGGGGCGGTGCCGGCCCCTCTGCCGCCGCTCTGCCTGGCCCTCTGTCTGCCACATGCTGTCAGCTGCCGTGTGCTGTGCCCCTCAAAGGAGGGCTTGGGACACGGTCGCTCATTCTGTGCCCCTCAACCATTCCTCCTCTTCAATCCTCACCCCCACCCAGCCACCAGGCTCTCTCCCTGGTCACTCTCCCTGAGTCACTCCCAGCAGGCTTTCTTCCTCCTGCACTCTGCTGCTCGGAAGCCCTCCCTGCTGCTCGGAAGCCCTCAGCGGGGACGCCCCCGGATGAAATTCGAACCCCTGCTGTGGTTTCCAGGGCTTCCCCAGCCCTGCTCCTGCCCCAGCTATGGCTGCCTCAGGTGTGCTCCCTCTTCCTGCCTTTCCTACTCCCTCCTGGCTCCCTGTGGGGGAAACATCAAGCCCCTCCCTGGAGGTCCCCGGAGGCCACTTCATCATCCCTGTCATAGTTGCAGCCCCCGGTTGAGGTGTGTTCTGTCCAAAAGTGTGCACCCACTGCCCTGGCGAGAAGCAGGGCAGAGACTCTCATGGGTAGGTACAGATGTCAGGGCACAGCCAGAGTGCCCACGGGGGCCTGCTTTCCTCCCCGAGACCTCAGGGTGCAAGCTGCTCCCAGTGGCTCTTGGGCAGGGGGTCACCGAGAGGCTCCTGGTCCCGAGATTGAAGGCTTTGGGCCGCTGTTCTCCCTAGGGCCGAAGCCAGGCAGAGATCCTGGCTTGAGGTGTTGGGGCCTCTCAGAGAGGGGGCTTGCTTTGTTGCCACTTCAGAGGCTCCATCTGAGGAATTAGGTGTGTTTGTACATCCAGTCGTTTCTGCTGGATGTCTGCAATGTGTGGCTCAAGGGTATACAGTTTGTAAACGTTCTCAAAGTTCTCTGCAGAAACATTTTGCTTTTCACCAAGCATTGCTTTGCAAAGCTTTTACTTTGATGTGATATATTCTTGTAAAGTTTCCACAGAGTGAAATAGCCTATCTTTCAAGCCAAGAAAGCCTTCTTCCCCAAAGAAAGAAATGGGTCCAGTAGTGGCTGACACACTCAAGAACCCGCAGAAACCCAGCTAAGTTCCCAGTTGAGATAAACCAGCGAGTACCTGCATTTACCTGTGAGCATTTGCCGCCTGGGAGGGGCTGCTGTGTGTCTTCGGATTAGCGCCATGCGGGGACACCTCCTCCTCCAGCCAGCCCATCTGTCATTTAACTACAGATTTAGTGAGGAGCTTAAGTATCTCTTTGGACAGAAAACAGCACATTAAGATCTGAAAAGAGATATCAAAGCCATCAGGGTCTGTAATACGTGCAATGTTTTAATCCTCTGGCTAAAGCAAGGATATAGATTTAGTAGAGAGCGGTAAATAGTATGGTACAGGATCTTAGTGAGTTCAGCTGAGGTTCTTCATAGTCACACATTCATGTATCGTTTTGGAGTCATGAAGTGGTTTCTGTCACCCAGGGTTTTCTCGGTACTTTCCTTGGAATCTGTGGGTATGAGTATTTCCCACTATGGTTCTGATGCGTTTTCCCCATTTCTTTTTTTTTTTGAGACAGTCTCTCTCTGTCACCCAGGCTGGAGTGCAGAGGCGCGATATCGGCTCACTACAAGCTTCGCCTCCCGGGTTCACGCCATTCTCCCGCCTCAGCCTCCCGAATAGCTGGGACTATAGGCGCCCGCCACCATGCCCGGCTAATTTTTTTTTGTATTTTTAGTAGAGACGGGGTTTCACCGTGTTAGCCAGGATGGTCTTGATCTCCTGACCTTGTGATCCTCCCGCCTCGGCCTCCCAAAGTGCTGGGATTACAGGCGTGAGCCACCGCGCCCGGCCCATTTTCCCCATTTCTAAAGTCTCTGCTGCTCGGAACCAGAGTTGGCAAGAACTTACATCCTGGAAAGCATAATGCCTTCCTGTGCACCTTGGAGCTGAGTCCTTGGACGGGCGTTGCTGTCTCAGAGTGGAGGAGGCTGCTGGGTGCCCGCCTGCCCACGCTGGCTAATCCACAGAGAGGATTATGATGAGGGTTGAGTCCAGGGACAGATTCTGCCCCTCCCTGCCTGGTGGCCCTGCATAGAATTTACCCAAAAGTGGGCCATCTTTTTCTCCACATTTTTATACAAATACCTGAGTTGTGATTTTTTTTAAAAACTCAGGAGCAGAACTCTGCCCTCTCAGCCTCGCTCCTGAGTCCAGCGTGGCCACTGCAGAACAGGAATTCGTGTGCCTGCACACGTTGCTGGGCTCCTCACGTGCATGGCTGTGTTTGCAGTGTGTTCTTGACCCTTGGTGCCCTCCAGGCACACATGCACGGGGATGGGGGTTCCTCAAGCTTCTCTGAGCTGCTCCTGCTGCCCACTGGGTCCCTGGGTGCTGCCTGCCTGGATTCAGTAAGACTGGCTCTTCGCTCAGCCCCATTGCCGGGCAGTGGATGTGGAGGGGTGGGGTGGGCCAAGGAGCCCTGGGCAGTGTACCTGGTGGGAGCGCAGGGCAGCCACACCCTGTGGAGGATGTGCAGGAGAGTGCCTGTCCCTTGGGGAGGATGGAGAAGGCCAGGGCTGTACAGGGCCTGCTGTCTCCCTGGATGCCTCAGAGGCCTTGGAGACGGTGCCAGGCCCATGGCCCCCAGCTTCCTTCTGATGACCTGGGTGTGATGGTGCCAACTGTTTTGGCCCAGTAGAGGCCCAAGCATCATTTTCCCGTGTCCTCGCCTCTGGTCACTGTCATCCTTTGCCCCAGGAAGCACAGGTGAGGACACAGAGGCCCAGCTGCTGTGCCGTCTCCCAGGCAGGGAGGGCAGCGTGGGCTGGCTTAGCATGGATGCCTGCCCTCGCCTCACAAGGAGCCCTGACCTTAGGGAACTGGCTTTTTTCTCAAAGTCATTGAGAGCGTTCCTGTAATCCTGTCTAATTTTCCGAATGAATTTTCCGAATGACGCACTCGTGAAACTTAGTTGTGGTTAACTTTGCAAAATGGGAAGGGGGGTTCAAAATTGGAAAAGACTTTACTTTTCATTTTTTATAGCATTCTGTCCTAAAACTTGGGTTTCTAATATGAGTGTGTGTATGAGAATATGTGTGTACACACACGCATACACATATACATAAGGGCATACACAGGCATATACATGCGAGTGTACCCAAACATCCACATAAGCATACCCACATACACACAGAAGCTCACGCACATAGTTTTGTTTTACAGCTGACAGCAAAGCACCATCAGTTTCATGCAGAAGCCCGTGATTGTGACCCAAAGTTCGTCTTAAACGGACACTGTCTTTGCACTCCTGTTTCATCGTGAGAAAGAGCCCTTTATCTTATATTGTCAGCACGCATCTGTGCCAACTTTTAAAACTCTGCAGCTTCTGGGTCTGTTTCAGGACGCCAGGCTGGCGTGAGCCATGGGAGCTGCTTTCTTCCCCCACTCATGCACCCTGCTCTGCACGCTTCCTGCAGGCACGGTTCCTTTCTCACATCAGCCCAAGTGAGACAACACCTTTCCATTCCCAGACAGGAGATGACACCCAGGGCGCCTCCTTCACTGCCTGTGGTCGTGGCTCCGGAACTCTAAAGGAGCACATGTTTTTACACATTTCAGAATGATGCTGGCCTCTTGCCTGGGTCCGGCCCCCTATCGTCATTGGCACTCAGGGCTGCTCCTTCCTCCCACTGGAACACGGGGCCATGTGGGTTCTGCTCCTGCCTCTGCTTGCTGTTCACAGCCACGGTCGGTGCCGGCCGCAGCAGGTGCATTTTAAGTTTTTACTGTGGGCCGGGCGCAACGGCTCACGCCTGTAATCCCAGCACTTTGGGAGGCCGAGGGGGGCGGATCATGAGGTCGGGAGATCGAGACCATGCTGGCTAACACGGTGAAACCCCGTCTCTACTAAAAATACAAAAAATTAGACGGGCGTCATGGCAGGCGCCTGCAGTCCCAGCCACCCGGGGGAGGCTGAGGCAGGAGAATGGCGTGAACCCAGGAGGCGGAGCTCGCAGTGAGCGGAGATCGCACCTCTGCACTCCAGCCTGGGCGACTGAGCCGGACTCCGTCTCCAAAAAGAAAAAGATAAAGAAAAAGTTTTTACTGTGCCCGGGACAAGCAACCTGGGGTAAGACATCAGCTCTGTCTTATATTTTTTTCTCTTTTTTCAGCTGTGTTTTTTTTCCGCTTTAAACCACGCATTGCCTTTTCTCTGGAAGGCGTCCAGCCAGTCACCCGGCCCAGGCCCTTCATCCCATGCATGGGGCCACGGTGCATCCCCCATCCTGTGGGACCCAGGGTCAGGAGTGGGTGGGCTCGAGAGAGGCCGCAGGGCCGTGCTCAGAGTGGGGCGAGAACCCTGAGGCATCCGTCAGCCCTGCGGGTTCACTTCTGCATTAGTCCATGTGAGCCGTCATCAGACTTTGCAAATGCTTCCTCTCTGATGTCCACTTTCTTTAGTAAGAGGAGGCAGGCGGCCCACAGCTGCGTTCAGAATGCATTCCGGATGCAGCTCTCCTGAGCCCTCCGACCTCGTCCCCTTGTCCCCTCGTCCCCCATGTGGGGAGGCACTGCCAGGGGTGGGGGCTCCTGTCTGGGAACAGCGGCCTTTTCCAAACCTTGATTTTACTCTTGAATTTGACACGTCGCCTCTGTTCCTAGATGAACTGTAGTCTTTAGAAAATGTCAAGCTATGGTCACTACTTGCTTCCATTTTATTTAAATCGTTTCTTCCTAACATTGGCTTTTTTTTTTGCAGTTGAATTATCTATTTCTCATATAAACATGTTAGGATTTTGTGCCTGAAAAAGTGGCCACTCAGGAGCCCTGCTGCAGGAGCCGGGCGCGGGACTCGACTACCACACTTGCTGGGTGTCTGGCCCATGCCCGGTGCCTCCTGTGCCCGCAGGGGCAGAGCGCCCTCGAGTGCTGGGAGGGCCCAGGCAGCGGAGAACGTGGCTCCCTGTCCCGCTCCGTCTCACCGCTCTTGTCTGAGAAGGCGCCCTGTGCTGTACTGCTTGGGCATGACTGGTTGGGAGTGTCCAAGCTAGGCTTCCACGAGGTCACCTGTCTTGCTAAGCCATGTCCCTGCCTCTGACACAGAGACTGCAGGAGGAGCCCTCCTGACCTTCCTCTTCCTGTTTCCAGGGCCCTCACCCCCACGCGGCCCATGACAAAAGTGCTATGGTTCCCAGGATGGCCAGGAGCCGCGACTGTCCCCTCCCAGTCCTGTGGGCCTCCTGTGGGTGCTGGGGCATGCTTACCATTCCCGGTTACTGTTTCCAGCATTTCCAGTGTAAACCTTTAATCTAGCTGTGAATCATTCTGAAAATGAGCCCGGAAAAAAGCATGATGCTAGGCTTGTGTTTGGAAATAACATTATTTTCTAATGTGATCAGTGTTTGTCCCTCTGAAACCCACGTCCTTTTGCAACCCTGGGGTATACTTTTTGCTGTATTAAAACCAATGCATCCCTGGCTTCTCAGCCACGTGCCGGCAGCATGAGCTTAGGTGTGTTAAAGGTGAGGTGCTGTTCTTGAACTTCCAGCACAGTCAGCTCCCAGCTTCCCTCAGTGTGGTCTTTCCTCTGCTGTGACTGGTGGCCCTCCAACCTCATCCCCTGTGCCCTCGTCCCCTGTGTGGGGAGACACTGCTGGGGTGGGGACTGGTACCTGGGGACAGCAGCCTTTTCCAAACCTGGATTTTACTCTTGAATTTCACACTTCCCTCTTAGAGCCAGAGGAGTGAGTTATTTCCTCTTAAAGATATTTGCCACATACAAGCTTAAAAAAAAAAAAAAAAGGAAAGAAAGAAAACAGTTTCTCTCCCAGTTCTAAATGTTTTAAAACCCTTGGGGTAGAACCAAAACTGGGCCAAGGTACTGGAGGGCAAGGGCCCTGGAGCCAGGGAGGGCTGGTGTCCAAGCACAGACAGTGGGGATGCCGCCGGGCTGGGCAGGCGTGGATCAGCATGGAATGCCTGGGCTCCTTAGAGTGGAGTCTGTTTGTTCTCCTAGGCTACCCTGGAGGGGTTAGATCCACCTTTCTGCAGCAGTGAGTCATTGTCTCCATCAGGGAAGAGTCATGGTCACCTGTGTGCCATGTGAATCATCATTGTGACATCCTCATGGGTCCCATGCATCCATCAAGCTCAGCACATCCCCGACTAGACCTGTCCTGTCCCTGTGCCAGGCTGTCTTTGCCCAGTCAGTGGCCCCAGGACCACGTGGCGCCTGTGCCGGTGGGGAAGTCTCTGTAAAGAGTGGGCTCTCCTCTCCCTCACCTTAGAGCGATCAGGTCATTTCTGCCTCCCCCACAACTGCCACCGGGCAGTGGCCTCCAGCCCCCAGCAGCCCTCCCTCTCTGTCCACAGCTGCACGTCAGGCTGGTCACCTCTGTCCCTCCCTGCACTCAGAGGAGTGGACTTACTTGCCAGGGCCCACAGCCCCTGCCCACTCCCGTTCTACCCACTGGCTGAGCAGGGGTCAGCCTTGCCTCACAGACGTTACTGGTGGGCCAGGGGCTCCCTGCAGCTGGGGGAAGCAGGATGTCCTGGGTGGAGGGTCTCCCATAGCCAGGGACAGGGCCAGGATGTGCTTGGTGGGCTCCCTGGAGATGGTGGCGCAGACCCAGAATTGTGGGGACAGAGGCACTCCTGCAGCTCGGGGGAGTGGGGGTGAGCCAGGATGTTCCGGGGGTCCCCCTGTATTTTCCCGTAGTGTGGAGCAGGGTGTACAGGGCAGGCTGGGGGCTCCTGCAGCTAAGGGGGTGGGACTTAGGCCAGGATGTTCTGTGTGGGTGGCAGTGGGAGGTGGGGGAGGGTCCCAGTATCTGTAGATAGTGCAGGGCAGGGTATACAGGGCAGGCCAGGGGGTTGGGCCAAGATGTTCTGGGGGGCCCCTTTATCTGCGGGTAGTGTGGGGCAGGGTGTACAGGGCAGGCTGGGGGTGGGACTTGGGCCAGGATGTTCTGGGCTGGCGGGAGAGGTGGGGAGCCTTGTATTTGCGGGTAGTGTGGGGCAGGGTGTACAGGGCAGGCTGTGGGCTCCTGCAGCTTTTGAGGGTTTGGGCCAGGATGTGCTGGGGGGGCTCCCTGTATCTGCAGCCAGTTCGGAGTAGGAAGGGCCGGGCAGGCTGGACTCTTGTAGCAGGATCCCCTGATGCAGGATGTGCTGGGGGGCTCCCTGTATCTGCGGCCAGTTCGGAGTAGGAAGGGCCGGGCAGACTGGGGACTCTTGTAGCAGGATCCCCTGATGCAGGATGTGCTGGGGGTGGGGCTCCCACCACAGGGGGCTTGGGAGGTGCTCTCCATCTGGGCCCCACTGGCTTTCTGCAGATGTTTGTTAAACAAATGCAAGCAGCTAGAAATGCCACGGATCCTGAATTTCAGGATTCTTTTTACTCAGACCATGCAGGAGGTCCGGGGAGATTGGCGTTTCCCTGGGCCACAGCTCCGGAGGGTCTGTCTCAGGGCCTGGGCTGAATGGGAAGCGTGCTGGTATGTGTGAAGGTCCTGTTTTGGCTGGAGGTGGAAGGTGGGGTCCTGGCGGAGCACGCAGGGGGACCTTTTTGTTGGAATGATCCCAGGAGCCTGCTTCTCCTGAGCCCCCCACGATGTATCACTGTCTGCAGTGCCTGCATGGTCCACAGCCCCCGCATGGTCCACAGCCCCCGAGGTCCTCGGACACCAACAGAGTGAAATGCTGCTGCAGACCTCGGCCTGGCGGCGTGCCTGGCGGCGTGCCTGGCGGCATAGGGTGCATTCCCAACCTCGGAATTAAAATGTGCAGAATGTACACCTGGGGGTCAGGGTGTGGGGCGTTTGGTTCACTCGACCACATGTGGGCCCCGTCTGGACTTTGAGTTCCCCAGTGCGGAGCAGACCCCCAGTGTCCTGAGACACAGCCTGGGGCTCAGGAATGACCTGTTGAAGGAACAGTACTGAAGAAACAGGCTGCCTTTCACCGCGAGCATTTGGCATGGCTCTGCTCTGTGAAGCTGTGAGGCCCGTGCACCTGCGATGGCCCCTCGTGCTGCTGTGGCTGCAGTGCTGGCATGTGGACCCTGTTTGTTGTTTTTGGATATCGCTCACTGGGCAGATGAGGCTGGGGCCTCCCTGTGCCTGGCCTGTGCCGGGCCCCTTGTGCCCAGCATCTTCTGTGCTTCTCCTCCCCTCGGCCTCGAGGACAAAGCTGGTGCCTCCCAGGAGGGCCCTGGCATCTCCAGCCTCTCCACAGCCGCTGGTGGTGGGGGTTCTGCTCTCGGGCTGCCCATCTGGCCCCGTTCTCATTGGAGCTTCTCCACGGCTCCTGGGACTCCCGCCTCCAGGGCCCGTTTCTGCACGTGGGAGCTTTGCCTTGAAAGCTGCCTTCCGAGGAAATGTAATCGCAGGGTGTCCCGCCCCAGGGTGAGAGCCTGTGGAAATGGAGGAAATGTCATCACAGGGTGTCCTGCCCCACGGGTGAGAATGTAATCGCAGGGTGTCCCACCTCACCAGTGAGAGCCTGTGGAAATGGAGGAAATGTAATCACAGGGTGTCCCGCCCCCATGGGTGAGAATGTAATCGCAGGGTGTCCCGCCCCATGGGTGAGAGCCTGTGGAAATGGAGGAAATGTAATTGCAGGGTGTCCTGCCCCACAGGTGAGAGCCTGTGGAAATGGAGGAAACGTAATCGCAGGGTGTCCTGCCCCACGGGTGAGAGCCTGTGGAAGTGGGTCAGGTGTAACCGAGTCCCCGCAGCCTCCAAATAGGAATCTGCAGCCAGTTTCTGCTTTTGAAGCTTAGCCTGTTCCCACAGTGGAACGTGTGCAGCCCAGAAGCTTACACTTCTGAGTTCCTGCTCCCTTCCCTCCTGTATTCTTCTTGCGAGCACCTGCCGTGAGCCAGGCCTTGCAGGAGCTGAGCCCTCGGGGTCACCAGGCAGCAATGGAAGGGCCTCCCAGCCTGCAGCCTGTATTGTCGTGGAATCTCTCCTCTAGAGTGTGGGGCTGCAGGTTGGACATGGGGGACCTCATATGTAGGGACCAGAGGGACAGAACTCTGGCTGGGTGTCCCAAACCCTTCAGGGAAGGGGGATTTGTGCAGAGCTTTGCGGGTGAGGAGGCATGAGTACTGTCCGGGAGAGCGTGTGGGCAGGACCCGGAGGCCAGCCTGGGGACCAGAGGAGCGGCCCTGGCACCTGCCTGCCATCGGTCATCTTGAAGCAGGAACTGGGGCATCGGCTGTGATGCTCACATAGCCACCCTGCCTGGGCCCTCCCTCCATGGGGCTCTGCACTCTCTACTCCTGATTTCTCAGCTGAGCTTGCACCTCCACCCCACGCCCTTTTCCCGCAGGCCCACACCTGGACGCCTGCGCGTGCCATCTTTACACGGACTGCACCTGTGCCGTCTGAGCCAGGCGGTGCTGCGGTCTCCGTCGGTCTCGTTCTGCCTGCACCTGGACACCATTTGTCCAGAGTGCACATTGCAGGTGCTCAGGAAGTGTCTGCAGAATGAGTAAGCGTGTTTTCTTTCACACACCTTTTTACTAGTTACTTTCCAACAGCACCAATGTGTGAGCACCGTGCCCTGTGCTGGCATCACGGGTGTGAGCCAGGGCGTCAGGGAGCTCTTAGTCCAGACATCAGAGCCCCCCGATGGGAGGAAGACTCCAGGTGAAGGCGTGGGCCATACATAGCTCAGGGGGCCTGAGGGAGTCAGCCCACAGGGCACAGCCTCATTCCAAAGGTCACAAGGTGTCCAGGAATCTGCATTTGTAGTACACAAGGTTAAAAGTCTGAGATGTGGCCCCCCGCGGGCACTTCAGCAAGCTGTGTCTTCTCCAGTGACTGCAGGGTGCTTGCCCCAGATGTTGGGGGTCTATGGCCCTTGATTCTACGGGAAGCACGGACACTGGGTGCTTCAGGGATAGAGTGAGAGGGAGGCTCTAGTGTGGGGCTGCTCTTGGGCCGGGGCCGTGTGACCCTGTGAGCCTCCGTGGGATGATGATGCTGAGCTGACAGTGACTCCGAAGGCGGGTGTGGCCGGCCCAGCGGCTCCATATCTTCCTGATTGAACATGGGGCATGGAGGGCCTGCCCGTGTGGCACCACCCAGCACATAGCCCCACTGCCACTCACGGGGCCGCACCCCACACAGGAGCTCAGACTACTGTGCCTGCCAAGCCCTGTCCGGGTGGCCGTGGGGCTCGCTCTACTGGCAAATGAGCAGGGCTCTAAGTGTGGTACGCCCTCTGCCACCTGCTGTGTCCTGGTGGTGATGTGGGGCTGCCCAGGTGGAGCCTCCTTGCCTGGCCTCAGCAGGACCCAGCCCACCCTCCAGACACCTGCTGAGACCGGGAAGTGATGCTCCTCCCAAGCCACAGGGCTTAGGGGCAGCTGGGGCTGCAGCTCAACACAGCCAGCCCCAGCCATGAGGCTGCCTCCTTGGGGTTGTTGGCTGAGTGGCAAGCAGGAGGGTGCCACCATCTGGGAGCAGAGGACGATGCCCAGCTTTGCTGTGCAGATGCATGAGGCTGCTGGATGGACCTCCCTCCTGGAGGGGCTCGGTTCCTGGCCAACCGAGACTGGAGTGGCCTGATCCCACTCAGGGATTCCCTGGCTGTTCTCTGACCCTGTCTGCTGGAAGCAGCTCTGTGTTCAAGAGAGGAATTTAAGCGGTGTCCTGATGGCAGAGTGAGTGAGGCGTACAGGTGCATCCCCACGTAGGGTGAGCAAGGTGAGCAGGTGACATCCCCACGTAGGGTGAGCGAGGTGAGCAGGTGCATCCCCAAGTAGGGTGAGCGAGGTGAGCAGGTGACGTCCCCACGTAGGGTGAGCGAGGTGAGCAGGTGCATCCCCAAGTAGGGTGAGAGAGGTGAGCAGGTGCATCCCCAAGTAGGGTGAGCGAGGTGAGCAGGTGACGTCCCCACGTAGGGTGAGCGAGGTGAGCAGGTGACGTCCCCACATAGGGTGAGCGAGGTGAGCAGGTGATGTCCCCACATAGGGTGAGCGAGGTGAGCAGGTGCATCCCCATGTAGGGTGAGCGAGGTGAGCAGGTGATGTCCCCACATAGGGTGACCGAGGTGAGCAGGTGCATCCCCACGTAGGGTGAGCGAGGTGAGCAGGTGACGTCCCCACGTAGGGTGAGCGAGGTGAGCAGGTGCATCCCCATGTAGGGTGAGCGAGGCGTGCAGGTGGTGTCCCCTGAGGGGTTGGGGCCACGTGGTCTCTGATGCCACGTCTGCTACAGAACCTAGGTAACTGGGACACACAAACAGCGCGCGCTGGGGAGGTCAACCCTGCAGAGCCAACCGTGAGCCCAGGTGCAAGTGAGGAGCTGTGCGGTCGCAGTCGGAGGTGCTGTGTGTGGAGATCCACAGAAAGGCCTGCGTGGGCATGAGCAAGTAACCGCAGTGACTCCCTGGTCTCTTCTTGCTGGGATATGGGGCTTCAGTGCCGTCTTAGGGGCCCAGGGTTTTCTCAGAGCCAGTGCCCCTCAGACGCTGGTGGGGACGCCCCGCAGGAGGAAGGTGTGCTCCCCCATGGCTGTTTCCAGAAAGCAGGACTAACCAGGGCCTGCAGAAGCCATGGGAGACAGCCTCCACCCACGCTGCGGAGAGCGGCCCCTGCTCCAGAGACACTGCACTCCTCCAGGCCCGCCTGCCCTCCAGCAGCGGCCCTTGCTCCAGAGACACCACATACTCCTCCAGGCCTGCCTGCCCTCCAGGTCATGTTCCAGTGTCCCACAGATGCAGCACCACGGCCCAGGCGGCATTTGTGTCACCCCAGGGTGCTACCTGCATGATACCATCCAGTCCCAGTGACTACACTGGTGCCAGCGGTCCCAGGGCCTTCCCTGTATCCCGGAAGCTGGCTCACAGGGGAGCTGGTTGGGTGTTGATGGGGGTTCCCCAGTCACAGGGTGTCATGGTTTAGACATGGCCAAGACCAGACTGGCTTTGATCCCATTCAACACCATGCAGCATCCTCGTAAGACGCCTGTGGACTGGAGTGGGTTGAAAATGGTAAAGGAGTGGTCTAGGAGAATCACTGTGCTGTGGGGCTGCGGGGCCGATTTGCAAATCCAAAGGGAATTACTGAACACACTGTCATCCCGCAGGCAAGAGCCTCGGGTAGGTGACGGTGCCGAGGGTTCTGGTGAGGACGGTGGAGTAGAGATGACAGCAGCGGGAGGCGGTACGGCTGGTTGAGGGTTTGCAAAGAAATAGTTCAGTTTTAGAAAAGCTATATTTAATTTTAGATTTGAGTGGGAGAGCGAAGAAGAAACAGCTTTATAGATAGCAGTAAGCACGGGCTCTGGGGGAGAGGGGTTCCCGTGGGGAGGCACAGATCCTCCTGCAGTCACACGGGGTGGGGGTGAAAAGCTCCAGAGTGTGACCTCACTGAAATGTAAGGTCAGGGAGACAATGGATGTTCACAGGGGTGAGAAAAAGACAAACCCACCATAAATTTGGCACAAGATGTATATACATTTATATAAATGAGAAAATTACACAAACAGAAATGGGAATACCCAGTAAACATAAAATGTTCCTCCCAATGAAACCGTCCCCGTGATGTGGCCTGCGCTCCTGGCAGCCCATCCCTCCTGCAGGTCTCGCCTGGGGTGCAGGCCGTGCCTCGGGCTCCAAAGGTAAGAGTGGTTGTGTGTGCAGAGAGAGCCCACGGCAATGGTTCACGGTGCCAGTTTTTCACATTTCGTGTCTGCTTTTAGTATCGTTAACTATGAGAATTCATTGTGGGCGTGATCGCGGATTCCATATTTGAATGCAGCGTTTGGTTTGGACCAGAAGTCATGTTACATGAATAAAGGTGTTTTGGTGATTGGGGAGACAGAAAAGGAGGGCGTTTCCTGCTGCTGCCTTGCTCGGTTTGTGTCTGTGGGTGCTGGACGGGAGTGGGTGATTCCCGAAGCTCCCTCCAGCTCTCAGATGCCGAGGGCGGGCTGGTGGTGTTTGCTGATGGAAGTGCCGGCTCCGTCCGATGGGATGCCTGAGAGAACTGCTGTGCTTTCAAAAGTTGTTCTTTCTCTAAAAGGAAAAAGCAAAAGAAAATTAGACCTTGGACAGCAGGCGCCTGTGTGTGCTGCCGCTCGCCCTCTCACCGTGGGAGGAGTGAACGTTCTCTCGTGGATTTGCAAGCGCACTGTCGCATATCCTGTGGAGTCGGGATAATTTTTTCCCCAGAATTAAAGCAGCAATGTTGGGATGCACCTTCAGGAGGGAGCATTCCTGTGAGCTGCCTCCACCGCGCTAACCGTAGAGCTTGGGGTGGCTGGCACTGAGCATCTGCCCCGGCCGCCTGTGCGGGGTGACGCAGCCTCGCGTCCTTCGAGTCTCCAGGCGCCATCCTTTGGGCAGCCTCCCCTCCACCCCTGCCTCGTTGCAGGTGCCTTCACTGGCTGGGGCACTGCAGTGTGACATCTCCAACAAGTGGGCTCGGAGGGGCCGCAGCATCCCTGCGCCTGGTGGGCCTCACCGGAGCACCCCTGTCGGGCACCGCGATGGCGTGAGTGCACACGAGAGGGACCACATGTTCTCTGGCGACCTCGTGTCTTTGAGTTCAGCACTGATTGTGAAACGCCGGGTGATGCTGGGGCCTGGGGCTGCTTATGGCCCTGGTGGCCTTGGCAGAGACGAGGGAGGGGTTTGCCAGCTGCCTGAAATCAGAGAGCCTGGGCCTGGGCATTGTGACCACCGGCGCCTTCACTCAGAGACTTCCAGAGAGTTCCAGGCCAACATTTGGATGGCCTTGTTTACATTTAAACCAAGAGTCATCACTTTTATACTTTTTATCATGGGAAATTTCAAACATATGTCAAATGTCTTTCTCAGCCCCGGCTTCCATAATAAAGTGCCTCAGACGGGGCTTAAACCACAGACATTGTTGTCTCACCATCCTGGAGGCTGGAGTCCGAGACCGAGGCGCAGCAGGGCTGGTTCCTCCTGAGGCCTCTCCTGGGCTTGCAGATGGCGCCTTCACCCTGCGTCCTCACAGGGCCGTCCCTCCCTGGGTGTCTGTGTCCTCATCTCCTCTTCTTATAAGGACACCAGGCAGGTTGGCTCAGGGCCCCCAGATGATCTCATTCTACCTTCATCACCTCTGTAACGGCCCCTTCTCCAAATACAGTCACCCTCTGGAGTCCTGGGGGTCAGGACATCAACAGGAATTGGGGAAGGGGGGGCAAAATACAACCCAGAACACCAAAGCAGTGATAATACAGTGGGCCTGGGACCCGTCCCCCAGCCCGGAGAATGACGGTGTGTGGCCAGGCCGGGGTCACGTGCACTCCCACTGTGCCCGCCCTGCTTGGCGCGGCTGCTGTCACAAAGGACCACAGACGAGGTGCCTCCCAAACAGCAGACATGGACTTCTCACCATTCTGGAGGCCGAAGTCCAGGATGCCGGCAGATTTGGTGTCTGCCAAGGACCCCCTCCGGGTCAATAGATGGCACCTTCTGTGTCCCCGCAAGGTGGAGGGGTGAATGAGCTCCCTCGAGCCTCTGGTGCGTGTGGATCAGGAGGGTCCTCCAGCTCCTCCTTGTTTGCTGCAATGGATTTGGGCTGTGTTTTGTGGAGTTTTGTGTTTTGTGGAGTTCTCTGCATTTTCTGATTGATTGCATCTCCTTGTTGTCATTGGGGTTTTCTGGAAGCTGGTGGTTGCATCTAGACCCAGAAAGGGTCAGTTCCCACTGGTCTGCTGTGCTGCTCCTGCACCAGGCTCGGCATTGGCTGTTGCTGGATCCCTGTCACGTGAGTGTGAGCTGGGTAGGCCTCGAGCCATCCCTCAGGACGTGAGCCTCTGCCAGCTTCCTTGATTTGGGCCGTGCCGTGCTCCTGGGACTGCAGGCGTGAGCGCCCGCGTCCAGCCCCTGCCAGCTTCCCTGATGTGGGCTGTGCCGTGCTGTCCCATCTTCATCTCTGCATTTCCCACCTGTGACCTGGAGCAAGCCCGGCTGAGGAGCCCTGGGCCTTCTGCTGGGAAGTGGTATTTAGCGGCCGCAGTCCGCACCAAAGCTCTCCCTGTGTGTGGGCAGGTCACTGCCTGGACGCCTTGGTTTATCGTAGCCAACTTTCAAATAGTTTAAGTAACTCAGCCTCAGACTTCAGACAAAGTTCCTCATTAGGATTATGCTATAAACCCTCATTTATGGCTCACACAGGGTGACCATATTGCTTCCTCCAACTGGCATTTCTCAGGGTGATCAGGGTCCTGTGGTGACAGCCGGCCCACAGCCATCAGCAGCTTGTCTTGGGAGGGCCAGGTTGCAGGTCTCAGCGTCTGCAGGCGTCCACAGTGTCCTCCCCAGTTGGCTGCCGCGTGGAGGCCTGACCTATGGTGACCAGGAGTGTGGTCCGTGTTCTCCTCTCTGAGTCCCTCCCCCTCCCCGCATTCAGCCTCTGGCCACACTGCCTGGAGGCTGCTCCCGCTCCCCACATCTGCCCACCTTGTCCACGCAACAGCCCGCTTATCCCTGTCGACGACTTGCAGTGATGTCTTGGTTCCGCATGCTGCCCCTGCTGCCTCCGGTGAAGGTGCCAAGGGGGCTTCTGTGGAAGCCTCTGAGCCAGGGTGCTGGGCCTTGCTTGGGTGAGGAGAAGAGACACCTGCCCTCTCTGCCAGGTGTCCCTGTGGCTGCAGGTCTGTAAACGCACGCTTGCTCTCAGTGGACACTGCAAAGCTGCCTTGGGGAGGAATGGCTGTGCCCGGTGCCTCCACTTTGGCGACCTGAGTCTCCAGCGACGCTGCCTGAGAGACCGCACTGCCAGCCCCCTTTCCTTAGAGGGCCTTTGTTCTGGGAGTTTCTGGTCTAGCCAGGATTTTCTAAGAATTTCTTTGCCTACCCAGCACCTCCCTTGGCCACCCCTGCCAGTGCTGAGGGGCTTGGCTGCCGCAGCTGCCCCAGCCAGCTTCTCTGCAGCTCTGCCATCCTGGCATCTCCTGGGGGGCTAGAGTCCATCCAGACCCATCTGCACCAGGGCGTGGGGGCATGAGGAATGGAGGGATCCCAATGGGTGGGCCTGAGGCTGGACGCAGGGGTGGGGCCTGTGGAGACAGGTGGGCAGAAGGTGCGGGGTCATAGAAGCTTCTGGAAGGAGCCACAGCAGTCACTCAAGTCCTGTTCTCCTTGGTGAGGGCTCCCGGCTCCTGTGGGCGGGCCGAGCCTGGCAGAGAAAGAGCGCACAGGCCCAGAGCTGGGTGAGGTGAAGGCAGATCGGTGGAGATGCCCGGGCTCTTCACCAGGAGCACTGCTCCTCCTCCTGCCCGGGGCTCCCAGAGGCCCCCGCTCCAAGCAGTTTTCACAGCACTGCAGAGCAGAGCCACACCCTCCCCATCTGCTGGAGGCCTGGGGAGCTCCTCCCTGGCCATGTTCCCTCTCCACCCTCCACTCATCAGCCCTGTTTGCCGAGGGTCAGCAATTGCAACTGTGGCCCACAGGCCCCTCTCCTTGCTGACGCTAAGCTCAGAAGCGCGGGCCGCATTCCCTGATGCACCACGAGCAGGCATAAGGGTGCATGGGCTGAGGGTCACATGGTCATGCAGTCTTCTGGGACGCCAACAGGAGCAGGTGCACTGACGGGTGGGGAGGGTCATGTGGTCAGGCATTCTTTCCCATAGAGGAAGGAGCTGGTGCAGAGGGTCACTTGTTCACACAGTCCTCCCCGTGCACGAAGCAGCAGGTGCATGGATGCATGGATGTGTGGGGCGAGGGTCAGGTGGTCATGCAGTCTAACCCGTGCACGAAGGAGCAGGTGCAGGAATGTGTAAGTCGAGGCTCAGGTGGTCGCCCAGTCTTCCCTATGTGCGCAGGAGCATGCGCGGGCCGTGGGTCATGTGGTCGCACAGTGCATCCCCCCACTGGCTGGCCCAGCGAACCCTGTGTGCTAAGGAACCAGCAGCCTGACTACCCGGGATGCAGGCGGGGCCTCCCCACCCAGGGCTCATTCATGCCCCGTGTTGTTTGGGGATGGGGCGCTGCTCCCCCAGCCCCGGAGCCTTTCCCAGTGGGCGGTCCCATATGGAATGGCCTGGCAGTCGGTGCTGTTCCAAGAACAGCATGGGTTACTGTGATTTTATTCCACACTCTGGTGGAAGCAGTGTTGTAGCCGGTGCTGTTTCAGGAACAGCGTGGGTTACTGTGATTTTATTCCACACTCTGGTGGAAGCAGTGTTGTAGCCGGTGCTGTTTCAGGAACAGCGTGGGTTACTGTGATTTTATTCCGCACTCTGGTGGAAGCAGTGTTGCAGCCGGTGCTGTTTCAGGAACAGCGTGGGTTACTGTGATTTTATTCCACACTCTGTGGTGGAAGCAGTGTTGCAGCCGGTGCTGTTTCAGGAACAGCGTGGGTTGCTGTGATTTTATTCTGCACTCTGGTGGAAGCAGTGTTGCAGCTGGTGCTGTTTCAGGAACAGCGTGGGTTATTGTGATTTTATTCCACACTCTGTGGTGGAAGCAGTGTTGCAGCCGGTGCTGTTTCAGGAACAGCGTGGGTTACTGTGATTTTATTCCACACTCTGGTGGAAGCAGTGCTGTAGCCGGTGCTGTTTCAGGAACAGCGTGGGTTGCTGTGATTTTATTCCGCACTCTGTGATGGAAGCAGTGTTGCAGCCGGTGCTGTTTCAGGAACAGCGTGGGTTACTGTGATTTTATTCCACACTCTGGTGGAAGCAGTGTTGCAGCCGGTGCTGTTTCAGGAACAGCGTGGGTTACTGTGATTTTATTCCACACTCCGGTGGAAGCAGTGTTGTAGCCGGTGCTGTTTCAGGAACAGCATGGGTTACTGTGATTTTATTCCGCACTCTGTGGTGGAAGCAGTGTTGCAGCCGGTGCTGTTTCAGGAACAGCGTGGGTTACTGTGATTTTATTCCACACTCCGGTGGAAGCAGTGTTGTAGCCGGTGCTGTTTCAGGAACAGCGTGGGTTACTGTGATTTTATTCCACACTCTGGTGGAAGCAGTGTTGTAGCCGGTGCTGTTTCAGGAACAGCGTGGGTTACTGTGATTTTATTCCGCACTCTGTGATGGAAGCAGGGTTGCAGCCAGTGCTGTTTCAGGAACAGCGTGGGTTACTGTGATTTTATTCCACACTCTGGTGGAAGCAGTGTTGTAGCCGGTGCTGTTTCAGGAACAGCGTGGGTTACTGTGATTTTATTCCGCACTCTGTGGTGGAAGCAGTGTTGCAGCCGGTGCTGTTTCAGGAACAGCGTGGGTTACTGTGATTTTATTCCACACTCCGGTGGAAGCAGTGTTGTAGCCGGTGCTGTTTCAGGAACAGCGTGGGTTACTGTGATTTTATTCCACACTCTGGTGGAAGCAGTGTTGCAGCCGGTGCTGTTTCAGGAACAGCGTGGGTTACTGTGATTTTATTCCACACTCTGGTGGAAGCAGTGTTGCAGCCGGTGCTGTTTCAGGAACAGCGTGGGTTACTGTGATTTTATTCCGCACTCTGTGGTGGAAGCAGTGTTGCAGCCGGTGCTGTTTCAGGAACAGCGTGGGTTACTGTGATTTTATTCCGCACTCTGTGGTGGAAGCAGTGTTGCAGCCGGTGCTGTTTCAGGAACAGCGTGGGTTACTGTGATTTTATTCCACACTCTGGTGGAAGCAGTGTTGTAGCCGGTGCTGTTTCAGGAACAGCGTGGGTTACTGTGATTTTATTCCGCACTCTGTGGTGGAAGCAGTGTTGCAGCCGGTGCTGTTTCAGGAACAGCGTGGGTTACTGTGATTTTATTCCGCACTCTGTGGTGGAAGCAGTGTTGCAGACGGTGCTGTTTCAGGAACAGCGTGGGTTACTGTGATTTTATTCTGCACTCTGGTGGAAGCAGTGTTGCAGCTGGTGCTGTTTCAGGAACAGCGTGGGTTACTGTGATTTTATTCCACACTCTGTGGTGGAAGCAGTGTTGCAGCCGGTGCTGTTTCAGGAACAGCGTGGGTTACTGTGATTTTATTCCACACTCTGGTGGAAGCAGTGTTGCAGCCGGTGCTGTTTCAGGAACAGCGTGGGTTACTGTGATTTTATTCCACACTCCGGTGGAAGCAGTGTTGCAGCCGGTGCTGTTTCAGGAACAGCATGGGTTACTGTGATTTTATTCCGCACTCTGTGGTGGAAGCAGTGTTGCAGCCGGTGCTGTTTCAGGAACAGCGTGGGTTACTGTGATTTTATTCCGCACTCTGGTGGAAGCAGTGTTGTAGCCGGTGCTGTTTCAGGAACAGCGTGGGTTACTGTGATTTTATTCCGCACTCTGGTGGAAGCAGTGCTGTAGCCGGTGCTGTTTCAGGAACAGCGTGGGTTACTGTGATTTTATTCCGCACTCTGGTGGAAGCAGTGTTGTAGCCGGTGCTGTTTCAGGAACAGTGTGGGTTACTGTGATTTTATTCCGCACTCTGGTGGAAGCAGTGTTGTAGCAGAGTTGGCTGCAGCACCAGAGGTGGACTGAAACAGGCTGTGGGCAGAGGCCGCCATGGCCGCAGGGTCAGACCGGGGAACTTCCTGAGACTTTCTCTTAGTGCTGGTTATCACACTTCATGGCGTCTGCCCAGGGAGGCAACAGGTTCTAAGAACAATTTATGGGAAGAAGAAACTTACCCAGTAACTTATTGTCGGCTTTTTTTTTTTTTTTTTTTTTGGGGGGACGGAGTTTCGCTCTTGTTGCCCAGGCTGGAGCGCAATGGCACGATCTCAGTTCCCCATCACCTCCGCCTCCCGGGTCCAAGTGATTCTCCTGCCTCAGCCTCCAGAGTAGCTGGGATTACAGGCATGCGCCACCACGCCCGGCTACTTTTGTATTTTTAGTAGAGATGGGTTCTCCATGTTGGTCAGGCTGGTCTCGAACTCCCGACTGCAGGCGATCCTCCCACCTTGGCCTCCCAAAGTGCTGGGATTACAGATGTGAGCCACCACGCCCCGCCCAGCTGTCGGCTTTAACAGCAGAGCCAGGCTTGTGCACCACAGTGGCCTCTTCCCAGCCAGTGGCCCTGGAGTCCCGGGACCAGGCGGGCTGAAGGCCGAGGCTACGCTCTCCTCCACTGCAACAAAATATGAAACAGTAACAGTAGATGGGAATGGACGAAATATTTAAAACTAAATTTTACAAATAAAGGAAAAGGCTGCCCCTTAGACTTGTGGGATTAAATCAAGGTGGTCCTTAGGGGCAGCTGTGTTCTAAATGTGACTATCAGGAAATAAGGTATTTCTGAAAATAACAAAGTGGGCTTTTCCCTCAAAAAGTTGAAAAGAATATTTGACTAAATTCAAAGCAGAAGAAAGAGGAACTAATAAGAGCCAAAATTAATATGATTAGGTCAGAACAGAGAGAATGAACAAATCTGAGATGGTTCTGTAAGAAGATTGATAAAATAGAAAAATATCTGGCAACGTAGGTTTAGAAGTTTTGGCAGACACAGATAACATTAGAAATGAAACCAGAGAGCAGGCTTGGTGTAAACCCAAGGAGAGCGTGGCAGGCAGCTTGACTCAGTTATCTTAAAGGCAGCTGGGAGGAGACTTTGGTAGCGGGAGGGAAAAATATGCCAAAAGCTTCCAGGAAGAGACTTCCTCATTGACAAAAACAGTGAAGTCAACCCAAGAAAAAAGAGGTACTCTATAAACAGTAGGGTTGGAAACAGTGAAGCAATGGTCAGGAGCTGCCGGCAGGCATGGGTGCACGCTGGTTTCGTAGGGCGACTGCACGAGGAAGCCGCTGGGAGGAAGTGACAGGAGCGGACAGGCGCGTCTTACTTAACAGCTGGTGACAGTGCCCAACAGACCTAGCAATTCCTTTTAAAAAACAATCCCAACAGGGAGCTGCACAGTGCTGAAGCTAGCTTTCAGTATTAGAGAGACCGTGGCCGTGAGGCATCACGTTAGTGGTTTCAAGTGGGGAGCAGCACGTGGCTCTCCCCACAGATGCAGGAAGCACCTCTGATAAAGCTCAGCACCTGTTCATGATTTAAAGCAAAACAAAACTCGTGGAGGATGAGGCCTGGGAAGGTTTCTCAGCAGTAAAGAACGTTTGCTGAATGCCAGTAACACGATGTGGAATAGTGACGATCGTCACCAATGGCGGGATAACAGATTTGTGGTTGCTTGGTGCAGCGAGTGTGATGCTGAAGCGGGGACCCAGCTGGGGTGAGGAGCAGCCCCCAGAAGCGGGGAAGGGGAGGCAAACATCATCTAGATCTGCGTACCCAACAGGCTGACCTGACCACTGGACACTGACAGGGTGGAGACACAGGTGGCATAAAGCCGTGAGAGTGAAATGCACACTGCACAATCCAAGACAGCGGGAGAAAATGCAAACTAGCCAGTAGCAGCTTCTACGTTGAGTACGTGTCGAAATGGTATTTCAGATATACCGGGCGAAATGAGCTATATATTAAATTGTCATTCCCTTTAAATGTGGCCACTCGAAAATTTAAAATGACGCATGTGGCAGGCATGTTTCTCTTGGGCTATGCTGGTCTCCGTTGAGAACCCAAAAGAATCTAGGGACAAACCAAGGAAACAGAGTGGGAGCGCTCTCATGACAGGCATCAGAAATTAGGGATGGCTGCTGCTTGGGGAGCCAACTGCGACCTGTGTTTCCTGGGTCTTTTCTGTCTCTGCACTAAACCTGCACCTCAGGACTGGTGTTTCCCCTCACCCAAAGCCTCCCGCCCCTCTACACGGAGTTCTGCCCGCCTCCCGGAGGGACCTCCATCCTCAGACCCTGGGCTGCCTGGGATCCCGCAGCCTCGGCCTTCCCTGGCGTGGGGGCCTGCCCTGGCTTGGGGGGCCTTCCTGAGCCCCCATATTGACCTGCGCCCCTGCCCTCCCGCCAGTTCACTCTCCTGCGCCGGGTCTTCCATTGACTCGAAAGTCACACCTTCATTCTGCCGTCTTCTCTGTGGTCTGAGGTACAACCTTACAAACTCCAGGCCAGCTACCTCCCCCTGTCACCAACACTGCCTAGGGTGGCGTATGCACTCTCATGTCCACATAAATGATTTCAGGGGAAACTGCTGAGTGAGGCCTGCGGGGCTGGGGGTGCATCCTGGGGGGCGGAGCTGTCTGGGGTGTGTGTCCTGGGGGGCGGAGCTGCCTGGGGGTGCGTCCTGGGGGGTGGAGCTGCCTGGGGGTGCGTCCTGCGGGGCGGGGCTGCCTGGGGGTGCGTCATGGGGGGTGGAGCTGCCTGGGGGGTGCGTCCTGCGGGGCGGAGCTGCCTGGGGGTGCGTCCTGGTGGGTGGAGCTGCCTGGGGTTGTGTGCTGTGCGTCAGAGTGGCCCTTGAATTTGCAGGAGGAAGCTCCACTGTGTCTTTCCCAAGCCACTCGCATGGCAGCTCCAGTAAGGAGGCAGAAAGCGGGCAGTGGGCGTGGAGCATGTCAGTTAGCACTGGTCAGTGTCCACAGCCATGGTGAGGGCTGGTCAGCATCAGCACCGGTCAGCCTTGGTCAGTGCCAGTCAATGTTGGTCAGCCTTGGTCAGTGCTAGTCAGCCTTGGTCAGTGCTGGTCAGTGTTGGTTAGCCTTGGTCAGTGCTGGTCAGTGTTGGTTAGCCTTGGTCAGCGCTGGTCAGCCTCGGTCAGCCTCGGTCAGTGCTGGTCAGCCTTGGTCAGCTGTGTGCCGGCTGCAGCCCCTCCCCAGCTCTCCACTCTGTGGGGCACGCTGTCCCCCTGGGCTGGCCTCTGCCAGGTGGGGAGCTGCCTGGTGTCCTACATGGATTCTCTGGATAATGCCCACCTCTATCCGCAGGTGGCCCTCATGACACTGACGCTCTTCCCAGTCCGGCTCCTGGTTGCCGCTGCCATGATGCTGCTGGCCTGGCCCCTCGCACTTGTCGCATCCCTGGGCTCTGCGGAGAAGGAACCTGAGCAGCCCCTGGCCCTGTGGAGGAAGTAAGTTGCGCATGTGCTGTGCTCTCCTCCTGGGGGGGTCACGCGGCCAAACAGTGGGAACCCATTCTCACAGTGGGGTTGTGTGTCTCCACCCTAGCCCATCCGTCCTTCCCTTCTGAGCCCAGCGTCCACCAGGGCTGCCCCCTGCCAGCGGGGACTCGGCCACCTCCCCGTTGCCTCCGTCTTCCACGCCTCCGGCACAGTCCTGCTCTGAGGCTTCATTTTCCAGGGCTCTGCAGGATGTGTGGCCATTGTTTCACATCCTTGAGCACAGAGACCCCCCTACGCCGTGGCCTTCTCTGCTCCAGAACCTGCCAGGGCTCCCTGTTGCTGACGAAAGTCAGGCTTCTGGACACCCTCTCCTGGCTTTGTGACTGCCAGCCCCCTTACCCCTCCCACCTCAGACCCTCAGCTCTGGCCCTGCCCATGGTGGCCTCCCCCAGACCCTCAGGCTGTGAGTGGACGGCCTCTTGGGCTGCAGTGACAGGGCACCACAGTGACACAGGCCTCCTGCCTAGGGAGGTCCCTGCCTCAGTGGCCCCCATGCAGAGGCAGCTGGACCTGGTGCGGGTGCCGTGGGCCCAGGAGGGGCCGTCTTCCAGGTGTAAGAGCAGCAGCAATGAGGGGAATGGCTGCTCGGGGGGCAGGTGGCCACCATGGCATCTCCTGCCAACCTGGTCTTATTAAAATTGGGCTAAGTGGGAACAGGTTGCCGCATCATAAAGGCCCAGTGACTTGACATCAAAATCCCCACTTCTGGCCAGTCTTGGAAAAGCAGAAGCTCTGGCCAGTGGGCCTGCTCCCCAGTGCCAGCAACTGGCTGGAGCCAGGCTCAGCCCTGCCTTCGGACAGGAGGCTCGGGTCCTCCCCTGCCCTCCGAGACTGCATGTCAGCCAACGTTGGCCTGGCCTACTGCCTGCTGGCACCACCCCTCCAGGGCCGTCTTTCCCTTGCTTTGTGGACCTAAACTCTTCCTGGCTTTTAAGCACGGAATATAAATAAAGCACACCTACCCGATGAGGAATACATCTAAACTAAAGATCCAAAACAGACCACAAAAAATTAAACTAAATCACAATATTTTCTTGTTTCATTTAAATTCCTAAAGCTGTGCTTTCACTGAAAGTATCTGCCATTAGCAAATGAAAATGTTGAGATATCATAAATACTTTGATAAATATTTTCAGTATCTTAAAAGTTATCACTCATGTCCTATAACCACAGCTCTGACAACCCTTCCATGTGTTGTTAACATCTCTCATCATTCTGGAGGGGCTCCCTGAATCTTTTATTCAGAAACAGGAATATTAGTAGTTAATTGGAGGCTGCTGCCTGACTGTAAATAAAGTTTTACTGGAGCACGGGCACGCCCGCTGGCCTGCGTGATGTTCAGGGCTGCATTGGTGGGGAACCGGGCCAAGTGGTTGGGACAGAGGCCGTGTGGCCGTAGAGCCTAATGCATTCACTGCCTGGCCTCCGAAAGGTGTAGTGGGCACGCCCAGGCCCCTCCTTTCTCTGGAAGGTGTCTGATCTGTGGGCTGTATGTACAGCAAAGTTTTCACGGCCAAGAGGCTGATGGGAGCTGACATCTGCCTGAGCTTCGGTTCTCCTCGATACCCAGGGCCACACTCAGACACGTAGTTAGGTGCAAGGGGAAGACGGCCACTTAGGGTCCCGGGTTTGCCGCACCGTTGCGTGCAGACATGGTGCAGTCATAGTAGAGGGCAGCCTGGGCGTTGGGGGTCCCTCACTCTGGGCCCTGCTGAGCGGGTGGATGTTGAGCAGCTTGCTGGGTAGTGGTGACCCGGGGCAGCCTGGGTTCTTTAGGGGCAACAGGATCATCACTGGCTTTAGTTCTTCATTTAGCCTTTCTAGATTTTTAAAATTCTCTTATGCTTTATCTTGGTTTGTTTTTGAAACGTTTTAACCACAAAATAGGAATTGGGTATCAAATATATAACCAAGCAAAGTAAATCAAGGCCAAATCAAAGTCAGGCTTTCAGTTTTGCTGAGTTGAGAAGCCACAGCTAGAAAGTGGGGGTTCTGTAGTGTGAAGCAGGCTGCAGGTGACCTGGCTGAATGTGGTGCTGTGGGTAGCAATGGCTTCATGGTGCTTTCCTGGCACCCTTTCTCTTTACTCCCCGTGCCCTTGTTGGGCCGAGCTCCCCGCCTCCTCTGTTCTGTCTCAGGAGGCAGGAGCCCCATGCGAGCACAGGCTCTCACTTTTCAAAATAGATGGCTTGGGGCAATTTTCCGTTTCCCCATGCTAACCCTGGTGGCTTTTCTTGTCTGTGAATAATTGACTTGGCTTCAACAGGCGATAAATGGACCACAACGGACTCTTATTCTAGCAGCTGTACTTCAGAGACGCTTTCATATGTACCTCTCATGCACGTGTAAAGTGTCCCGTGACAGTGACACGTTGGGGTTTCTGTCACCTCTGCTTCATGAGATCTTTGGGCATCTGGGTCTGTGGAGACTCACTGTGTATCATCATTCTGTGTATGTGTGCAGAGAGGGTGTGTGTGTATGTGTGTACATATGCGCATGTGAGTGTGCATACGTGTGTATGTGCATGCACAGGAGTAGGTACATGTGCATAGGCGTGTGATTGCATTAGTGTGTGTGTGTATGTGAGCCGCCGGTGCAAGTATATATATGAGAATGTGTATATGTGTGTGCTGTGTACCTGTGTGTGTTGCATGTGTGTACATGTGAGTGCATGTATATATGTGTGTATGGATGGATGTCTGTATCATGTGCACATACATGTACGTGTATGACAGTATGTACATGTGTATGAGTGTTGTCTCTGTGTACGTGTGTATGTGTGTATATGTGCAAGTGTATGTGTGTACATATGTATGAGTGTGTGTGTGCATGTGAGTATATATGAGAGCGATGTCTGTGTATGTATGTGAATGCATGCATGTGTGGGAGTATGCACGGATGCTTGTGGGCACTCAAGCTGCCCGTGCTGCCTGGCATTGAATCCCACACCTGGAGCCCCTGGCGTCTCCTTCAGCAGCACTGATGAAAGCTCCCTTGGTGCACAGTCCTGGGCTTGGCTTGGTGCTTGAAGGGAAACAGAAAAGAGAACAAACCCTGAATTCTGAACTCCCCAAGGGGAAACCTAGTCACAAAAGCACCGTAGTTAGGGACGCAAGGGATCAGGAGAAAACTGAATTTGAAGTAGCAGATTCAGAATGTACCGCTGAATAATAATTACGTAGTCGGTTTGGGACTTAAGTTGGCTCACGTTATGCACTGCTCTGCAGTTTTGAATAGATTGATGTTGAGTTAAAGCATTTTTGCTGAATGTAAGTTAGTGTCATTCAAACCTTCCTAAAATAAAAATCTTAGGCTTTCAGTGAAAGAATGACACAGTTTCGCAAAAGGCACTATTTTAGGTTACTTTCAACACACACAGTGTTGTAAAAACCGTAGCATCGTTTTGCAAAACCCGACCATCTGGCGCTGAATCCTTGACCACGGGCCAAGTCCTGAGCTGGGCCAGGTCCTCCAGGGGCTGCCCCTTGGCTGACTGGATGGTTCAGATTGATGGTGCCCTTTCCTGAACGCTCTGTGTGGGAACACCTGTTCCCAAGTTTGGGGATGCCATCCCCATGATGACTCTAGGTACTCCCCGTATGTTGGCCTGGAGGTTGGAGCTTGAACTTGAGCATCAAACCACTTTATCTGGTCTCCCAGAAGCCAGCAGCTCCTGCCACCTGCGTCTCAGCCTGGGGCTGCCAGCCCAACACAGCCCTCCCACCAGCCACCCAGGGGCCGTCCCTGACCCAGCTTAAGCCAGTCCACGTGGATCACCAGACTTGGCTCCTTGAAGCCCCGCCAGACGTGGCCCCAGGGCCCCTTCCTTTGCCCTGCCCCACCGGCCTGGCACCGTAGCCAGCACTCAGGCTGTGTACATGTGTATAGGTCCTCTCCAGGGCCGGCTTCGCTCTGCCTCTTGCCTCCGCTCACAGCAGAACATTTGGAACCTGCAGAGCCGGGGCCTGCGCCTGCCCCTCACGCTTAGACGTGTGGGCCTCCCCCACCCACCTCCACATGCCAGCTGGCTTGAGGAGATGCAGGCCTCAGCGGCCTTCCTCCTTTTCCCCCTGCATGTTCTGGGAGATTTCCTCCTCCTCATTTCCCAGTCTTTCCTGTGAGTTGCTTGTCTCCACAGTGACAGTCTTGGTTTCTGAGAGTGTTTTCTTGTTCTTTGATGCTTCTCAGCGCCCTGTTCTTCCTGACTCTTGGCGAGCGTGGTGGATGTTTTGCACCCCTCTTCTGATGCCCACCCTTTCTGTCTCCTTGGGGTCAGTCCTCTGCTTCTCTGCCATGCAGCTGCTCTGCTCACACGTCTCAGGATTCTTGGGTGTCGTCCGTGTGAGGGCGGTAGGACGGAGTGGATTTCCTGGGGGTGCTGATGGAGATCCCCGCTCCTGTGTATGCAGATAGATCTGTCTCCTGATTCACATTCCCCTGGGAACGGGCTGCCCAGGCACCTGAGCACCTTGGGCTTGTGCTGGCTCCCTTTGCCTTGGGGTGAGTGGGTGCTGGGCCCCCAACCCCACAGCGAGTGGAGCTTTTCTCTGAGGCTGTCATCCACACCAGCAGTCCGGGTTTTCACATGTGGATAGTTTGGGTATAAAATTCCTCCAGGATCTTTAGAGAAGAGCTGAGGCTGCTTTTTCCCTGCCCCGACACCCAGTACAGTTCTCCTGAGCACCGTCTGTCCCTGCAATTCGATTTGGGGGCTGGCAGGTGTGTTCCTCCAAGGGCCGCCCGGGTTTTAATCCCTTTTTTCCTGCTGTCCTCTCTCCTGCCCCTGAACCTGCCCGGGACTGGCTCCTGTGCCTGCCACAGCCGCCTCTGCAGCTGAGCCTGCCCGGGACCGGCTCCTGTGCCCACCGCAGCCTCCTCTGCAGCCTCACTTCTCCCTCCGCCGCTGCCTTGTTTCTTCCATCTTAGGCATCAATTGCTGCCTTTTGGCTTTTGTTTTTGTACTTGTTGTTTTTTTTTTTGTGTGGAAAATAACATGTGTACAGAAGAGTATATCTTTTTTTTTAGTTTAGATTAGTTTTCTTGAGATGGAGTCTCACTCTGTTGCCCAGGCTGGAGTGCAGTGGCGCAATCTCGGCTCACTGCAACCTCCGCCCCTTGGGTTCAAGCAGTTCTCCTGCCTCAGCCTCCTGAGTGGCTGGGATTACAGACGCCTGCCACCATGCCCAGCTAATTTTTGTATTTTTAGTAGAGACAGGGTTTCACCATGTTGGCCAGGCTGGTCTTGAGCTCCTGACCTCAAGTGATCCACCTGCCTTGGCCTCCCAAAGTGCTGTGATTACAGGCGTGAGCCACCATGCCTGGCCAGAAAAGTACATTTTTAAATATGCAGCTGAACAGGTGGTGAAGAAGTGCACGCCTGTGTAATCCCCCCTCCTCTAGACAAGCAGCACCCTAGGTTGGTCCCCAGCATCTCCATGTGTAACTACACCATTGTTTATCATCCGCATACACAAAGGCCATTCCAAGGTGGCCCCACAAGAGGAGGCTTTGTGCCCTCCTAGCAACCGCCTTGGCTCAGATCCATGGGGACCCCTGTCCTGGAAGTCTTCTGGGAGGATCATCTGTCCCAGGGGAATGTGAATCCAGTAAGGCTTCAGGCTCTTGTTTCTCTGTGCAGTAGTTTTACCCAGTGTGATGCGCCCACTTAACCCAGTGGCCAAGTGAGACGTGGCTTTTCATGAGGCTGAATCATGTTCTCTGTGTGCCTGGCCTGTGGCTTCTCACACACTGTGGCTGTCTGCCGCGTGTCAATTCCCTGAGGTGTGGAATAATAGCCTAATCTGTAGCCTCATATGAAAGAGAATACACACATTTAAAAGGCTAAATTTGTACCTATTTTAAAAAGAGATAAAGAGTACACAAATTCAGTTAACCTAGGCTGATTTTTACTTTATTTTCCAAATTTATTGGCCATCTAATTTCTTCCAGAAACAGCTCACTGTAATAACACAACGCCTGGCTGTGGGAACCCCGGGCTTCCTGTGGAGATGAGATGGGGAAGTGCGCACGCAGGTCTCAGCTTCCGCCCTCAGCTCTGAGCGCCCCACCCCCCCATATTGCGATATGCGTTTTAGGTGTTTTAATGTTTTTCCCATTTCAAAATGATAGGATGCTGATAAATAAGTTGCTAACATGAAGGTCCGGAGGTCTTCTGGCCTGGGACTTGTGCTGTCTGTGTTCCGGAGTCTCATGTTGGCTTAGCGCTGCCTGTCACGTGGCCGTGACCACCACACAGGGCCCCGCGGCCTCCTCCGTGGGCGGGAGCGCGGCCAGCGAGGGCCCCGCGGCCTCCTCCGTGGGCGGGAGCGCGGCCAGCGAGGGCCCCGCGGCCTCCTCCGTGGGCGGGAGCGCGGCCAGCGAGGACACAGGCGGAGGCCAGGAAGGCGCGGCGTCTTTTCTTCCCTCAAGCAGCTGTCCCAGCGGCGGCGACCACAGGAAGCCCGTGGCCTGGACTGCGCCCTGGAGGGCTCTCCCGTGGGACCGCCCCTGTGCCTCACACAGACTCCGGGACTGCGGACGTGTGCCCGCGTGACGCAGCGCCCTCTTTTGCAGGGTTGTGGACTTCCTGCTGAAGGCCATCATGCGCACCATGTGGTTCGCCGGCGGCTTCCACCGGGTGGCCGTGAAGGGGCGGCAGGCGCTGCCCACCGAGGCGGCCATCCTCACGCTCGCGCCTCACTCGTCCTACTTCGACGCCATCCCGGTGACCATGACGATGTCCTCCATCGTGATGAAGGCAGAGAGCAGAGACATCCCGATCTGGGGAAGTGAGTGAGACACCCCTGCTGGGAGTGAGAGATGCCCCTGCCGCTGAGAATAAGAGATTCCCCTCGTGCTGGGATTGAGGGTCCCCCCTCTGTTGGGAATGAGTGAGACCCCCTCTGCTGCTGGGAGTGAGGGACTCCCTGCTGGTTTTTAGGGACCCCCCCCTTCTGGGAATGAGAGATCCCTCCCTGCTAGGAATGAGGGACCCCCACTTGCTGGAAATGAGTGAGACCCCCCTGCTAGGAATGAGGGACCCCCACTTGCTGGAAATGAGTGAGACCCCCCTGCCGGGAGTGAGGGACCCCCCCCCCCCCCACGCTGCTGGGAGTGATTGAGCCCCCACCGCCGGGCACATTGGCCTTGTGCCCCATTTTCTGTGTTGGGGTTTCCTGTGTAATTTTCATTGTTGTAATTGTTATTTTTATTGGTACCTGAGTGCCCTCACTATCATAACAGGCTACAGTGCTTGCTCCAGGTCTGCTTGGCAAGGGTGGCTCACCTTTATCAGATGGCAGTTCTGGAAGTCTTTGGGAGCAGGTCGGCAGGGCTGCCTGTGCACCGGGGCTGTGCCGTGAACCCAGGGACCTGAGCACCTGGTGCTGCCGTGACCCCTCCCCAAAGCCGGGGGCTCACTCCAGTAGAGAGTCACCTTCTTGTCATCTGGGGACCAGATGTTCAAAATCAAGGCGTCTCCAGGATGCTCTCATCTTGAGATCCTTAACGAGTTACCTCTGTAAAAACCTTTTTCCAAATAAGGCCTCATTCACAGGTTCCAGGGTCAGCATGTGGACCCACCTTTGGGGGCCGCATCCCATGCACCCGCTGCTCTGGGAGGACTGTAGGGAGCCCTGCGTGGCCCCTCACCCACCTGTGCGCAGCCCTGACCCACCAGAGCTCTGTCCTTGGTGCTCTTCAGGGCAGCTGGGCCCGTTCTGTCCTCGTGCTTCCTTCACAGCCGCCATCAGCACAGCACAGCATGTTCTGGGGCACAGCGGGTCCTGGGTTGGCAGTGGGCGGTGCTGAGGGAAGGAGCTGCTGGGAGGAGGGGCGTCGCCTATGGCCGGGGCCCTCACCTGGCCTCTCCTGCCGGCTCTGTTTCCATGCAGCACCTAACGTTAGCATTCATGTGACAGTTTTCTAGAAAATATCTGGGGGGACACATTCAGTATGGACTGGGTGGGGACACATTCTATGGTGCTGACCACTGAGGGTGGCGGCCACAGCTGGGATAGGAAGGCTGGAAGTGGGGTGAGGAACCCTGGCATGGCCCATGGGGGATTGGGCCTGCAGCAGCCAGAAGGTGTCCAGACTGTGCGTGCAGCTGGGCAGTTGTGGGTGGCCTGGGTCTGCCTGGGTCAGGCTTGGAAATCGGGGATGGTCCTTGGTGGGACCGGAGGGCTCGCTGCACTCGGCTGGCTGGGGAAGCCTGGAGGAGGCTGGACAGGCCGGCACTGGAGGCGAGACTGGACTGCAGGCACCATCTGAGTGATGGCCTTGGCTCTCACACGCAGGTTTCCCCGCTCTGCAAGCTCCACAGGCTCACGGGGCAGCCCCAGCTCCACTCAGCACTCTTTGCATCCTGTGGTTCTGGCACACCCAGGAAACCACATTTGCGCCCCCACCGTGGCAGAGGCCCGTGGTCGTTCGTCATCCGCTCAGGGAGGGGGATTGTGGAGCTGTGTGCCCAGGCACCCTCGCAGCTGCAGGGGTCCTTGGACAGGGGGGCTGGCCCACCCAGAGTGAATCTGAGCGTTGGCCGGGCTCTCCCTGTGCCCCTTGGTGCCTCCCTGTGGAGATCACCAACACGAAGGAGGGTTTGGTGCGGTGACGTTGGACGTTGTAGTCCTAACTTTCTAGAGGCCCGGGATTCCACCTCTTCCAGACCAACCCAGGTGACCCAGCACTGACCTTCATCTCGGCGCAGCAGGAAGAATGGCCACAGCCATGCTGCTGTGTGCAGGGCCCTCATGGAGCCCTGCATGTTTCTTGTCATTTCAGAGATAATCCACGGACCTGCGAGGGAGAGGATAGTGACAAACAAGCTTATCAGAAATTTTCGTTAGAATTCAGACTTAGCAGGAACCACATTTTGCTCCCTGCTGTCCTGGCCTGAAAGGGCCATCGTCCTGGGGCGTGGCTGACGACTCCTCTACTGCGCACCTGGAGCACCCTCTGATTCGGGAGCTCAGAACCATCTCCCCAGGCTCCAGCTCAAAACCATCTCCCCAGGTCCCAGCTCAGAGACGTCTCCCCAGGCCCCAGCTCAGAGACATCTACCCAGGCTCCAGCTCAGAGATGTCTCCCCAGGTTCCAACTCAGAGACATCTCCCCTGGCCCCAGCTCAGAGACATCTGCCCTTGTCCCAGCTCAGAGATAATCTTCCCCCGTCCCAGCTCAGAGACATCTCCCAGGTTTCCAGTTCAGAGACATCTCCCGTGGTCCCAGCTCAGAGATAATCTCCCCTGGTCCCAGCTCAGAGACATCTCCCTGGTTTCCAGCTCAGAGACGTCTCCCAGGTTCCCAGCTCAGAGACATCTCCCCGGTCCCAGCTTGTGGTGACTTCTGGTTCCTTTCATGGAAACCGGAAAGCTCACAACTTTGTTGAGAGATGAATGTTGAAAATGTTCAAAATATTTTCATTTTTAGATGTATCAATACCAATGAGAGTGATCAACTGGTAGATTTTTTCCTTTTCACATTCTTAATTTCCTTTCAGTGACCTTCATATCCGCACCATCCATTTACAAACCTTGTCACGGAAAGTTTGAGCCTCAAATGCCCAAAAGACGGCAGAACGCTGTCACCTTCTTGCTGGCAAAATGCGCCAGTCTCAGTGTGGCTGTGCACACGGCGTGGTGACACCCTTCCCTCCTCAGGGCTCCCGGGGAGGAGCTGCATCTACTTGCTGTCCTCACTGCCCAGTTCTCAGCGTGAAACGCACACCGGGCAACCCACATGAAGACGCACGGCCCAAGACTTCGCTCAGAGTCCTCCCCCTGCACCCCCACATTCCTCCCCCTGCACCCCCCACATTTACCCCCGGACCCATCTGAGTGTGAAACGCCCCCACGTCACTGTTCTGTTCTTCGCGGTTATAGACAACTTCTGAAATCTCTACTCTGTTCACAAAACAAACCAGCTGACAGGATTGCGAAGGTGGCAGGGTGGCATCTCCAGACCCCGTGTGCCCCGGGATGACCATGGGACGCTTTGGCCAAAACAGTGGGCACCGAAAGACCACGCAGTCAGGACCATTTCTTTCACGCGTGCGCCATCCTGCGAGACGACTCCACCATTCTTCCCTTCCTTCTGATTTCGTCCTTTTTAGCAGAGTTGGGAATAACCAATGAGCAAGGATGAAATAGTACTGGAATCGTGAAAAAGCAAAATGATTCAGGACATAGGAAAGACCACAGAGACCCAACAGGCAACCACAGGATAGAAGGAATTTTCTTTTTTTGGCTTCAGTTTTCTCATTCTTGGAGGGAAGAACCTCCAAGAAAGAATAAAAGTCATGAAATGCTACTCCTTACAAGTAATAAAAACGCTAAGAAAAGAAACTGGAAACTGAACTGGGGTGGGGAGGTGGGGCTGACCTGCAGCAGCCTAGGAGCCCGTGGTGGGGTCAGAGACACCCACAGTTGGCCTGGGGGGCGCCGAGCGTGGATCCTGCTCACCGTCCTCAAAAAGGAAGCTCCACTCAGGGATAGTTTCATTTTAAAGTCTTCAGAGTTTTCTAAGAAGTATGTTTCCACGTTCAATCCTCTTGCATAAAGACAGGTGCCGTGGCCACATTGCCTTGGTTGAGCACCAGCCTTCATGGCGGGGTGTCCCTTGTACCCCAACCCCACAACTTCCAGGAGGCTGTGGGGTGCCATGGTTAAACTGGGGCTGTGCTACAAAGCACCGCAAAGCTGGTGGCTTAGAGCAACAGGAGCATATTCTCCCACCGTCTAGAAGCAGAAGTGCCAGAACAAAGTGCTGGCCGCATTGGGCTCTTCTGAAAGCTCCCTCGGCCCTCCCGGCTCCTGGTGGGGGCTGTGGCCGCATCCTCCTATGGCCTCCTTCATCATTGGCCTTCTCTCCCCCTCTTCATCTCCTCTTCCCATAGGGACCCTCATCTGGGATTTTAGCTTGAGCATCTGCTTTGTCTCCTCCTCCCATAGGGACCCTCATCCGGGACCTTGAGCATCTGCTACCACCTGTTTCGAAATGAGGTCCCATTCCCGGTACCAGGAGTGAGGACTTCAGCTTGTCTTTTAGGGGATGCAGTTCAACCCACAGGGGGCGGGCGGGGTCCCATCTAGGACCTGGCACCTTCAACCCTGTCCTCTGTGAAGACCGGGTCTAAAGACTTTCTGCTTCCTGGCGGTTGTCTTTCATTGACCTCCGTTCTGTGCTCCGTGTCCTCAGTGGGTGCCATGGACTTGGTGTTTGTTACTTGTGGCACTGAGGCTACGGGGCTTCCTGCTGTCACAGACATGGGAAGCCCGGGTGCTGTTCCCGTTCCCTCAGGCAGGGACTCACAGCCCACCCATGGCACAGCCCCTGGGACATCTGGAGTCTCCTGCCCCACTGGGTGCCATGCAGCAGCCCCCTCGTTCCTCAGCCCTGCCTGGCGGGAGCCATGCATTCCACGGGATCCGTCTCCCCTCCTCTCTTCCAGCTCTGATCCGGTATATACGGCCTGTGTTCGTGTCCCGGTCAGACCAGGATTCTCGCAGGAAAACAGTAGAAGAAATCAAGAGACGGGCGCAGTCAAACGGAAAGTGGCCACAGGTAATGCACGTAGCCCTGATTGTGTTTCAGTGGTTTTATTCCAAAAGATGCGAACTTCGAGAGTGGGGAGAAAGAAACTGGGGCCCTTCCTCTGGGGCTGGATTCTGATTCTCTTCTCCTAGTGAGTGCGTGAACGCAGGAGGGTGCTGTCAGGCGCATTTGGTTTCGGTGCCCGAAATTTAAAGTTAAAGTAAAGAAAAACAATTCTCAAATGCATCTCAGCTTCCTGAATCATCTTTCCTGAACTAAGTTCTGACTCAGATGGAGCATTGCTCACCCGCCCTCCTGGTGCAGTCTGATTTTGGAGTTGATGTGTCAGCCTGCTGTGTGTTGGGTGCTTCTGAAAGTCCTGGAGTAAACTTCCTGGTCTGTAGCTGGTTCCCAGGCATTCAGAAGCCCTGAACCCAGCTGTAGGGGCAGCCTGGCTGACATTAGCTTGGATGCTGTTTTTCTTCTTTCCAGCTGAGCCAGCATTAGAAGCTGGAAATTTTACAGAACTGTCTGGGATCTGATTGCTCACGAAGCTTTGCAGGGTCTGGCTGGGGGCAGCCTCTTAGAGGGCTGTGAATTCCAGGGTGCCCCAGCTCTGTCCCCACAAGCACAGTCAGTCTCCTTCCCCACCCATTTGGCCTGCCTGGCCCTGGGCTTGCCAGGGTGAGCCCACGCCAGCCCACCTGAGGTCTGTCTTCCTCGCAGGGCCCAGAACTGAAAGCAGCCTGCGGGGCTGGGAGTTTGAGGGCAGTTTCTGCTACTGCAGGCCAGTGTGAGTCGGAGGAATTGAAACCCGGGTGTGGAGGGTGCTGCCTGACTGGGGCTCGGCTCTCCTGCTCATCCAGCCCGTTGCTGGGGTCCCAGCCCTCCTTCGGCTCCATCAGCCAGGCACTGCCATTTGTGGGTCTTTGCTCTCCTCCCCACCTTCTTCCTGATGAGAATGAGTGCTGCCCCCAGGAGGTGCTTATGTTGTGCCAACCGTGGGTTATATTTAGTTGCACCTGGTTCTCACAGTGTCTGAGAGGTGGGCACCGCGACTACCCTGCTTTCCAGGAGCTGTAGTTGAAGAAGACAGATGCTGTTTGTGTGTTGATACTGCTGCCACACTTTAATAAAACCAGCAGAGCGGAAGTCAGTGTGTGCTTCCATCATGCATTTTAATAATTTACATACTGAATGTGATTCCAGTGTCCAAATTATGTCAGCAGAAAAGAAAATATATTGTGAAGATTGGCTTCTGTAAGTTCTGAATTATAATTATGTACAGTTTAATGCTGATCCTTTTTTTTCTCCCACTTCCAGATAATGATTTTTCCAGAAGGAACTTGTACAAACAGGACCTGCCTAATTACCTTCAAACCTGGTATGTAGTTTTCTTAATTGTTTATTTTTCTCCTAGAGAAAAGGAAAATATTAAAGAGATGTTTTTTAATAATGTGCTGTGCACATAAGAACAGTTTCTGTTTTTATCCTGTGTGCTGGGGTTCTTAGAGGTATTCCTAAGAAAAGTCACAAAATAAATTTGAGAATGTGAGTCAAGGATTATCATGTTTGCAGGAAGATGGAGAAGTTATGGTTTCAGGGCGTTTCCAGTGAGGTGGAGATAGATGTTTGCCTCTGTTTTGAGGTCCAGGCTGGGGGGTCCTGGGTGCAGAAGGGGCCTCCCTGCCTTTGAATGGCTCAGGGTACCCTTCTTGGCCTGCAGCTCACGCCCCACACCCGCCTGGGAATCCCAGGTGCAAATCCCTGCGAGCCATCCTCAGATGCCCAGGTCCCTAGGTCCCCAGGTCCCCAGTTAGACAGTGTTCTTTCTCCCTGGGGAGGGGGGACTCAAATGCGTGTGAACTTGGGTCTCTCCTGCGGCGGTTACCTGGGTCTAGTGTTGTGTCTGCATCCCTGACGTGGGAAGTGTGGCAGTGAGCAGGCATTGGCTCTCTCCCGCGGTGGTTACCCCGGTCTGTTGTTGTGTCTGCACCCCTGACGTGGAAGTGTGGCAGTGAGCAGGCATTGGGCCTCTCCCGCGGCGGTCACCCAGGTCTAGTGTTGTGTCTGCACCCCTGACGTGGGAAGTGTGGCAGTGAGCAGGCATTGGGCCTCTCCCGCCGTGGTGGTCACCCGAGTCTAGTGTTGTGTCTGCACCCCTGATGTGGGAAGTGTGGCAGTGAGCAGGCATTGGGCCTCTCCCGCCGTGGTGGTCACCCGAGTCTAGTGTTGTGTCTGCACCCCTGACGTGGGAAGTGTGGCAGTGAGCAGGCATTGGGCCTCTCCCGCCGCGGTGGTCACCCGGGTCTAGTGTTGTGTCTGCACCCCTGACGTGGGAAGTGTGGCAGTGAGCAGGCATTGGCTCTCTCCCGCGGTGGTCACCCGGGTCTAGTGTTGTGCCTGCACCCCTGACGTGGGAAGTGTGGCAGTGAGCAGGCATTGGCTCTCTCCCGCGGTGGTCACCCAGGTCTAGTGTTGTGTCTGCACCCCTGACATGGAAGTGTGGCAGTGAGCAGGCAGCAGAGTCCACTGTTCTTTTTGCGCTGAGTCTGTTTGGAATTCTGCACACCCTTGAGCGTGTCAGAGGGTCCACCTGGATCCTGTCGTCTCCCTTGGGCTGCTTTAGAAAGTAGTCGCTTTCATCAACTGTGTCCATACTGGGGCATGCAGACCTGTTCTCTGGGGTTGGATCAGAGCCACATGGAAAAGCCAGTTCCTCGCTCACACTGGCACCGGCTGCCGTGCCTCTGGGGCTGCACAACCTGAGTGTCTGGACATTTATGGGAGCTGGGTGGAGGAAGTGTGCAGTCACTCACCACGTGTGCCGCCGGGGTTTCCGAGCCTGTGGCCATCCTCCTCCGGCTCAGATGCGCGTGCTTTCACCCTCCACCCTCCTTGGTGCAGCAGGCAGATGGCAGGTTTTGCTTCCAGAGGCTTCAAGGTGCAGCTCAATGGAAGGTACTGGGTCTTCCCGTTCCGTTGTCTTCACCACGCGTGGTTCTGAGTCATTCTGATCAGAACCAGAGATGCAGAGGGTGGCGGTGGCACCCAGTGACCACGAATCCACGTGCCCCCACCACACTGGGTCCATGCCTGGGCATGGCCTGTGGGCAACCTTGGTGAAGGCTGAAAGTGGGCCATGTTTCCAAGGCCCCAGGCAGAAGACAGCTGGCAAGTACGTCAGGTCTTGTTCCTTGGCAAGGTGTGGGGCTGGGGTCAGTGCCGGGCCCTGTCTTCAAGGGCAGATGTTCCTCGGGAGTGGAGCCTCGTGCCTGCAGGGAGGCCCCTGGGAAGGGCCATCGCCTTGCCCTTTGGAGCTGGCGGCCCTTGTGTAGACGTGAGGAGGGCGTGTGAGCACCTCTCAACGCATATCACGAAACTGAGGGGAGTCATGGCGGTGCCCAGCAGGAGCTCACTGTGTGCAGTCCAGGAAGGGCGCTCGCTGTGCCCCAGGTGGGTTCCACGGGGTCTGGGGAGATGACACAGTGACTTGATCCTTTCCCCGTCTCCATTTCCAGTGGGTCCAGCCATGAGTTCCGCGTGTCACCCGCAGGCCTGGGTTTCCGGCTGCCTCGAGTCACGTGTTCGGAATCTCGCAGGCCCTCATGCGTCTTAGCTGGGTACTTCTTAGTGAGGTTTGGAGCCTCCTGTTTGGAGGTGAAATTGGTGTGTGGTGCGTGATCCTGACGCCTCGTGGTGGAGCCCTCCAGAGCCGTGAGCATCTCCTACCTTGAGCCTGACAACAGAGGCACCCACAACCTGCCTGCTGTCTTGGGCTCCAGCTGCCCCAGCTCCATGGCGGCCCACCCACTCAGACCCTCCCTCCACCTTCCATCACATCGCCTGATGTTGGGGTCACGTTGCTAGGGTCACCCCTGTTTGGGCACCACTGCTGACTCCCCACCTTCATCCCCGGAGACCTTCCCGCATTGGGCCCAGCCTCCAGCCTCAGGCTCCTGGAGCCTCCAGCAGGGTCTTCCTGGGCCCAGGTGCCTTCTTTCTCCTGAGTGTCTCTTGTCTGTGCTGCACTGTCCACCTGAGTCCCCCTGTTCTGACCCAGGCCAGGGGTGCTGCCTCTGAGGCGGGGGTGACAGAGCTCAGCAGAGCCCTGTGGGGTCTGCTGGATGTGGTGGGTTCCAGCAGGGCTGAGACCCTCAGGGCTCTGCAGGGATTGAGTTGCTCCTGAAACAGGCCCATGTGGGGCCTTCCTCTCCAGTGCCCACACTCACCCTCCTTGTCAGAGGGCACTAGAGCAGGATCGGCTGACTGGGTGCCTGGAGACGCCTCCTGGAAGGTCCTGGGCCCACGCCCTCCACATGCCCACACCCCACCTGCCTGCCAGCTCCAAGCTCTCAGAGCAGAACGAAGACAGTGAGAAGGCCCTAGGATGCTGCGTGGGCCCAGCGATGGCACTGACAGCCCGAGGATGCAGAGGCGGGCCTGCCGAATGTGGCTGTTGGAAGTGGACGCAGCTCTCACTGGGCCACAGTGGCCTCCCTGCACGGGCTGTGAACAGACATGGATGTGGCTGTCCCTGGGCCACAGTGGCCTCCCTGCACGGGCTGTGAGGAGACATGGATGTGGCTCTCCCTGGCCTCCCTGCACGGGCTGTGAGCAGACATGGATGTGGCTGTCCCTGGGCCGCAGCAGCCTCCCTGCACGGGCTGTGAGCAGACATGGATGTGGCTGTCCCTGGGCCGCAGCAGCCTCCCTGCACGGGCTGTGAGCAGACATGGATGTGGCTCTCCCTGGCCTCCCTGCACGGGCTGTGAGCAGATGTGGACACGGCTCTCCCTGGACCATGGTGGACTGTTTCTTCCTGTGGGGTGGGCTGTGGGGGATGGTCAGGGTGAATAAGGGGTGATGGCCTTCTGGGGGCCTCAGGGGTCCCTGTTGAGCCATCTTCCAGCCTCATTGTTGCAACTAGTGAAGTTAGACCCATGCCCAGCACAAGCTATGTGTGAATATGGAGGTTTCTGTGCCGTTTAGAAGCCCGTGCCTCCTCCCCTCTGCCTTGTTCCTGCATTCAGAAGCCCTGGGCTCTGACTGCCTCATCTTGGTTTCTCCCAGCCTGGCCCTTGTGCAGCCTGCCTTGGGTGCACAGTGCTGGTGGGGTCTGGGTGCTGCTGACCCTCAGGGGCCCCTGGGAGACTAGGGAGGCCAGAGACCCCTGCAGACTTTCCCACCGGGGTTTCCATGAAGTCACTGACCTTTCAGGCTCATGGGGGGTTTCTGTGCTCTTGGGGACTTTCCTGAGAGGTCCCCAGGGTGTTGAGGTTTCCTTTGATTCTTACTGAGTTTCAGTGATGTCCCCTTGCCACATGGTCGAGATGGTCGGCTGAGCTGTAGCAGCAAAGCCATTATCACCCACAGCAGGTCTCGGCACTCCACGCGAGCTCCTGGGCTCGGTCCCAGGCAATGAGGACTATTTCCTCCACACTGCGTGTCTCAGGGGCTGGGACTCGGCTGCCGGGCATTGGAGCTGGGGCTTGAGCCTGGGTCTGTGCCAGCCCTGCCGTTCTCCGCCTCCCCTGACACAGCCACCCGTCCACCTGGGCACACAGAAGTGCTGGGTGAACTGCATGAGCTCGCTCCCAGGTGCTGCTGAGCCCACAGCAGGAAGGGGGCAACCCAGCCCTGGACACAGGGGAAGCTGTGGCACACGGGCCCAGGGACTTGGGGTGCCAGCTGGACACCAAGGCTGCAGGTGGATGTCCTGCATGAGACGAAAGCCGAGTGGGTTGGGCGGTCAGCTCGAGGTTTCAGCCCTGACATGGGCCTCTGGCCTCAGGCCACCGTGAAAGGAGAATTGGCCCTAGGGACAGATGCTCCTGGCAGCCCCAGGGGCAAGCATGGGCTCCATTCTCCCAGAATTGTGCAGAATCCCGCAGCCAGGACCAGCCGCAAACTCCTGACCACATAGTGGCACTCGCTGGCAGCCTGGGAGGAACGCGCTGCCTGGGGATTCGCTCGCCTGGCCTCAGGTCGCCAGGCAGGGGAGCCCTTCTCAGACCGCCTGTCCTGTTCTAAAACTTGAGTACTTCTGATGCCTGAGTTTTCCAGTTAAAAAAAAACTCTTTCAATAGAAATTGAAATAGAATTTAAAATAGAAACAATCATCCACAGAGTCCATGGTGCCTTGCTCCAGCCCGCAAGGGCACAACTCCGGCCAGTGAGAAGGCGGAGCGGCTGCTGGGTACAGCCACAATTCCAGTGGGAACGGGGAAGTTCCTGAGCCTCTGCGGCCTGTGGCTCAGCTGGGCCTCGCTGGGGCTCCTCCTGATTCCTTGGGAGCCCATCAGGTGGCAGCCGCTCAGAGAGAGAGGCAGATCCCGGGCAAGTCCTGCTGCAGCTGTGACCAAATCCGCCTGTCCTTGGAGCTGAGCCCCAGGGGCAGGTGAGGGCGGTGGGTGGGGCCCCGAAGCAGGTGTATGTGCTTGGTGAGGGCAGACCCTAACCCCATCAGGTGGATGAGCATGGCCGGTGATGAGGACCCCCACTTCCCACCAACGCCTTCCAGCTGGTGCGCAACGTTATAGCAGAAAGTGTCCCTCCACAGATGTCTTCCAGCTCGTGCGCAATGTTATAATAGCAAGTGTCCCTCCACAGACGCCTTCCAGCTTGCGCGCGATGTTATAACAGAAAGTGTTCCTTGGCCGGGGAGCGCCCCTGGCCGATGTTCCTGCCCATCCGTGCTGTGGCGCTGGGTGTTTACGGTCAGGAGAGATGTTGAGATAGTCCAGGCATGGAGTGCCCTTGCTGACCAGGAAGGCCTAGACAGAAAAGCTCACTTTTATCCCAAGGGCAGCATGAGAAACGCAGCAGACACTGTCCCGCGTGGGCTGCCATGGGCAACACCGCTGTTCCTTTCTCGGCAGGTGCATTCATCCCTGGAGCGCCCGTCCAGCCTGTGGTTTTACGATATCCAAATAAACTGGTGAGTTGTGTTTTCCTGGGGTCAGCTTCCAGGGGAATTCTCTGGGAACGGGAACTGCGAGCTGCCTCTGTGCACCTGTGTCTCTGTCTCTCCACACCCTTTATCTGCGCCACAGCCCACACTTGGCCATGCTGAGTCCATCCGGCCTCAGCGCTGGAGAGGGCAGGACAGGCCCGGGCCCTGGGCTCGGCACGTTCCTGAGTGCGGCCTGTTCTACGCACGTGTCCCTGATCAACCCCATGATTCCACAGTGGTCCCCAGTGTTCCAGAGCCCTGCTTCCATAGCTCCTGACAAAGCTGCCCTTTCCTCTGTGTGCCAAACCTGACATTTTGGAGAGGGAACCCCTCCACCCCACATCACCGGCCAGGGCCCCCAGCAGCTTTCAGTACCCAGTTCATGCTCCAGGAAGTTTAAAAATTAAGAACATTTAAGTTCTGGAAGGCGGAGGCAGCTGGAGAGAAAGGAGGTGACTTTGTCATTTCTGTGGTTTTATCATTTAGTGCTCAGGTTTTGTTTGGTTTAAGAGAATTAAGAAGGCGTTTGGGGTCCAGAGCTCCTGGGGCGAAGGTGGTAGACCCCACCTTTGGGAGAAAGTCTGGATGAGGCCTCAGAGCAGTTCCCCATGGGGCCTTGCCGCCTCTGGAGGAGGCTTAGCCTGCCCTGGCTCTGCCCCGGCCCACGACACCCCACCCCACCCCACCCCACCCCAGCCTGCCCTGGCCCATCACACCCCACCACACCCCCCTGCCCCACCCTACTCCCCCCATCCCAGCCCACCCTAGCCTGCCCTGGCTCTGCCCCACCCCAGCCCACCCCAGCCTGCCCTGGCTCTGCCCCACCCCACCCCACCCCAGCCCACCCCACCCCAGCCTGCCCTGGCTCTGCCCCACCCCACCCACCCTACCCCACGCCCCCCCAAGCCTATCCCACCCCCCCACCCTACCCCATGCCCCCCCAACCCTATCCCACCCCCCCACCCCATCCCACCCCACCCCACCCCAGCCTGCCCTGGCTCTGCCCCGCCCCAGCCCACCCCAGCCTGCCCTGGCTCTGCCCCGCCCCAGCCCACCCCAGCCTGCCCTGGCTCTGCCCCGCCCCAGCCCACCCCAGCCTGCCCTGGCTCTGCCCCGCCCCAGCCCACCCCAGCCTGCCCTGGCTCTGCCCCGCCCCAGCCCACCCCAGCCTGCCCTGGCTCTGCCCCGCCCTACCCCACCCCACCCTGCCCTGGCTCTGCCCCACCCCACCCTCCCTACCCCACGCCCCCCCAACCCTATCCCACCCCCCCACCCTACCCCACGCCCCCCCAACCCTATCCCACCCCCCCACCCCATCCCACCCCACCCCACCCCAGCCTGCCCTGGCTCTGCCCTGGCCCACCCCTCCCCAGCCTGCCCTGGCTCTGCCCTGGCCCACACCACCCCATCTTACCCCAGCCTGCCCTGGCTCTGCCCCGCCCCACCCCACCCCAGCCTGCCCTGGCTCTGCCCCGCCCCACCCCACCCCTGACCCAGGCCCTGTTCCATCCCTGCCCCTGGCCGCAGCCCCAGCCCCTGGCCCCGCCCCTGCCCATGTCCTGCCTCAGTTTCCACACCTGTAAGGTGGCTGCTGCACCTTCCTCCAGGTGCTCTTGGATGCTCAGAATACTTCTGGTTCCATCGGCCCTCCCCACTTAGGCGACCTTGCCTCACAGGCCTGCCGCCGAGCTCAGGGCATTCATTTGGTGCCAGCTGTGTTCCCCCTTCCACGGCAATGACTCCCGCACGTCCTTGCCCCTTCATGGGCTCCTGGAGCATAAAGACGGCCCAGGCGGACTCAAGGTCCCCACAGCCCACTGGTGCTGGGCTCACTGCAGGTTCCTGGTGGAGCGCCCACCTGGGAGAGCGCCGAGGAGGGCCTGCCCATCACAGCGAGCTTCCCGTCTATAGCAGTTGCTTTTTGTGATGGCAAAGGAAAGCACTGAAAGAAAAACCTCGTGGGTCAGGACATAGTGGGGCAGAAATACAGGTGGCCTCTGGGTGCCAGGGTTCTGGGCCATCCGCCTCAGGGCCTGTCCCGTCCGATGCCTGCCGGGCTTCACTTTGCCCGGAGAGCTGACGGTCAGGTAATAAAATGGAGTCAGGGCCGGTAGTCACACGACTGACAGACCTCATCCTTCTTACTGAGGCGTGCGTTTGTCAGCCAGGCTCCTGGCCAAGGGCCCCTTCCTGCCTCCGCTGCAGAAACCATGCCCCAGTGCAACTCCTGTGGGCAAAAAAGTCAACCCGAGGGCAACAGACTCCGATCTGTGCAGTCATCTAGATTTTCCACTTTTAAGATTGTTTCATCAGTGTGTTTAAAGCAACACACTATTACTGGATGCACCAAGAAGCACTAGCTTAGCCGTCAGGGGAGCAGAAGGTCCACCCCAGGGTGACGGTGTCCGGGCCTCTGCCGTCACGGCCCCTGCTGTGTGGTCCCTGCCCGGCGGCACTGAGGCTGAAGATGGGACTTCCAGAGCACCCGGGGTGGGGGGGCCCTGCACATGCACCGTGGTTGGGGGAACACTCAGAGCAGTTGGAGAGAGCGGTGGGCAGGAGAGGGCCGGGGTCCCAGGTGCACACTGGAATTGGTGTCCCCAGGTCGGTGAGGAAAGTGGAGAGCATGCAGGGAGGGAGGACCCTTTTCCCAGGTCCTAGGGGCTCTGGGAACCTACAAGAGGGGGCTCTGAGTCCTCAGGGACTCTGGGGATCTTGGGGGACCTCTGGGGACCTGTAAGGAGGTGGTTCTCTGGGTCCTTAGAGGCTCTGGGGACCTCAGGCTGGGGGGCTGGTCCGAGTCCTGGATCCTCAGGGACTCTGGGAAGCTGGAGCTCTAGCACCCTCCTCCCTTCCCCCTGGCTGCAGCGCCTCTGTGGGGTGGGAGGTGCAGGGAGAGGCCGGCATACGCAGGTGCTGGGTGCAGGCCCTGGGTGCAGGCCCCATGCTGACTGACCCTGCCTCTTCCTCCCCAGGACACCATCACATGGACGTGGCAAGGACCTGGAGCGTAAGTTGAACGCCGTGTCGTTCTCTTTGTCCTGTTGTTCCATGAACACGTAGGGGCTGCTTGGGGTCTGCTGTGCACGCTAGTTACTTTTGCAGTTGTGAAAGCAGGTGTGGGACAGCTGTTAGGTTCAGCCCATTGTGAAAACTAAACGTACAGACGTGGCCCAGGCCTGACACTCCTGGATTCTGGGGTCTTAAGTTGCACGTCTTCAGTACCAGCAGGAAGGGAACTGTGAGTCTTGCATTCCGCTCTCGAGTTTGCCAGCTCAGTAATTACCATCGTCTACCTGGTGGCCCCTGGTAAGGAAAGTGGAGATTTAGGGGTGTCTGGGGGGACCCCGTCTGCACAGGCACAGAGACTGAGTCGTGCTGGGTGGGAGGCCAGCCCCTGCTGTGAGTCAGTGTCCCTGTCCCCCCAGCAGAGACACCGAAGGTCAGTTATGCAACAATGAACAACCCCACAGAAACGGGAACGAGCCCCAGAGGAGAAGCCCGGGGCCACAGGCTGGTCAGGGCCTCCTGGGTGCTGACGTCTGAGCTGACGTCGGGAGGGCAGAGGGAGCGGGAAAGTCCAAGAGAGAGCAGATCCATTCCAGGCGTTTGGGAGGATGTGGGTCCGCTGGTGCTTTCAGGTGAAGGTGTTGAGGTCAGCGCTTCCCAGGCTGGCGTGTGGAGGCTCCCAGCTGGGAGCAGAGCTGGGAGGGGGCTATGGGGGGTATAGGGATTCTGGGGTCCCGGGGGCCTAGGGCTGGGGCTGGCATGACAGGGCAGAAACAGGGTTGGGGCAGTGGGCTGTCGGGGGCGTGAGTGTGGCCCTGGGAGCAGCTCCAAATGTCTCCCATGTCAACTCCTGCGGCAAAGGCATGGTGATCCTGGTTCTGAGGTTGGGAACTCTGGATCCAGGCTGGAGGGGTGGCATGACTTAGGGCCTGTGCTGCCTGGGGACAGCGAGGAGGGACAGGTGTGGAGGGACAGGTGTGGGCTGTACGAGGTCTCCTGAACTGGAGAACAAGCAGGAGATGGTGTCTTGCTAGACGAACCAAAGACATAAGCAGGTGTTGAATCGGAAAAGCAGCATTTCCACCCACGGCTGTACGTCACACTGGGGCTCAGGCTGGTTGGGCAGGGCACCCCCTCCGCGGGAGCGTTGACTGCCCAGTAGCGCCCTCTGGAGGGCGCGTCTGGAGGTTTCGCTCCAGAATTGGGAGTAATTTACTTGTTAACCCATGTCGTAAATCTGCTCAACGTTGTGCAATCTGTTTTTAAGGCTGGAAATCCTGTGGCTCACGCTGTGTCAGTTTCACAACCACGTGGAAATCGAGGTTCGTATGGATACAGAGTTACACAGCGCTCTTCACAGTGGTTGATGCAGACACGAGGTTACACCAGGATGCCCAGATAGCCTTGTACACTGTGACATATCATCTGTCTTGCTTTCCCATCTTTCCATTTCTCAGGGCCCCTTCGAGGAGCCTCTGGTTGCTTTACCTCAATGACTTTATGTCTCTTTTATGAGTCTGAACCACTTGGATAAGATTTGGGTTTTTGTTTTTTGTTTTTCTGAGACAGCATTTTGTCTTGCTCTGTTGCCCAGGCTGGAGTGTAGCAATGGGCTCACTGCAGCCTCGACCTCCTGGGCCCAAGCGATCTCCCTACCTCAGCCTCCCACGTAATTGGACCACAGGCACACGCCACCATGCCTAGCTAATTTTTGTAGAGACGGGTCTCACTTTGTTGCCTAGGCTGGTCTCAAACTCCTGGGCTCAAGCAGTCCTCCCGCCTTGGCCTCCTAAAGTGCTGGGATCACAGGCGTGAACTGCCACACCCAGCTGGAAAGGATTTTTTAAACCTACCATTCATTATTATGGGTATTGTAGCTTAAGGGCATATGAAGCTGGCCCACATGCAAATAATTATTTGTTTGGCTCTTAGTTTTACTTTACATATTTAATACCGCTGAGTTTGTCATAGCACCATGCTCTGTTTAATACATAGTCAAAGATCCCCCTTCTCAGCCTGACCCAGGTCTCCAGAGTCAAGACCTTGGGCTAAGTAGTCACCTCTGTGTAGCCTGCACAGTTTTATCTAAGTCGATGAGGAGCAGTTCTTTTTTTGTGTAAAAGGGGAATTAATATGCACTTCTTGAATCTGGAAATAAAAGATGAGTCACATGCAACTTAAATATTTAATAAAACAATTTGCTGCCTTCCAGTAAATATTGGAGAGCACTACGAAATATACTGATAAGCCCGACTTCACTCCCGGCTGTTCACTTCCATAGAGGATAAGCTGCTCTCATTACAGAGGACTGGGCTGAAGGGCCTTGGCCCGGGCCTGAGGGCGGCAGTCCCCCCACCCAGCAGGATTATGTGGCTGGATGGGCAGTGGCCGGGAGGGTGCAGGCCAGGCTTCGAGCACAGAACACAGGGACTGAGCTTGAGCTCCTGAGGGCTCCCTGGTGTTGAATGGCCGTGTTACAGGCCTGGTTTCTAATTTTAAGAGTTGAAAAGAAAGTGAATGGTTTTGCAAAACTGCTCTGTCCTTACTGACGTTGTTCATACAAGATGCAAATGTTGATGCAAGGAACCATGGCAGTTTACGGAAGTTTTAGAAATAACAGCGAGAATTGGGGTTTCAGGATGTTCCTGTATTCTGAAATATTCCATATTAGAGAAAAGGACATCCAGGGTGATCTTGTGCCCTTTCCTGCACGGTGTGCAATGTGGGTCATAGTCATTTAAAATGCTGTGTAAGTGTCACTCAGGCAAGGACAAATTCATTGGACAATTTCTTTTAGTTTCAAAATGCAAGAGGTGGCAAAACGCTGCCAATAATCTGTTCCAAATGTAGGAATAACGTGCTGCATTATCCCCATTACAAAACTGATTCTGTCAGAAATGGGCGTAAGCCCCTCTGTGAGATCAGGGAGCTGGATGTTCTAATGTAGGCAGCAGGCGCTCCTAGGAGCACTGACGGGGGTGAGTGTAGATCAGAGAGCCAGATGTTCTGATGTAGGCAGCAGGCGCTCCCAGGGAGCACTGACGGGGGTGAGTGTAGATCAGAGAGCCAGATGTTCTGATGTAGGCAGCAGGCGCTCCCAGGGAGCACTGACGGGGGTGAGTGTAGATCAGAGAGCCAGATGTTCTGATGTAGGCAGCAGGCGCTCCCAGGGAGCACTGACGGGGGTGAGTGTAGATCAGAGAGCCAGATGTTCTGATGTAGGCAGCAGGCACTCCCAGGGAGCACCGGTGAGGGTGAGTGTTCAGGTGCACACGTGTGCAGTTCATGCATCATGGGGGGTGTGTGTGTGTACACACGTGCACATGACAACTTTGAAGACGGTTCTAATGGGCGTTACTTTGACAGATCTTAATTTTGTCAGCCTCCCAGTTGTCGTTATGGTGGTGTTGCTGAGGTCAGCGTCTTGTGATACTAATGCAGCTTCTCTGTGTGCTCAGTTCCTTCCTGTGTACAGCCCTTCTGAGGAGGAGAAGAGGAACCCCGCGCTGTATGCCAGCAACGTGCGGCGAGTCATGGCCGAGTAAGTGAGCAGCTCCTTCCCCCATCGCCGAGTCAGGGGTGTCTCCCAGAGTGCTGCTCTCTGTATATTTAAAATAGGCAACGGCGTTAGGAAAAGGCATTCTTCCAAAGTTCAGGAACCAGCTTCATGCATGTTGGTGAAGTGTGCTTGGCCTTGTGCTGTGCGTCCCTTGTTTCCTTCTGATGGCATTTCACCCTCTTTGACGTTTGGAAGATGCATGACTGGTTCTTCCAGACCTGCTTGCAGCCGTTGGTCACCCCAGGTCCTATGTTCCCTGTGCCCTAAATGAGCCAACGGGGCACTGGCCTGAGCCAACTTCACATCTGTGCGGCGGCCTCCACGCCTACCTTTGCTCATCTGCCTGTGTGATACTTACCAGTGCCCTTACTCTATCTCGCAGGGTGGAGTGGTGGTTGCACATTTAATCTTGTAAGGTGACTTGTGCTACTTACACAGTTGTCGTGCATGCAGTTAGGAAGAGGGAATGTCCTCGCTTCCCATGGTCCCAGGTCCCCTGCTTGCATGGCCAGCAGTGCTGTCGGCTCACAGGCCCTCCCTCTCTCCTTCCCTCGGTGTCGTCAGCTCACACGCCCTCCCCCTCTCCCTCCCTCGGTGTCGTCGGCTCACACGCCCTCCCCCTCTCCCTCCCTCGGTGTCGTCAGCTCACACGCCCTCCCCATCTCTTCCATCCCTCAGGGTCCCATTCCCCCCACACTTGTCCTTGCAACCAGGTCCTCCCACCTGGATTTACCCCACGTGAATGCCTCCCTAGTGCTTCCTCCTTCAAAGCCCTGTCCAGTAGAGCTAGAGCCTCCCCTCCACCGGGCGGCTGCCAGACCTGAGCTGCAGGAGCCACCTGGAAGCCACATCAGCCTCGGTCCACCCGCCCCACCCCCAGGCTCCTGCTGCAGCAGGTCGGGGCATGGCTGGGAACTCGCCTCTCCAGAGAGCCCAGAGGGGAACACAGCCACGGCCGGGCCCATCAGAGTGTGCCTGGCTCTGACCTCCGAGCCACTTTGTTCACACTCCGCTGACACCCTGAAGATTCAGCTGGGCGGCCCGTTCCCTCACGTTCCCATCCTCTCCCTCCCAAAGCATGTGTCCGAGGGTAGAAATGGGCCCGGCAGTCTCTGTCCCGCAAAGCTCCACTCAACCCCCACCACAGGCAGCTCTGAACAATACAAAAAGCTGAGTAGGCGCCGAGCCAGGGGAATGCATTCCCACCTCCAAGCCCAGCACCTGTGCTCCGGACTGCTGCCAATACTGGCTACTTTTGGGGACTTAGGAGGAAGAGAACAGATTTTACAGAGCTCAAGGAGAGATCACCTGTGGGCCTCACTGATTATTTTAGAACCCTCCATTTCAAACAGACTCCGAGGAACTTGTACCTTTTTTAGGGTATGAGAGTGCTGCCATTTCCATTGTAGTAATTCAGAATTCTCTTAAAACCCCACTCCAAATTACCAGGAGCCATGTTTCATCACATCAGGGCTGTTGGAGGGTCTGCCACCGTCAGCAAAACCCCCCACCAAGGAAAATGGGAGGGAGAAACAGCCTCGGAATCCTGGGCCTGGGCGGGGCCTGTGCAGCCCCACTCGGGGAGTGGAGATGGGAGGGAGAAGCAGCTTCAGACTCCTGGGCCTGGGCGGGGCCGTGCAGCCCCACTCGGGGAGTGGAGTTGATCATGAGCAGAGGGACCCTGGCAGCGCCTCCTCCCGGCTGGTTTCCCACTCCCGTAGTGGGTCCTAGGAGGCAGTGTTGGAAGCACGTTCTCCTCCCCTGCCCGCTGCAAGGATGGTGGCACCCCAGGGTGGCAGAGCGCACACATCCTTCCCCGACCTTGGTTTTCATCTGGGATGGGGCTGGCCTCTGAGTCATTTGGGGTTCTGAGTTGAATGGCACGTGTGCAGTGCTGGCCTGGAGAGAGGTGCCATCCAGGACGGGCCATCAGGAGAGGCCGGGGATGGCCCCAGGTGTGGCTGGTGGAGGTGGGTGGTTCTCCCAGCCAGGGCTCCTGGTCCCTGGCTCACCTGGAGTCACACGTGGCGGGGCCAGGACTGCTGTGAGCTTCACAGGCAGCCCCTCATTTGGGCCTTATCCTTTCCTGTGGATAGCCTGAGACTCTGCTGTTCCAAATGATGATGCCTAAGTTTGCCAAGGGGAACTTCAGCGGCTCTCAACTAGGACTAGAGAGGCACCGATTTCTCATCACCTGAGCACACACGGCACGGTCAGGGCAGCTCTGGGAGTGAGGGCACAGCCCGCCTCACTCTGCTTCATCCTGTGCTTCACAGACAGTTGCTTCACGTTTGTGGCAACCCTGTGTTGAGCAAGCCTATTAGCACCGTTTTCCAGCACCGTGAGCTCACTTTGGCGTCTCTGGGTCACATGTTGGTAATTCTCGCACCATGAGCTCACTTCGTGTCTCCATGTCACATGTTGGTCATTCTCACGCTGTTTCAAACTTTTTCACGGTTCTCACGTGATGGCAGTCTGTGTCATGACCTTTGGTGTGGCTGCCGTCATTGTTTCAGAGCACCCAGATGAGAGGTGAAGCTGATCGATGAATGTGTGACTGCCCCACCAACTGGCCCTTCCCCTGTCTCACTTCCTCTCCTCAGCCCTCCTCTCCCCTGAGCCATCGGCAGTTATTCTGGTGGGGCGGTGGGAACTGGCTGCCACGAGGCTGGGCTGACAGGGGTGCTGCCCTCCTTGTAGGGCCTTGGGTGTCTCCGTGACTGACTACACGTTCGAGGACTGCCAGCTGGCCCTGGCGGAAGGACAGCTCCGTCTCCCCGCTGACACTTGCCTTTTAGAATTTGCCAGGCTCGTGCGGGGCCTCGGGTGAGTACCTGGTTCTTCTTTGAGCATTAGCTAGAAGCCGTGATGCCAAGGTCTGGTGGGGGCTGCCTGGGGTTGCAGGGTGGGGAACTGAGGAGATAATTATTAATGATGTTTATTCTGGCTTTTTTCAAACATCAACTTAAGCCCACATAGTGTCTTTCAATCCCTTAATGCTGGCATCAGCTGTCTGTGTGGACGGCGCCCCAGGAGGGCCACCCTGTGTCCTGCCACATCTGCCCTGGGAAGGGAACGGGTCTCAGGGGCACAGGCACCTGGCTTGACACTTGGACAGAACGCATCTCGCACCTTCCAATTAGGAGAATGCCTTTTCTTGAAAACTAGCTTGCTGCTACTTCTGTCAATTTTAATATTTTGATGAGTCTTAGAAGTAAATCTAGTGTTAGCGTGCCGCCATTTTATTGAAAAAGAAAGCTTTCCCTCTTTTTTTGTCTAGGCTAAAACCAGAAAAGCTTGAAAAAGATCTGGACAGATACTCAGAAAGAGCCAGGATGAAGGGAGGAGAGAAGATAAGTATTGCGGAGTTTGCTGCCTCCCTGGAAGTCCCCGTCTCTGACTTGCTGGAAGACATGTTTTCACTGTTCGACGAGGTAGGGCCTGTCGCCTGCAGAGCGGGGTGTCGGCAAAACTTCCTGCTTTTTGAAGCATAAATTCTTCTCATTCTAATATAAATATATTTTCACACAAATTTGAAAGCAGAGAAGGAAAACCACCCATCACCACCCCACCCTATCATTTTGAGGTATTTCCTCCCATGCTTTTAAATACGTGTACACATTTGACGTTTAAATTACCCTTTACTGATGAATGTGCCTGTGGTTTGGGGTTTTTCAGTCTGATTACGGAGTCTAACAATATCAAACTGTGACACCCAGCCTGGGGTCTCCAAGGGACCCCCTGCAGGGCCCCTGCTCACCAGAGCTGCTCTTTGCGGCGTCAGAGTTTCTAATAACACGCCCGTCCTCTATGATCGGCTTAGAGGCTCCCCGCCAGCCTGTGGGTGTGGGAGGGCTTCCTCCTGGTGCAGCCGCCCACTCCCCTCCGCCCTCCGCACGTCATCCCCAGGTCCTCGTCGTAATTGATGAGGCATCCACAGTCACGCCAGGTGGCCCTGAACGTGGCGGGCAGCCTCGGGGTTTTAGGAAGGTGCGAGGCGGCACGCAGGGGCGGGACAGGCTGCCACGGCGAGCCACAGGTCAGCCAATCCTGGTCTTTTCTGGGTGTCAGTGCCACAGCATGGACACTTACACTGTGGTCCTGGAGGAGCTGGTGATACGCCAGGGTGTGTGTAGAAGGCTCCTTCAGCCATGACTGTCCCGTGACAGCGTGAGATGTCCCGTGTGACAGCACCATATATGCTTTGCACCAACACGGAGCAGCTGCAGTGCGGCCCTGGGTGGAACCCGGGCAGGCAGGAGGCCTCTCTGGCCAGAGAGCAGGTGAGGAGCACTCAGGACAGGGGGAGGACTCTGGCCAGAGAGCAGGAGGAGCAGGAGAGAGGAGAGAGGAGCACCCAGAGGCAAAGGAAGGACTCCCTGGTTGGAGAGAGCAAGAGAAGATGAGGAGCACCCAGGACAGGGGAAGGAGGCCCCCCTGCAAGTATGCAGAGTGTGAACCAAGGATCACAGCGTGTGGCTCAGGGCATTCTCCCACACGCACCAGAGGGGCCCCCAGCCACGGGCCCTCTGCTACAGGGCAGCTGGAAACAGTGTCTCAGATGTGAGTCCTGCCTGGTGTCCGTAAGGGGCCCCCAGCCACGGGCCCTCTGCTACGGGGCAGCTGCAAACAGCATCTCAGATGCGAGTCCCTCCTGGTGTCCCTGCTACATCTGCAGCTGCGTTTGCACTCAGGCGCTTTACCACAGTGTTGGAATTGAAACGCGAAATGGTGAATACTGGTTTCACAGGCAGCGTTCCGAGGTAACTTATGACACTGTGCGGTTAATGTTTTATTTTCTCCAATTTCAGATGCACATGATCTTATGAGATAGGAATATTCTCCATTTACACCCAGGACCTCAGACCCCCAGCCCGAGACCTTCCCAGAGCCAGGGACTTGCAGTCATTTCCACCTGCCAGACACCCAAGCCCCAGTCCCAGTACCCCATGCCTTGCAAGGGGTGTGGCGTAGCACAAAGAAAGCTATCAGTTCCCTCAGAAGACCCTCAGGGACCTGTGTGCGTCTCACCCCAGCACCTACAGCCTGTGGTTGACACAAGCGTAGAGGGGCAACTACTGGTCAAAGTCCTCCCTCTGCCCCTGGGTGCTCCTCACCCCCAGCTCTCTGAACAGGGAGTCCTCCCTCCACCCCTGGGTGCTCCTCACCCCCAGCTCTCTGAACAGGGAGTCCTCCCTCTGCCCCTGGGTGCTCCTCACCCCCAGCTCTCTGAACAGGGAGTCCTCCCTCCGCCCCTGGGTGCTCCTCACCTCGCCGCCTCCTGCTCTGACCAGAGTTCTCCCTCTGCCCTTGGGTGCTCCTCACCTGCTCTCTGGCCAGAGTCCTCCCCCATCCTGGGTGCTCATTATCTCCTGCTCTCTGATCAGGGAGTCCTTCTGCCCCGGGTGCTCCTCACCTCACTTCCTCCTGCTCTCTGACCAGAGCGTCCTCCCTCTGCCCCAGGTGCTCCTCACGTCCTCCTGCTCTCTGACTAGCGTCCTCTCTGCTCCTGAGTGCTCCTCACCTCCTGCTGTCTGGCCAGAGTCCTCCCCCTGTCCTGGGTGCTCCTCACCTCCTGCTCTCTGGCCAAAATCCTTCCCCTGCCCTGGGTGCTCCTCATCTTCTCTTGTTCTCTCCAACCAGGGAGTCCTTCCTTTGCCTCTGGGTGCTCCTCACCTCCTGCTCTCTGGCCAGAGTCCTCCCCCTGTCCTGAGTGCTTCTCACTTGCTGTCTGGCCAGAGTCCTCCCCCTATCCTGTGTGCTCCCCACCTTCTCTTGTTTTCTCCAACCTGGGAGCCCTCCCTCTACCCCTGGATGCTCCTGCTGCTCTCCTCCTGGAACCTCCTCCTGCTCTCTGACCAGGGAGTCCTCCCTCCACTCCTGGTTGCCCTTCATCTCCTGCTGTCTGACCAGAGAGTCCTCCCCCTGTCCAGGGTGCTCCTCACCTCCTCCCGCCCTGACCTGGGAGGTTCTTTCCTGTGGCCTGGGCACACCCTGCAGCCACGTGCAGACCGTCCCCATCATCATCAGAAGTGCAGACCCTGTCAGCCCCCACCTGTGCCTCTCACCACCCTTCTCACTCACATCAGCATGTCCCTGGAGACTCTGGGTGTGAGGAGTTACTGAGAATGGTCAGCGCGGGGCTGACTGGCTTCCACAGCTGGCCCGGGCTGCGTGTTTAGCTCCACATCACAGCTCCGGGTTCACCTTCTTTCTGCAGGATGAATGGGTTGCCATAAACAGACTAAATTCCTAGAGCCCAGAATCAGCCTTGGTGCTTAGGGGGTTTTCTCAAATGCAGGTCTTGGCAGGTGGCAGGCATTGCATCGCGTGTGCTTTGCTGAGGTGCTTCCTGTGGCAGCCTTGTGAACTTTGGGAAGTCACTGTAATGGCCCCAAGAAGTGTACACAGCACAGTGACCTTGGAGAACCCACTTGGTGGAATGTCCTTCCAAGATTCCCTTTTCACGTGGGCAGATGTTCCCGAGTGAGAGTGGGACTGGCCTTTAATTAACACCAGCACCCGTGGGAAACCCTGGCGTTTCTCCAGTGCCGAAGGCGGCCGAGCTGTGGCTGAGAGCGTCTCTCCCCACAGAGCGGCAGCGGCGAGGTGGACCTGCGAGAGTGTGTGGTTGCCCTGTCTGTCGTCTGCCGGCCGGCCCGGACCCTGGACACCATCCAGCTGGCTTTCAAGGTGAGTGCAGAGTTCACATGGGTTTGACTGGGGGACAGGGCGGTGCAGTCACGTCAGCACCATTGTTCATTTCTCTAGTTCCTTATAATATCAGTTAATTGATCATTTGCCCAACTGCTATTTTTACATAAGCTTTTTATGCTAGCTGTTGTTTGTAAAATGCCCAGAAAACTCCCAGATTTATTTCTTCCTGGATTAGCAATCCACACTCATCAGAAAGCATGGCTGAGGTTCTTCCTGGGTCCTGGGGCACCTGGGTGGGGCTGGTGGTGTCACACACCATCACACACTACAGGGCACCTAACACAGGGGCCACACACCTTGTCCTCTCTCCCCCTCAGACTGTGGACTGGTGAAGAAAGCATGGCTTAGGAGCTGCCCGCCTCAGCTGACCCCAGGGGCTACAACATGTCAGAGCCCAGTCATCACCACTGGGGGAGTCTGGGGTCCCAGCCCAGCTGCAGACTCCTGGGAAGCCCTCAGGACTTGCCTCACCGCAGGGAGTCGCTGCTCCCTGGGGGCTGAGTGGGGTCTGGGTCAGGCCTGGAGGGCGGGAGGCCAGGTAACCCTGAGGGTTTGGCCTGGCGTATTCTGAGGCTCCAGCAGCACCAATGTGGATTTCATCTGGGATAGAGCTGGGCCGGCTTTGCCTGTACAGAGGCACAACTTTACCAAGGCTTCTCACAGGGTGTGACTCACATTAGCCAGACTCTCAAGGGCCTGATGTGTGAGTCAAGAAGCCGCATGTCTCTCACTACTCCAAGAACTCCCTTCTCTTGCTTCTGATGCCAGCACACCCTCTCCATAGCAACACTGGGGAATGTCCCCACATGAAAAGGTGGCTTGTGGGGGTCTCCCCAGGCAGGATGAACTGGATGACCTCAACATTTGGCAGCTCTGTGTAAGAAAGCCTGACCTCCCTGCCTCCTCCAGGCCTGGGCAGCCTGCCTCCTAGGGTCCCTGATCTGAGCCAGGCCCTGTGTAAGAAAGCCTGACCTCCCTGCCTCCTCCAGGCCTGGGCAGCCTGCCTCCTAGGGTCCCTGATCTGAGCCAGGCCCTGTGTAAGAAAGCCTGACCTCCTCCGCCCCTCCAGGCCTGGGCAGCCTGCCTCCTAGGGCCCCTGATCTGAGCCAGGCCCTGTGGCCCTGCGGCCCCCGCTGGCCCAGCTTTCACTGTGCCCTGTTGTTGTTGTTTTTTAATTTTCGCGAGATGGAGTCTCGCTCTGTTGTCCAGGCTGGAGTGCAGTGGTGCAATCTTGGCTCACTGCAACCAACCTCTGCCTCCCAGGTTCAAGTGATTCTCGTGCCTCAGCCTCCCAAGTAGCTGGGATTACAGGCTCATGCCATGGCACCCAGCTAATTTTTGTAATTTTAGAAGAGACAGGGTTTTACCATGTTGGCCAGGCTGGTCTCAAACTCCTGGCCTCAAGTGATCCACCCACCTCAGCATCCCAAAGTGCTGGGATTACAGGCATGAGCCACCGCCCCCCGTTCTGCTGGCCCCACCAGCCCCTGCTCTAAAGCCACCGAGTATAATCTGGAACGAATGACGGCAGCGGTGGGGGTGGCAGTTGCCTTGTTTCTCAACATGAACAATGGGCTGTGGAGCCCGACCTTCCTCCTGCAGAGGCCCCACCTGCAGGTGGGCAGGGTAACTGGCTGTGGTAGGGTTGAGGACGCCCACTGGGGAGGACAGTGTGCACCGGGTCCCTGCTTGGGGTGGGGTACGTACCACTGGGAGGTCTTTCTCAGGTGAACCAGGCGATGGGTGAGGCCCAGGCTGCCCTACAGTGACCACCTGGGGGCAGGATGGGTGATCACTTCTCACAGGCTTCCAGGCCGCTGATGTGGCTGCGTCCCCACGGTGACACCAGGGTCCCGCCTCACCTCCACCCTCAGCAGCTCCGCCGTGATGGCACATGCCCTGCCTTCCTCCCACCTTCTTGCGGGCTGCTTCCCCATGTCCCTTTCTGCATCCTATACCTTTCATGGTGTCATCATTTCCTGAAGTCATGGGCATTGTGCTTTTCTGCTGCTCTGGGAGCCTGGCACATTTTGGGGGGACTGCATGTAGCAGGAAGGGCTTCCACGGAGCAGTCTCGTGTGAGAGAGCATGGCAAGTGCGCCAGCGTGCTGCTCTTGGGACATAGAGATCCAGGAAGCTGCCCCCCAGGCTGACTGTGGACACAGAACTCCTAGCACCTAGGACCCCAGAGGCATCCGCCGGTGCTCAAGACTTTCCAGATGTGCAACGTACCGATGTGCTTCATACGCCTTGAGGCCCCTTGTTTTTGTTCTTTTTCATTACTATTACTGTGTAAAACCTTAAGATGTGGTCCTGGTAAAACTTCCAGCGGCTCAGAGTGGACAGTGAGAACCTGAAGTCTGTTGCCCGTGGTAGCCTCAGTCCTACCTCTGCGTTTGCCGTGCAGCATCTACACGAGGCTCCGAGGATGAAAGTCTGCCTCTGCAGTTCTCATGTCCAAATGGACACAGATGTCAGGTCGTCCCCTCTGAAGCAGCCTGGCAACCACTAGGGGGCAGGAGGCACTGCTCTCTGGGGGCTGAGTGGGATCCAGTTCGGCCGAGGAGCTGGAGGCCGTGGCCCTGAAGCTTTGACCCGGCCTGTTCTGAGGCTCCAGCAGCACCAACGTGGATTTTGTCTGCAGATGTTTGATTCAGCAAATCTAAAAGCAGGAGAGAAACGTAGACCACAGAAGACAGGGTGGCCGCGTGCAGCAGCGCTGTGGGATGAGGCCCAGGGGAGGGAGAGTGGAGGGTGAGGATGGGGTCTCCAGAGCCTGGAGCAGACCCGGTCCATGGGGTAGAGGCAGAGCCCCGGGAAGAGGGTGTGAACCCTGGGACAGCTTGCCAGGCCAGAAGGCTGGAGGCGTCAGCGTTTCTTCCCTGAGCACCACAAGGAGGAGCCGGGCGAGGTGAAGGCGCAGCCCCTCCCTGAAGAGAGGGCGACCCCCCTCACATGCAGCCCACTTCTCGGAGGGTGGAGCAAACACTCACAAGATCACAGCGCACTGCGGCAGGAGAAGGGGACTCGGAGTCAGGGCGACGGCCCTGTCGGGAGCTCCAGGAACCATGGACCCCAGGCAGAGAGGGCGGCGGGGGATGGTGCAGCCCCAGGTAGACTCGGGGAAGAACCAGGTAGAAGAGCTGGCCCATCTGAGGGGGCAGGGAGGGCTCTGAGGGAGCCCAGGGGTTGGAGCGGAAGGACATGGGCGGCGTCGGGACCTCAGAGGAAAGTGCTGCCACAGAGCGCGTGGGCCAGGCTCGAGCCTCAAGGGCTGGGGCAGGACCCTGCACCCCACAGGGAGCCGAAGTGTTTCCGAGGAGGTAGAGGGACAAAGGGATGGGCAGGCCCTGATCAAGGGGTCTGGGGGATCCCCAGGTCACAGAGTCTGTGAAGCCAGGGAGGGGAGCGCCGTGGAGTTGTGGGGAGCGGGCGGCAGGCGCCTCGGCACTGGGCCCTGCACAGAGAGAGCCGGAGCCGCCGCTTCCACACCTGGAGCAGGAGGAAGAGAGGAGGCGTCACATGTGAAGCTCAGGAGAGAGCGCGGGTCCTGGTTCCCGCTCCCCGCTGGGGCCCTCCCGGCCCTGCCAGGTCCTTCTCATTTCTGCTCCTGATCTGCCCTGTCGATTTCTAACCATCAGGGCTTTTTCATGTTATTACTGATGCTTGTGAACACGTCTGCTGTAGCCTGCACTCACGGAGGCAGAGGGCCGTGGGGGAACTCTGCAGCCCAAGCTTGCGCCACGCCCGCCCGTGGCCCAGGCAGGACCCTTCCTCGGCCTCCCAGTGGCAGCCACAGGTGCTGGTTGGTTTGCTGAGCTATCACGGGTGGGGTGGGCAGCGTCTGAGTCCTTGCCCGAGAAGCATCTGCTGTGTGTCCACGGGGCAACTGGAGGGGCCAGATCCAAGGCACAGGGCCCTGCCGCATGGCTCCACATGGAAGTTCGAGTCCCCCGTGTCCAGCCGCCGGCCCTGCAGGTGCCCAGCAGCTCTGACAAAGCGGGGCAGGGCCGCTGGGGTGTCCCTGGACAGCGGGGCCTGGTGGGCAGGGGTGGAGGCCGCAAGGTGACACCCAGTTTGCCTTGCAGATGTACGGAGCGCAAGAGGACGGCAGCGTCGGCGAAGGTGACCTGTCCTGCATCCTCAAGACGGCCCTGGGGGTGGCAGAGCTCACCGTGACCGACCTATTCCGAGCCATTGACCAAGAGGAGAAGGGGAAGATCACATTCGGTGAGCCCGCAGGAGTGGGGTCGTCCTCGCGACCCTTGGGCGGGGGCTGGGCAGAGTGTGGGGCGAGTCTCCGTGGGAGCCCAGGACAGGAGTGGAGTCCCCGCCATGCCTCCATTCACCAGGCTGCCCTGTGTAACAAAGAAACCCCTGAGAAGGAAGGTTCTGGAGACCTGGCAGGGTTCGTAGGGAGCTTTCCAATCTGATTTGTTTTGGCGATTTATACAACCAAACTCCAAGCCCAGTTCCGAAGCTCTGAGCCTTCCATGGCCTCAGGCTGGGATTCAGGTGCCTGGAGGTGGGGGATACCCGCACCCAGCCCTCGAGGCCACTGGCTGTGGGCTTTGTCACTGCCAGCCGGGGTGTGGCTCACATCCCCCCTCTCCTGGGAGGGGTCTGTCAGGAGAGACGAGGAGGCGGGCGCTGCAGACCCCCGTGCTGCCCAGGGCGACTTCCTCCCGAGAAAACTCACCTGTCTGTGGACATCTGATGAAGTGACTGGTAACACGGCTGTTTCCAGAGCACGAGCTGTCGGTAATGGCGGTTGATATTTTTAAATTGCTGTGCAAAATCCGCAAACCCGAGCCCGGGGCGCCTCCCTCCCCTGCAGTGTGAATGAGCCACGCTGCATCCACCCGAGGCTCCCAGGGCTGCAGGCCCTGGCCTGGCTCATCCCAGTGGATGCCGCAATCCCCACCTGGAAGTGTGGTCTTAGAGCAAATGAGGAGACCCGCGAGAGAGCTGTGTGCACAGCGTCTGTGCGGGAGCCAGAGGCGGGAGTGCGGATGTGCGCACTCGTTTCAGTACTGAAAGCATGTATGTGTGCTTAGTTACCGTGTGTGTGCGTGCACGCATGTGTGCGCTTGTTTCAGTACTGAAAGTGCACGTGTGTTTAGTTACCGTGCGTGTGCATACGTGTGTGCACGCATGTGCGTGCTTTTAGTATTGAAAGTGTGCATGTGTTTAGTTACCGTGTGTGCACACGTTTGTGTACACATGTGCACGCTTGTTTCAGTATTGAACGCGTGCATGTGTGTTGTGTGTGTGCGTGCATGTGCATGCTTTCCATTTTGAAAGCGCACGTGTGTTTAGTTACCGTGTCTGTGCTCTTGTGCTTGTTTTGTGTGCATGTGTTTAGTACCGTGCGTGTGTGTGCGTGCACTTGTTTTGTGTGTGTGCATGGGCATGTGTGTTTAGTTGCTGTGTGCGTGTGCTTGTTTTGTGTGTGTGTGCATGCGTGTTTAGTTACCGTGTGAGCTTGTTTTGTGTGTGTGCATGTGTTTAGTTACCGTGCTTGTGTATGTGCATGCGTGTTTAGTTACCGTGTGTGTGCATGTGCTTGTTTTGTGTGTGTGCACGCATGTGTGTTTAGTTACCATGCATGTGTGTGCATGCGCTTGTTTGGGTGCGTGCGCATGTGTGTTTAGTTACTGTGTGCGCGTGCGCTTGTTTTGTGTGGTGCATGTGTGTTACTGTGTGTGCCTGCACTTGTTTTGTGTGTGTGTGTGCATGTGTGTAGTTACCATGTGTGTGCATGTGCTTGTTTTGTGTGTGCACGCATGTGTGTTTAGTTACGTGTGTGCATGCACTTTTGCGTGTACACGTATGTTTACTGTGTGCGCACACACTTGTGTATGTGCATGTGTGATTACCGTGTGTGCGCTTGTGTGTGTGTGCACATGTGTGTTTGGTTACCGTGTGTGTGCTTGTTTTGTGTGTGTGTGCGTGCATGTGTGTTTACCGTGTGTGTGTGCTCTTTTGTGTGTGTATGCACGCATGTGTGGTTACCGTGTGTGTGTGCTTGTTTTGTGTGTGTGTGCACATGTGTGTTTGGTTACCGTGTGTGTGTGTGTTTGCGTGTGTGCATGCGTGCGCTTGTTTCCATTTTGAAAGTGCGCAATGCTCCTTGGTGTGTTCGGGCTCTTTGATGTTTGTGGTGGGCACCGACCAGCTGCAGACAATTTCCAGTAACAACCATCCTTGGATTTCTCGCCGGGTGGCCCAGGTTCTGAGTGTTTCTGGAGCTGCCTAGCATGACCAGCCCCCTGCACCATCTTTCCAGCCCCGCCGGAAGCCTCCACGGCGCCATCAGTAGGAGCCCAGGGCGCTCACAGGAGAGCCAGGCACAGCGGCCAGGAAGTGCAGTCCGAGGCTCTGTGAGGACGGACCCCTGCCTACCGGGTCCCCCAGTGTGGACGAGGGCACCCCCTCAGAGTGCCAGATCACTGTCCAGACACTTGGTCTTGTCCCTGAGCCAGCTCCTCTGGTTACAGTGCCTCAGAAGTGCTAAGTCCCCAGGATATATCTGTCGAATTCAAAACCAGAAGCTTTCTGTAGGGTTTCCCAAAAGCAGGAGTAGCTAGGAGGACACCCAGATTACCCCGGTTGTCAGGGTGACTTCGTGCACTGCAAAGAAAGTAAGCGCAAGTTCCTCTCTCCACCCCGAAAGCATCCGTTTCACAGACGATTCTAACCCTCCCTGGAGGGCGTGAGGTGGACACCCACCAGGGCCCTGGGAAAAGAGCCTCCAAATCCTAGACATTTGCTCGTCCCCATTCCATAACCACAGGTGCCTTTGTCTTTCCAGCTGACTTCCACAGGTTTGCAGAAATGTACCCTGACTTCGCAGAGGAATACCTGTACCCGGATCAGACACATTTCGAAAGCTGTGCAGAGACCCCACCTGCGCCGATCCCAAACGGTTTCTGTGCCGATTTCAGCCCGGAAAACTCAGACGCTGGGCGGAAGCCTGTTCGCAAGAAGCTGGATTAGGACCCAGGGTTGCGGAGAGACGCGGCCTCTCCCGCGTGGACATCACCGCCGTGAGCCTCTTTGCGAGTGACCTCTGGGCTCCGCTCCTCACTCCTGCTGTACAGGCACTGTCTTCAGCCCGAGTTCCAGGGGCCTCGGGGGCTGTTTGTATCTTGTTCCTTTGTGAAGTCTGTTGCAGAACCGACGCTTACTGTGCGAGAATAGGAGGGCGCACACGCGGATCCCCCGCCTGGCCTGGACCCCGTGGGGTCAGGTCCCCTGCCGGGCGGGGGGCACCGGTGCCGCCCTGTGTTCTCCCACGGGGTCCTGGTTTCGAGTCTCTGTCACAGCCTCTTCCAGCAGCAGCGTGCACCGGGCGGGCCTCCGTGCACACTCAGCACACGCCTGCCACTCAGAGCGTGTGCTTGCGTGTCACTCTGGCACGAAACCTCTGTCTGCCTCTGTGGATCCACAGCCTGGCAGAGCCGTCACCTGATTTTTCAGTGTTTCTACCTGTGTGCTGGAGCTCATGAGTATTTTATAAACTCCATTTAGGTACTTCAGGAAACATGCAGCATTTTTTAAAAAATGAAAATTGTTTTTCTACTTCATTTTTCCTTTTAGAGTCAAAGGATATTTATTTATAGGCCTTTTTTTTTAAATATAGAATCTGAGGCTGTTTGGGCTTTGACTTAAGTTTCCATCAGGCCTCTCTCCAGCAGGTAATCCCTCTCCTTCCGTTGGGTCCCCTGGGGAGGTGTGAACTCAAGGATCTAGCCCCATACACTTTTTCTGCTTTTCTTAATCCTTTTCCAGTCCCCTCTTTTTTTATAAACGTTGGCAGTTTGATGTTTCTGTTTCGGCATAACGGAATCCACTTCACTGTAGCCTAAACTCCAGTCTGAGGTTGGATATTGTTCAAATGAGCAGGGCCCGAGCTGGAAGCTCAAGGCAGCCGCCGCCGTGCCGCTCCTCCGTTGCTCTCAGGCCAGGTCCCTGCTGGAAGCGGCTGCATCTTCCTCTCAGCCCTGGTTTCCATGGTGACTGGCGTGACGCAGCCACCTGAGTGTGGCTGACCTTCCTGCAGAGAGAGGAGCCGCAGTCTTTTGCCTGTGGAAGGAGACACTGGGCTGTGCGGTGCGGAGGGTGATGAGGATGTGTGGTGACAGCCGTGCGGACACCACTCCTCTCTGCAGCACTGCCTCCCAGCGCCAGGGTCACAGGCACATCCCACTGAGAGCGGGGGTCCTGCCCCATCTTAGAGTCAAAGGCAGAGGGGCTTCCAGGCCCTGGATGGGGTATTTTGGTGTCACCTGAAGTCCCTCTGACATCACCTTGTTTCATCATTTTTTATGACAGAATTAGAAACCCATCCTTCAAGCACAATAATCCTCACAGACTTGAGTTTGCTTCCTAAAGCAAAGGCTCCGGGTTTGTTTGGAAAATTTTTTTGATTTCTGAAATGAATTGATTTTTATATTTGGGGCATCTCTATAGAAAGTGACCACCAAGGCCAGTAAGTACAGGAAAAAATGTTTACTAACTTCCTCAGAGATTCGTGATACGCGTTTCTCCACTGACAGACATTTAAAAACAAACAACCTTCAGCTCCGTTTCAATCAATCACCTCGACTTGTTTCTAGCATGGACACTGCCAGCAGGACAGACAGGGATGGAGTAAACTGAAGTCAATTTCAGGGCTCTTGGCGTGTTGGACACAGAAGAAATCCTAGTGCAGCCTTTGGTAGCTAACAGTCACTGATTTTATAATTGGAGAATGCATAAAGATTCATTTTTCAAGGAGAAGAGCCTGCAAATGGCCAATGAAGGAGGTAAATAAACTAAGATATTCCGAGGGAAGGGACCCAGGCCGTCTCCCTTCCGCAGGTCTGCAGATGAAGGGTTTTTTGAATGAAATGCCACTGTGCATTTTCAGAAGAAAAATCTCTGATAAACAGACTTTGAATGGATGTTTGTTCCTCCTGATTCTCTTTTCTCTTTGTGGCGACTTAGAGTTGGCGGATATTCAGAACTGTGAATGTACATAGCGTTGAGTTAAATCCCTTGTGTGTGAGACAGGACGCAGCGGGCCCCTGGTGGCCTGGGAGCCAGATCCATGGGCAGGTGGGCATGGGCCCTGGCCTGCAGGGACCTGCTGGGGTGTGAGGGCAGAGGGAGGGTTGCCATGAAGGAACTTGGGATTTTCAATGGAATAAATAAAACATAAAGTCTTCTATACTTGGGAATGATGTTGTTTTGTGTGGTTCTTTATTAGAAAGACAACAGGCATTGTGAGGGGAGAGCCAGTCCAGATGAGATTTTCTTGGTGTGGTTCTAGCATGTTTGGAAAACACAAGAATTGAAATTCTGTAGAAGAAGCTGTCTTGGTGGCAAAGGGACGCTCTGGAGTGTTCCGGTATTTTGCGGACAGTAGCAGACATCTTACAGAGTTGAAACATGGATGGCTGTCTGCCTGCCTGGTGGGTTGACTTACGTAATTTCTCAATTTTAAGCACATGCACCTTAAGCATGTTTTGTCAAGCAAAGAGAAAAATGGATCTGGCATTTAGTCCTACTGAGTCAGTGAAAGGTTTGGAACTAGAGGTAAAAGACCGAGCTCACCTGTTACACTCTCCAAAACTGCACGTGAAGAATCAAGATTGTGTCTCCACCAGCGTCAAGGATGGAAGAAAACTTAAGGAGAAAAGCCTGCAAATGGCCAATCTGCAGGTGTTTCTCCTTTTTAATACTTTGAAAAACCAAGTTTCAAAGTTCACCATCCACCACCACTCATTTCCCTGTGTACAATTATGGGGGATACTGAGAGGGTGAAAAATGAATCATTAACGTTGTTCAGGAAGGTAAGTCTCAGACATGGGCTACCAGTGAGCTGTGCAGTCTGACCTCACTCAGTGAGAGAGAATGTGCACCAAAATGACATTATTTCAAGCAACAGCAATTTTTACTTCTTCATGCTTGTATGCATTTGCCATTTTTAATAAATGAATACTGCCGTTGAAATTGATTGAATGTGTCCAAGTTTTCAAGTAAAGCAAGGGTTAAAACAAAAGCTAGATCTGCACATCTCACATCAGCACTGGATGGGGCAGCTGCTGCTAAGACGCGGCTGGTGTGAGACCGAGAAGGAGGAGCGTCTGGCTGAGGTGCAGGCTGTGGGCAGGGTGGCCGTGCCCGGCGGGTGCACCCAGGGAGGTGCACAGCAGGGTAACTCCTGTGGTTTGCAGCACACGTGTTTGTCATCGAACATGCCTCTGCTTCTGTGTGTTCAGTTCTCCACTCAGCATTGGAGCCAGGAGAAATGAAGGTGGGACCCTCAGGGAAAAGCAAACCCACCCCCGGTGTTCACGCAAGAGTTGACACAGCTGCACCTGCTGCTGCCGTATGCTGATCCTAACCGGAAGCTGGCTGGGAGGAGAGGCCCCCTGGGCCATGAAGCAGAGCTCGGGAATGTGGGAAGTGGGGCTGAGGGCAAACGGGGTAGTGAAGGACCAGCACTGCCCACCCATAGCTGCTCTGTGTCCACAAGTAAGTCACACACTCACATCTTCCAACACAGTGCTGTACTCACACCACCCAACACAGGTGCTTTTACCTTCCCCAGAAACAGTAAAGACCCATGAGTCTTCCTCGCCACTAATGGTTTCTCTGGTACAGCCACAAACCCATCTGGACATTCTCTGACATGAAAAACTAAGTTTCAAAGTTCACCATCTACCATCACTAATATTGCCTGTGTAAAATAGTGGGGATGCTGAGAAGTGGAAAAAGGAGTAATCAATTAACAAATGACTTGCGTGCTCCCAGGCTCACGTGCATACACACATATGCACAACACATGTTCACATCCACACATGCTCACACAATGATACATGCTCACATGCACTCATGCTGAGGTTTACACATGTACACACATGCTCACATGCACTCATGCTGAGGCTTACACATGTACACACATGCTCACATGCACTCATGCTGAGGCTTACACATGTACACACATGCTCACATGCACTCATGCTGAGGCTTACACATGTACACACATGCTCATGAGCACATTCACATGCACACGTCTTCATAGACACATTCACATGCATGCACATGCTCACACTAATGCACACACACTTATATGCTCCCACACATGCTCACACACACACAGCAAGCAAAGAGGACAGCCTGCATGCCCGGTACTGTCCTCATGCTGTGGCTAGCTGTGAGGCTGTGATCAGCAGCTACACCTTCCTTCTTCCACTACCCATTCCACGTTTTCTTGACCCTAAGCAGTACTTTGGATGGTCAGGGTTCTTTACCCAGTGAGAGGACTCAAATTTTCATTCCAGTGTGTCTGATGCAGTTGTCATCTTGCCTTTATTAGTCACAATATTAGTCATGAAAGCACTGAGAAGTAGCTAGAGAATCCACTGAGCTCCAAGATAGCCCTTTCATTGGGGTTAGCCATCCCCACCAAGACAGCACGCTTTTCTTGAACTATTAGCTAAGTGGCATGAGCAGCCCCAAATAGCTGATGACCGTCTGAACTCTCAGTGCAGCAGATAGATCACTGAGGTCCCAGGTAAGAGCATTCCAGCCTTGGGAACTAGGACCTTGAAAGCAAAAGAGCCCAACGTCACAGACGAGAAAAGCAAAAATATGTGAATGGGTTTATCAGCCCACCTGGGATCCTTGATGCTGCAGTAACAAATGTAAACCAATAAAATGTCAGGGTCAGCTAAATAGATGTGGTCCTCGCCCGTCTCTCCCAGGCAGGTCAGTTGCAGCTCTGCTCCACGTCACCATCTGCATCCAGCCCAGCACAGCAGCCCCTCCTGGGACTCGGCCAGTCAGATGGCTTTGGGAAGAGGTGACAAGCAAGCCTGCCTAGATGCTAAATCTGCTGCACAGATGCAAAATACAGCAGGCCCACTCCTGGTTCATTGGCCACAGTAAGCCATGTGGTCACAGCTGAATTCAACAGCCAGAGACATACAGTCCTGCAAGGGAGTCCCTCAAAGGAGGTGAAGGATCTTCTGAACAGCAGCACCAGCCACCCTGCAGTAAGTGTTGGATGTGGTGGTGAGCAGGGCCAGTCCTAATTCCACCCATTGACATTACAGACATTATTCTGGCTATGAAATGGTGCCATGTCTTGGTCCACAGTTCGAGGCACTATGTCATCCATCAGGACGGCAGTCCAATGTTCTAGGGCACTGCCTCCCCATGGGCAGCACACCTGAAGCTTCAAGAAGTCATCCTCATGCTTAATCAGACTCGCCACCTCTGGGTGATGGGAAATGTAGGGATTCCAAGTGTGTACCTGTTCCCATGCTGCCTTTGCTGTAAATTCCTTAACAATGCCATAGGAGGTGGGCAATAGTGAATAAGCCATTCATCAAGCCCACAGATGGTGCTGGCAGAAACACTGACAGCAAAGACATATCCATATCTGGAATAAGGGAAACTGAAACCAAGAGATATTCCCCTCAATGATGGAAGAGTCCAGTGTGATCAACCTGCCTCCAGGGGGCTGGCTAGTCCCTTTCCCAGGAATGGTACCTGGGGCTAAGTATGGGACCCTGCTTCCGACATGTTGGGAGTCCAGTGATAACTGCATCAGCCTAGGCTTTTGTTGATGGGTCAGCTCTTTGTTGTTGATCCACACTCATCTCCATCCCTATTTCCAGTGCCAGTTTGTGAATGGTTCTACTAGGTAAACACTGGGTTGGCTGGGAAAGAGACAGGCTGACATCAACTGCCTGTGTCATGCCCTGGCAGAGACTATAGTAGATTAGACCCGACAAGAGAAAATATTAGTGAACCTGAAAATACAGCTATGTGTGATCCCAGTGATGTACAGGGAGAAACAGACAGAAAGAAATGAAGCACAAGTGGCCATGGAATAATGCCACAAGGCCCATCACATGTGACTGGAGCCCTAGAAAAGGAGGAGGACAGGACAGAAAAATTATTTGATGAAATAATGGCCAGAATTTTTTTCCAAATCTATAAACTAAGATACCCAAAAAGCTCAATAAGCACCCAGCAGAAAAAATACAACAAAAACACAGCAAGACACACATCACAAACTGCTGAAAGCCACTGAAAAGGAGAAAAATCTTAAAAGCAGCTGGAGAAAAACAACATAATATCAAGGAACAGAGATAAGAATGAAAGCCAACTTCTCTGCAGAAACTATGCAACCCAGACGTCAAGGAACAGAGATAAGAACGACAGCCGACTTCTCTGCAGAAACTATGCAACCCAGACGTCAAGGAACGGAGATAAGAACGACAGCCGACTTCTCTGCAGAAACTATGCAACCCAGACGTCAAGGAACGGAGATAAGAACGACAGCCGACTTCTCTGCAGAAACTATGCAACCCAGACGTCAAGGAACGGAGATAAGAACGACAGCCGACTTCTCTGCAGAAACTATGCAACCCAGACGTCAAGGAACGGAGATAAGAACGACAGCCGACTTCTCTGCAGAAACTATGCAACCCAGACGTCAAGGAACGGAGATAAGAACGACAGCCGACTTCTCTGCAGAAACTATGCAACCCAGACGTCAAGGAACGGAGATAAGAACGACAGCCGACTTCTCTGCAGAAACTATGCAACCCAGACGTCAAGGAACGGAGATAAGAACGACCGCCGACTTCTCTGCAGAAACTATGCAACCCAGACGTCAAGGAACGGAGATAAGAACGACCGCCGACTTCTCTGCAGAAACTATGCAACCCAGACGTCAAGGAACGGAGATAAGAACGACCGCCGACTTCTCTGCAGAAACTATGCAACCCAGACGTCAAGGAACGGAGATAAGAACGACCGCCGACTTCTCTGCAGAAACTATGCAACCCAGACGTCAAGGAACGGAGATAAGAACGACAGCCGACTTCTCTGCAGAAACTATGCAACCCAGACGTCAAGGAACGGAGATAAGAACGACAGCCGACTTCTCTGCAGAAACTATGCAACCCAGACGTCAAGGAACGGAGATAAGAACGACAGCCGACTTCTCTGCAGAAACTATGCAACCCAGACGTCAAGGAACGGAGATAAGAACGACAGCCGACTTCCCTGCAGAAACTATGCAATCCAGACGTCAAGGAACGGAGATAAGAACGACAGCCGACTTCTCTGCAGAAACTATGCAACCCAGACGTCAAGGAACGGAGATAAGAACGACAGCCGACTTCTCTGCAGAAACTATGCAACCCAGACGTCAAGGAACGGAGATAAGAACGACAGCCGACTTCTCTGCAGAAACTATGCAACCCAGACGTCAAGGAACGGAGATAAGAACGACAGCCGACTTCTCTGCAGAAACTATGCAACCCAGACGTCAAGGAACGGAGATAAGAACGACAGCCGACTTCTCTGCAGAAACTATGCAACCCAGACGTCAAGGAACGGAGATAAGAACGACAGCCGACTTCTCTGCAGAAACTATGCAACCCAGACGTCAAGGAACGGAGATAAGAACGACAGCCGACTTCTCTGCAGAAACTATGCAATCCAGACGTCAAGGAACGGAGATAAGAACGACAGCCGACTTCTCTGCAGAAACTATGCAACCCAGACGTCAAGGAACGGAGATAAGAACGACAGCCGACTTCTCTGCAGAAACTATGCAACCCAGACGTCAAGGAACGGAGATAAGAACGACAGCCGACTTCTCTGCAGAAACTATGCAACCCAGACGTCAAGGAACGGAGATAAGAACGACCGCCGACTTCTCTGCAGAAACTATGCAACCCAGACGTCAAGGAACAGACATAAGAACGACAGCCGGACTTCCGGGGCGGTGGTGAGAATGAGGCTCACTTCCGTCCGTGGGGGGAGCTGCGGCGGTGGCGGTGCAGGAGGCCGGGCAGGGGTGCGGAGGGACCGACGGACGCACGGGCGGGCGGCCAGGAGCCATGGAGCGCGGCCCTGGGGCCCGGGGGCGCCGGCCGGGGTGGGCTTCCCATGGCACGACATGGAGACCTGTGGTTGCGAGGCTCCCTGGGGCTCGGCTTGGACCACGATGGGGCTGGGCCCTGGCCTCCTAACGGGGCTGCTGTCTGGGGCGGTAGCTGGGGGGGCGCTCTCCCCCCTGCCCGCGACTCGGAGCACCCCCACCCCTCCCCTGCCGGGCCAGGCCGGGCGGCGTTGTTGGCGGGGGCCCCGGTGGAGGCCCGGCCCGGGCGGCGCCCACCATGAACGGGCTGTCGCTGAGTGAGCTCTGCTGCCTCTTCTGCTGCCCGCCCTGCCCCGGCCGCATTGCTGCCAAGCTCGCCTTCCTGCCGCCGGAGGCCACCTACTCCCTGGTGCCTGAGCCCGAGCCGGGGCCTGGTGGGGCCAGGGCCGCCCCCTTGGGGACCCTGCGGGCCTCCTCGGGTGCACCCGGGCGCTGGAAGCTGCACCTGACGGAGCGTGCCAACTTCCAGTACAGCCAGCGCGAGCTGGACACCATCGAGGTCTTCCCCACCAAGAGCGCCCGCGGCAACCGCGTCTCCTGCATGTATGTTCGCTGCGTGCCTGGTGCCAGGTACACGGTCCTCTTCTCGCACGGCAATGCCGTGGACCTGGGCCAGATGAGCAGCTTCTACATTGGCCTGGGCTCCCGCCTCCACTGCAACATCTTCTCCTACGACTACTCCGGCTACGGTGCCAGCTCGGGCAGGCCTTCCGAGAGGAACCTCTATGCCGACATCGACGCCGCCTGGCAGGCCCTGTGCACCAGGTGAGGGCGACCCTGGGGGCAGCTCAGCCTGGGCACACCCGAGAGGGGACCAGGCCGGGGGCCAGGGGGCAGGCTTCCCTGGGAGGAAGGTGGGTGGCCCTGCAGGAGGGGAGCCACAGTGGATGCACAGGGCCAGAGAGCCGGACAGGCGAGCTTGGGTGTGCAGGTGCCACCTCCACATGGCTGAGGTGTGGCCAGGTGGTCCTCCCACACCCCGGCCTGTGGAGCCAGGCTCCCTGGGAACCCCTGGCCTGAGGATGGGACAGGGCTGAGCTTGTCACAGGGGCGTGGATGCCACCCGGCGGGAGGGAGTGGGTGGTGGTCTGGGGGTCTGTGCACGTGTGGCTGGGAGCCCATCGGCCGAGGCAGCACTTGGGGCCAAGTGAGGCGAGGCTGCTGCATCCAGGTCCGGAGGCCTGGCCCATGAGGCCCTGTGGCTGCGGAGCTTGGCCATCCTGGGGCAGGGCCTACAGGGTAAGGTGCAGACCCGCAGCACACATCCGAGGTCTGGGCCAGCCTCAATTCCAGATCCAGCCCTCCTAGTCATCCACGTCCCCAGCCCTGTGCTTGCCTGGGCCCTTCACCGGTGTTTGAGCACCGCCCGGGCCAGTGCTGCTTTGGACGAGGAGACCCGGGTGGGCCTCTGGTGGCTTTTCCTGCTCGCCATCCACTGGGGCTGTCTCGTCCTGGCCTTGCCCAGCCCACTGGTCTGACCTGCTCCCATAGGGACCAGGCACAGCTCTGAGAAGTCAGAGGCCCTAGGGAGGTGGGGTCGTCGTTGCCTTGGTGATATGCAGGCAGTCCCTGCTGTGGGCCTGGAAGCTGGTCCCCTGGCACCACCCTGGCTCTGGGGGCCTCCCAGCAGTGTGGGACGCTGACACCAATCACCACTTCATGCGACTTCCTTGGCCCCTCCTGTCTCTACTGCCTGGGCCACTGGCAGAGTCACACCCGCCATGGCCAGCTCTGAGCTCTGTCTCAGGTCATCTGTCCTGCTGCCACTTTGTCCTGCAGGAACCTAGGCCCAGAGCTGTGAGGGGGAGGCCAGAGCGTGCCCAGGGCCTCCACTGGGGATGTGTCCTGTTCGTTTGAGTGGTGACATCCAGGTGGCAGCTGGGGGCTCCTGCCTGTAGCAGGTGGCAGGGCTGGGCTGGCTCAGCACACTACTGACCATGGCTGCCAGGGAGCAGGCCAGGGAGGCCTAGGCAGAGCTGGGGCCACAGGCACAAGCCAGGCAGCATCCTTTGGGGCATGGGTGAGTGGTGAGCTGTGGAGTGCTGCCAGGAGGCTGAGATTCCAGGCCAGGGACGGGGACAGCCCTGCTGGTGGAGTCCGAATGCCAGGCAGAGGGGACGCACACCTGCCCATGCTCCTGCCTTGCAAGAGGGCATCTGCCTGGGATCAGAGCCTAGAGCGTGTGGGAGGAGAGTTGTGGGGTCCCGGCATGGGCAGGGTGGCAGGTGGGTCCCGCGTGCTTGGGACTGGGCATGAGGAGGCCTTGTAACTGGTGCTGGATCAGCTGGGTCAGGGGCCACACACCAATGACCTGGGGGTGGGGGTGGCCCTGGGTGGGAGCTGGTGGTGCTGAGGTGGCCGAGGACTTGTCCACTCCCAAGGGAAGGTGCTGGTGGGAGTGGGTGCCACCTCCGCAGCCACCACCCTCGATGCTGACCTGGGTTGCACTGGCATCTCATTGGGCGTGGGGACTCCGAGAGTCCAAAATTGGGTGGAGACATTTGGGGACACAGCTGCCTGAATTCCTCATGGCCAAGGGGCTGGGCAAGGGCTGCAGGGAGGAAGAGTGTCCGCTGTCCTGGCCAGTGCACCAGGAACGGCTTTCTAACCCGGGCAGGAAGGTGTGAAGCATTCAGGATGTGGGGGCCACACAGTTCCCAGTGTGCACCTAGGGGTGACCAGGAGGAGGAGAGGCGCCAGGGCCTCCCCTACCCCCGCCCCAGGGGCACTCCGTAGGCGGGATCCCTGCAGATCCTAGCTAGGAAACGCCAGTGAACGGCAGTGCAGGGAACGGGGCGGGGCCGCTGGCTTCGCCCACCACCGCGGTGTTGGGGGCTGGGGGTGGCCCTCGGGACTGGTGTGGAGCCTGGGCCTGACCCACTGACTTGGCTGAGTGGGGAGACTGGAGGGTCGCATCCGGAGCTGGGCCCGGGGACGCCCGCTGGTGGGAAGGGTGTGCGCGCGAGGCCGCGGCTGACCCTGCTCCGGTGCCGCCAGGTACGGCATCAGCCCGGACAGCATCATCCTGTACAGGCAGAGCATCGGCACGGTGCCCACCATGGACCTGGCCTCGCGCTACGAGTGTGCCGCGGTGGTGCTGCACTCGCCGCTCACCTCGGGCATGCGCGTCGCCTTCCCCGACACCAAGAAGACCTACTGCTTCAACGCCTTCCCTAAGTGAGTGGCCCGGGCGGGGACGGGGGCGGGGCGGGGCCCGGGCTGGGCGCGAAGTCTCACCCGCTCCACGACCCTCCCGCAGCATCGAGAAGGTGTCCAAGATCACGTCGCCCGTGCTCATCATCCATGGCACGGAGGACGAGGTGATCGACTTCTCGCACGGGCTGGCGCTCTACGAGCGCTGCCCCAAGGCGGTGGAGCCGCTGTGGGTGGAGGGCGCCGGGCACAACGACATCGAGCTCTACAGCCAGTACTTGGAGCGCCTGCGTCGCTTCATCTCCCAGGAGCTGCCCAGCCAGCGCGCCTAGCGGCGGCCCCAACCAGCCAGACCTCAGCAATAAGGCGGCCCCCGGACCTCACCCCGCGCCGGCCCCCCAGGGGCTGCATGTGGACCCCCCAGGCGGCCCAGGGGACCCCGCCCCGACCCAGGGGCTGTGGACGATGTACAGGCAACAGAGCTATGCACTCCTTTCCTTTTGGAAGCAAGAAGAAAATACGTGAAAACGGAAATTAAAGATTTAAAATAAAAAAAAAAAAAAAAAAGAACGACAGCCGACTTCTCTGCAGAAACTATGCAACCCAGACGTCAAGGAATGGAGATAAGAACGACAGCCGACTTCTCTGCAGAAACTATGCAACCCAGACGTCAAGGAACGGAGATAAGAACGACAGCCGACTTCTCTGCAGAAACTATGCAACCCAGACGTCAAGGAACGGAGATAAGAACGACAGCCGACTTCTCTGCAGAAACTATGCAACCCAGACGTCAAGGAACGGAGATAAGAACGACAGCCGACTTCTCTGCAGAAACTATGCAACCCAGACGTCAAGGAACGGAGATAAGAATGACAGCCGACTTCTCTGCAGAAACTATGCAACCCAGACGTCAAGGAACGGAGATAAGATTGACAGCCGACTTCTCTGCAGAAACTATGCAACCCAGACGTCAAGGAACGGAGATAAGAATGACAGCTGACTTCTCTGCAGAAACTATGCAATCCAGATGACTGATGACATCTTCAAAGAGACCAAAGATGAATGCGGCCACCCTGGAATTCTATGCTAAAATAAACATCTTTTAAAAATCAAGGCATAATAGAAACATTTTGAAATCAGCAAAAGCTGAGATAATTCACTGCCAGTAGTTCATAATAACCAACAATGTTCAGAGTTCTACAGGCAGAAATAAGAGAATACCATGCAGAAATTTGGCATTTGAAGGTAGATTGTGGTAAGTTAAAAATACACATAGTGGCCAGGCATGGTGGCTCACGCCTGTAATCCCAGCACTTTGGGAGCCTGAAGTGGGTGGATCATCTGAGGTCAGGAGACCTTGTGGCCAACATGGTAAAACCCCATCTCTACTAAAAGTATGAAAATTAGCTGGGCATGATGGTGGGTGCCTGTAATCCCAGCTACTTGAGAGGCTGACGTGGGAGAATCTCTTGAACCCTGGAGATGGAGGTTGCAGTGAGCTGATATTGCGCCATTGCATTCCAGCCTGAGGTGACCAAGCAAAACTTCATCTAAAAAAAAAATACACATAGTAAGACCCCCTCCCATAGAAAACAGAACCAAAGAAGTATAACTAATATAAATGTAAATTTTACCCAAACTAAGAAGGAAGGTGGGAGGGAAAGAACAAAGGACAGAGAATAGAAATATATAACAAATAGCAAAACGGTAAATTTAAATCCAATCATATTAGTAGTTACATTAAACATAGACTAAAAACTCCTAAATGACATTTGTTGGACTAAATTAAAAATAAAATACCTAACTATATGCTGTTTAAATATAGATTGAAAGTAGAAGAATAGGCTGGGCACAGTGGCTCCTGCCTATAATCCCAGCACTTTGGGAGGCCGAGGCAGGTAGATCATTTGAGGTCAGGAGGTCAAGACCAGCCTGTCCAACATGGTGAAACCCCATCTCTAGTAAAAATGCAAAAAAATTAGCCGGGTGTGGTGGCACACGCCTGTGGTCCCAGCTACTTGGGAGGCTAAGGCAGGAGAATCACGTGAACCCTGGAGGCGGAGGTTGCAGTGAGCTGAGATTGTGCCACTGCACTCCAGCCTGGGTGACACAGTGAGACTCTGTCTCATAAAAAAACAAAACAAAAAGGTAAGAAAGTAAAAGAATAGGAAATACATTTATAACATGCAAACAGAAGCTTAAGAAAGTTTATTTGGCAAGATTTTCATACTAAGTGTACTTTAGAGACTAGGAGAATTAGCAGAGTTAAAGACAGACATTTCATGATGACAAAAGTTCAGTTCAATTGGAAGACACAATGTTTAAAAGTGCATGTATCTAATCACATAGCTTAAATATATTAAGCATCAATGACAGGATTTAAAGGAGAAATAAATCTGCAAACATAGTTGGAGATTTTAACATAGATCTCTTAGTAACTGATATAACCATCAGGGAAAAATGTAGTTACATAGAAAAACAGCTCTATTCACCAAATGATGTGCCATTTCAAGTGCACATGAAGCAGTTGACAAAATAGACCATGTGCTTGACCACAGATAAATTTCAAGATGTTTAAATCACACAGAGTATGTTCTCTCATCTAAATGAAGCTAAATGTCATGAATTCTGCCCATATTCCCCAGGGCAGAACTGAGCTACTTGGCCGAGAAGCTACAAGAATAACTGGAAAACATTTGCTGAGGAAGGACAACAGAAACAGCAATACTGATGAGGAGGCCACTGTCTGTCATGTGACACTGTCAAGGGCTGGCTAGGTGCAGATTAACTCCCTTAAATGTAAGAAAAGTGAATGGGGGCCGGACGCAGTGGCTCATGCCTGTAATCCCAACACTTTGGGAGGCTGAGGCATGTAGATCACCTGAGGTTAGGAGTTCCAGACCAGTGTGGCCATCACAGTGAAACCCTGTCTCTACTAAACATATGAAAATTAGCTGGGTGTGGTGGTGCACGCCTGTAATCCCAGGTACTCTGGAGGCTGAGGCAAGAGAATTGCCTGAACCCAGGAGGCAGAAGTTGCAGAGAGCTGAGATCGCACCACTGCACTCCAGCCTGGGCAACAGAGTAAGACTCCATCTCAAAGAAAAGAAAAGAAAAGAAAAGTGAATGGGTCCACAATTTTTGCTTCCAGTCAAAATGGAAGAGTAGAGACTGGATTTACCCTCCGTTGGGAAACATGGTCATCAGGCAGGAAACTAAGATGGGCTTTGCCCCACCAGGGAAGAAGCATCAGCCCTGAGCAAAGCACTGCTCTGGTCCTCCTGGGCAGAGCTTAAAAGCAAAACCTGAAAGAATGACCAAACTACAACAGGGACCTTACCAGTGGCCAAAGACAAACTTCCAGAATATTCACATTAGTACAGTGTTATCCACAAACCAACAGGGTTAAATTCACAATGCCGGGCATCCACTGGAAATTAGCACAATGCAAAAAGGTGGGAAAATGTGACCTACAGTCAATAGAAACAGACCCAGAGATGACTCAAATGATAGAATTAGAGAGGCATTGACAATCATAACTGTTACCTCATTCCAAGAGCTAGCCAAAGGCCAGACTGAATATGTTTAATAGAGACATGACAGATATTTTTTAAAAGACACAAATCCAAATTCTAGAGATGAAAACCACAATGTCTCAGATGCAAAATGCACTGGTTGAGAGGAGGGGTGGATTCAACATCTCAGAAGAAAGGATACATGAACTTGAAGACATAGATGGCAGTGCAAACTGTTCAAAATGAAATAAAGAAAAAAGACAAAAAAATGAACCAAGCATCAGAGAACTGTGGGACTTCAAGCCACCTAATATGCAAGCCATAGGAATCCTCAAAACAGATCATGTCTAAACAATGTCATTTTATGATAGCATCAGTTCACCAAAAGGACAAATGTTTACGTACCTAATAACATAGCTTCATAATGAACTCGGCAAAAACTGATAGAACTGCAAGGAGACATAGAGCAGTTCACACAATTATACTTGGAGATTTCAATACCTCTTTCCCAATAGTTGATAGAACAGATACACAGAAACTTTGAAGGATACAGAAGACTTCAAAAACAGTACGAACTAACATGACCTATTTGATATTTACACAATAATTCATCCAATAATAGCAGAGCGCACATTCTTTTCAAATGCATGTGAAAAGCTTACCAAGATTGACCACAGTCCAGACCATAAAATTCCCTTTAGGGATTCAGGTCATGTAAAGCAAGTTCTCCAACAAAGAGGCAAATAAATTTGATATCAAAATGAAAAATACATTTGGCAAAAAATAAAGAAGCATATCCAGACAATCTTCTAATATTTGGAAACTAATCACATATCTAAATAACAATGGGTCAAAGAGGACATCAAAAGGGAAATTAGAAAATATTTTGAACTGAATGAAAACAAAACAACATATCAAACCTTTTGGAATTTGGCTAAATCAGAACTTAGAAGAAAATCTAGACACGAAGCCTGCCTCCGAAAGGAATAATGATGAAAAATTGATGGCAGCCTCCACCCGAAGAAATCCCATGTGGGACTTTGGAAGAAATTGAAAAGTTGATTCCAAAATTCATATGAAAAAGCACAAGACTGAGAATATGCAAAACAACTTTGAAAATGAACAAAGTTGTCTGACTTACATTACCTGATTTTAAAATGTATTACAAAAGGACCATAATGAAGATAGTGCTATTTTAATCTCCTCAGGCTGCCACAACAAAATACACCAGATTTGGGGGCTTAACAGCAGACATTTGTTTCTCACAGTTCTGGAGACTGGAAATTCAACATCAAGGCACCAGCTGATTCAGTTCCTGGTGAGGCCTCTCTTCCTGGCTTGCAGATGGCCGCCTTCTTACTCTATCTTCACATGGCAGAAAGTAAAAGAGAGAGAGCTTCCTCTTCTTATAAGGTCACAGTCCTCCTGGGTTATGACCCCACCCTTGCAATTTAATTTAACCTAATCACCTCCTAAAGTCCCTATCTCCAGATAAAGTCACCTTGCGGGGGTTATGGCTTTAACCTATGAATTTGGGGGTAAACAATTCAGTCCACAGCAAGTGTGGTATTAGCATCAAAATGGATTAACAGATCATAAAACAGGGAGCCCAGAAATAAACCCACACACATACATACAACTGACTTTTCAACAAAGGTGCAAAAGCAACTCAGCGGAACACTGAACAACTGGCTCTTCGGAGGTAAAGTGGTGAACTTCAATCGGTGTCTTATACCAAGCTAGTTTAAAATGCATTCTATGTGTAAATATGCAATCTATAATTTTAAAAAGTTTAGAGGAAAACTTAGGAGAAAATCTTGATGATCATGAATTTGGTAAAGATTTCTTAAATACAATGCTAAAAGCAGAATTTGTGAAAGAAAAATGGATAAATTAGACTTCATCAAAATTAATAACTCTTCTCTGAAAGAATCTATTAAGAGAATGAAAAGACAGTCCAAGACTGGGAAAAATATTTGCAAAGTACCCATCTGATAAGGGACTGGTATCCAGAATAGTAAAGAACTCTCAAAGCTCAATTAAACAACCCAAAGGTGCAAAAGATTTGAACAGACACTTGACACGAAGTGGCACTGATGCAGCTAACACATGAGAAATTGTTCAAAGATCATGCTCGTTAGAGCAGTATAGGAGATAGTACTGTAAACATATTAGGATGTCTAAAATTTAAAAGACTGACCATACTAAGTATTCATTAGAATATGAAGTAACTAAAATTATCATACACTGTTCATGGAAATATAAAATGATACAACTACTTTGCAAAAGAATTTAACAGTTTTAAAAAAATAGTTAAACATATATCTACCAAATGACCCAGCCATTCCACAACTAAGTACTTCTTACCTACCCCAAAGTAATGACAGCCTATGTTCAGACAAAGACTTGCACACAAATGTTCATAGTAGCTTTATTTGTAACAGCTAGATGTCCATCAATAGGCAGATGGAAAAGCCAAGTACATCATATCCCATATCCACACAATGGATACTACAAATAACTAAAAGGGAATTAACTGCCGATGCAATGATGTGGATTCTTCTCAAATATGCTGAATGCAAGAGAACAGACCCAGAAAACAGTACTTACTGTATAATTCTATTTATATAAAATTCTATTAAAAACACATTGTTCTGTAATCATAGAAAACAAATCATTCCAGCATTTGGGGAGGCCAAGGCGAGCTTATCAGTTGAGGTTGGGAGTTCAAGACCAGCCTGGCCAACATAGTGAAACCCTGTTTCTACTAAAAATACAAAAATTAGCTGGGTGTGGTGGCGGGCATCTGTAATCCCAGCTACTTGGGAGGCTGAGGCAGGAGAATTGCTTGAACTGAGGAGGCAAAGGCTGCAGTGAGCTGAGATCGTGCCACTGCACTCCAGCCTAGGTGACAGAGTGAGACTCCGTCTCACAAAAAGAAAAAAAAAAGAGCAAATCAGTGGTTGCCTGGGGATGGGGCGAGGTAAAGAGACACAGACAGAGGGAAGTCAGCGAGGGAGGAGCACCGCCATCATCTTCTGTGTGATTGCGTTGCCATGACCCCATCAGTCACTCACCAAATCGTACACTTGGAATATTGCATATCCATTACGCCTCAGCAAGGCTGTTTTTAAAAAGACACAAATGCCGAGATAATTACAGAAAAAAGCCAATTAGTTTTGTTAGGATGGTGGAATCATGAAAGGCATCTCCTAGGTCCTCCAATGTTGTTCTTTTTCAAGATTCTTTTGGCTACTCTAGGTCACCCACATCTCCAAACACATTTTAGAACCAGCTGGTTAATTTCTTCAAAAAAGCAAGTTAGAATTTTGATTGAGATTGCATTGAATCTGTATGTCAATTTATGAAGAACTGACATCTCATTAATATTGAGCCTTTCAGTCATAAACATGCACACTCCTCTGCTTGTCTAGACTTTCAAAAGTTTCTCACAGCAATGGATTCTAGGTTTTCGGTGCACAAGTCTCGGATACGGTTTATCCCCAAGCATTTTGTTTCGGATGCTATTGTAAGTGAAATTATTTTAGGTTTTATTTTAGAATTGTTTGCTGCCAGTACATAGAAATACAATTGGTTTTCATCAGATCCCATGGCCTTGCTAAATTCATTTATAAATTCTAGTAGTTTTTTTTGTAAATTCCTCAAGATTTTCTACAAACATGAAATCTACCAAGAAAAATCTTGTCATCAATATTTCAATTTTTTTGAAGCCTCCTGCTCTGTAGCCAGACCATTCGCCACTGCCTATGACTACATTTAGGGCCATCCTCTGGCCATCCCTCCTTGGCTAGATGATGAACCTGATGCATGGTTTGAATATGTGCCCACTGGGAAGCTTTCTTTCACTGGTCTTTCACAGAAGGCCATGATGACACAGCCTTTCACTTTCTGGTGGGGGCAGTGTGCTGTGTATGGACACATGTAATCCAGGCCCCAACGCATGCATTTTTTCCATTCAATGTCATAAGAAACTCTCATGTAGCCAGAGGGCTGGGTTAAGGAAGCGGTCTCCATGCAGCAAGAGTGGGTGCTTGTTCATAGAACTTACCGCGCCTTCCAGACCTGCTCAAGCCTTGTGTCGTAAACATTCCACCTGAGGACGGCAGGATGCTGTCTACACAACCTCTGTGGGTCCGATAACAAATAGCTTCTGCTGGACCGCTCAGCTTCTATGGTAACAGAGCTCCCTGAGTTTCTGCTATGGCTCAGGGCTGCTCTTACTCAAAAGCAGAAGACGTATTTTCAGGAGAGCGTTCAGCTCTTATTCAACTGTTATTTTCTGCGCTGCCTACAACATCTCCGTCTGCCACAGACCCTCCAATTCCCACTGGTTCTGCCAGATCAGTGTTCTCAAAGTGTGGTTCCTGGGCCAGCAGCGTCAGTGTCACCTGAGAACTTTCTAGAAATGCAGGTCCTCAGGTCCCACCTCAGACCTACTGAACCTGCGTCTCTAAGGATGGAGCGAGGTGATCTGTGCCTCCTATGCATGTAAAGGTTTATGTAGGTGACTCTGATGCCTGCTAAACTCTGAGAACAACACCAGATTGTGTGACCTCCTGGGGCAGCAGTTTGCCCATCCAGACCAGCAGCAGAATCTTTCTTACTCTGGGCCCTACTCGAAACCAAACGCTTTATGAATAACACAAAACAGGCCAGAGAAGCATCCCCGAGTGTCTTGCACCTCACCTTGCAAATCGGAAGAGCCTCACCAGGTATGATACTTCTTTCTTAGTGGTAGTCTTGCTTGCCAGAGACAGCGTGTTTTCTTTCATTTTGGATATATATTTTGACCAATCAGACCAATGGACCCACAGAAAGTTCACCAAGGTGGCAGGTTTTGAAAATGTGTTATTTTCTCTTTCAATTTTTAGCAAGCACGTGTCTTACCAAGGCATCTTGGCATTTTTCATTTTTTGCTCCCCAGGTTGATTCAGCCTGATGTCATCAGTGTGGCAGACCACTGTGACATGCTGTGCAGTGGCAAGACCATCAAGATGTCTGTGACTAAAACCAGCAGTGAGCCAGAAAATGATACATCTCTGAGAGAAGACATTGGAAGTGTACTGCTGTCCCTGCCATGCGAGAGGAAACTATCTTCCTCCTGAGGTGGCCCCCGGGGAGGGCACAGGGGTGCAGCAGTGAGCAGGGCCTCCTGCCTGGAGCCAGCGCCTTCCATCATTCTCAGAACCTGGACAGACAAGGTCTGGGATCTGACCTCCCACACCCCTGGACAAAAGCCACTCCTGCCTACTGGCCCCTCACCCTTGCCCTCCCCAAGCCTCCCACCCCCAGGGCCTTCCCAGCACCAGTGAGAGGTCAGGGTCTTTAAAGTCTGAGCTGGGCTCCCTGGGACTTCCTCTGAAAGCACACAGGACACCCTCAATATAGTAAATACACAGGCAGGTAAATGACTGTCATCTCACTGCCACTGTCCTTGTCCCCTCTCAGATACAGCACTCATGGGGGGAGCATCCATGCTGTCTTCCAAATCAGGCGAGACACGGCGCAACATCCAGCACTGAGGGCCTCCCAGGAGGCAGCACCCAAGGAGGGGGGGACCCGTGGGGCAAGGTTGCTTTGGAGACAGCAGTCAGTGGCCAGGGGCTCCCTGTGGGCTCTGCAGCTGCGGTCCCAGCCAGTGGGGAGAGGCGCCGAGCATGGGCAGGAAGTGCAGAGGCAGGGGGGCTCCACCTGCCTGCACCCAACGCCCTGAGCCCGCAGCAGCCACAGCAGCAACCACAATGATAATAAAGCCGACTTGGCATTTAGGGCAAAGTTCCAAGCATGCAAAGGTCGGCCGTTTGATCAGGTCTGATCAGCTCATAACCACACTGCTTCTACCTGCACAGTTCACAGAGCATTCCTGTTGTGGGAGGATGGAGACCCATGGGTCTGGCAGCTGCACTTTCTCTGTGTCATCCATGAGCCCAACTCCCGCAGTTAGTTTGTTCTTAGAGCACCCAAAGCTCCTTTATCCTAATTCATGTGGTTGGAAGTCGGGGTTGAGGCAGGGGTGGAGGAATGCTCTTTGTCTTGACAGAGTGCAGGTTACATGCGTGTGATCACTCAGTGGCCCCTCCTGAGTGTGGCAGGTGCATTCTCTGTGTGCTACTGGTCAGTAAGGATGTGGCTGCCTGGATCTGTGTGACCTCTGGTCCCTGCACCTTCCTGCCTGTACCCTGTTAGCTTTGGGTCACAATTCTGCACTCCTGCAGCGCTTGCAATCCCTTCCCAAACGCTGTTTGCCTGTGTGTTGTTTTGTTTCGAGACAGGGTCTCATCCTGTGGCCCATGGCGCAATCTCAGCTCACTACAACCTCCACCTCCCAGCTTCAAGCTATTCTCCCACCTCTGCCTCCCCAGTAGCTGGGACTACAGGTGTGGGCCACCATGCCTGGCTAATTTTTTTTTCAAAGTCAGGGTTTTGCCATGTGGCCCAGGCTGGTCTCAAACTCCTGGCCTCAAGAGATCCTCCTTCCTCGGCCTCCCAGAGTGCTGGGATTACAAGCGTGAGCCCTCACTCCTGGCCTGTGTATTTTTAATATACCTGAACATCCATTCTCTCTGTGTGTTTTATTTAACAGCCTCCCTTAGTCACCTGCAAAGTCTTTTCCTTGGGAGACTGTTTCCTCAACCCTGCTGCTCTGGGGCCAAGCCCTGGCTCACTCCTTTTTATTGAAACTTGTGCCATGGAGCTTAAAGGGGTAGAGAGATCCTTTCTGTGGCAGCCACTGACACACTACAGCTTCGAGGTGGCACATCCCCCTCTCCTGAAGTCCCCTCACCTCCCTGGCGATGAAGTCCCACCCCTGATGGGAGGCACTGTCAGGAGGCCTTCAGGTGGTCAGGCCAGGAGGGCTCCACCCTGAGGAATGGGGCCAGTGCCCTCATAAAACAGACCCCGGAGAGCTCTCCCCAGCCCCTACCGTGGGGAGATACAGGGAGAGAACTGTCTGCAACCCAGAAGCGGCCCTCACCAGACACAGAGTCGGCCAGGCCTTGGCCTCGGGACACCGGAACTGTTAGAACTGAAGGCTTCTGTGTGAGCCCCCAGGCTGTGGAGTTTTTGTCATAGCAGCCCCAGGAGGTTACTAGGCTCCCACTTGTTTCCAACTCAGCGCGAAGTCACAGCCCTGAGTGCCTTCTGCCTGGGTGCCAGCCCCGGAGCGGGGGAGGGGGGGCGGGGAGGGGAGTGGTGGTGTGCGGGGAGTGCGGGGCGGGCGCAGGGGGTGGGGCACCGCGCTGCGGGCGGGTACTGCGGAGTCACGCACCAAGGGTCCCTGCCTCCCTCACTGCTGAGCGCGGGCTGCAGGCTGGAATGGCTGGAGAGCCCCAGGGCTCGCCTGGACGCCCAGGGCAGGGTGCTCACGGGAGCATCGAGGGTACACGGGGAGGAACGCCGGGGTTTGGGCGACCCTAGGGGCGACGCACAGAGCTGGGCGCGGCCACTCACCTCGGTGCCTTCTAAGGACCTGGACATCCTGGGCCTTGGCGGCCCGGGGTCTCCATTCCTCCGCGCGCTGAATGGAAGAAATCCCGCCCGGGCATCTCGGAAGGAAAGCCTTGGAGTCCATTCGGCCCTGGAGCCGGATACCAACCGCCAGGGCTTTCCAGGCCCGTCTCGGGAAATGGTTTTCTTAGGCGAGTGCGAGGCGGGCCCCTCGGTTCCGATGCAGGCGCACTAGATGCCGGCAAGGCGGGGACTAGGCCTAGGGGACCTCGGTCGCCTCGAGGTCGCGGAGACCCCAAGGCCACGGAAGGACCCGCGTCTCCGCAGCCCGCACGCCGGGAAGCGTGGAGAGTCCTCGGCGGGGTCCCGAGCCCGCTGGTCAGAGCGTGGAGCGGCGGGTTGGGAGGGACGTGGTCCCCAGAGCGCGGGGCCACCGTAGGGGCCCCGGATGGGGAGGGAGGGAAGGGTCGGCCCAACGGGGTCCCAGCAGTTCCCCGCGCGCAGCCGCTCGGCTCCCTCCCCGTCCAGCTGGGAGCCGCCAGCCCTGGGCGTCCGAAGATAGCGGGTGCCCGGGGCAGCCCCCAGGGGTGCGGGCGAGGGCGCAGGGCGGCCCAGACAGTTCCCGCGTGGAAGGCGCCCGTCTAGATCCGCGACGTCTCGGACCCCCAGGCCCCCGCACCCCGTGTCCGAGGCTCCGGAACGCGCAGGACACTGGAGCCGTGGCCGCCGCTTGCTTCCAGCCATCTGCGTCCGGGGGGCGGGGGCGGGGGCGCGGCCCGGGGAGGTGAGGAGGAGGAGCCAGGACGCGAGGGCGACCCCGACGGCGGGAGGGCGGGGCGGGGCGGACCCTGGCGACTGGATAAGAGCCCGAGGCCGAGGCTGAGACCGCCCAGCGCTGCGGAGCGGGAGGGGAGGCTTCGCGGAACGCTCTCGGCGCCAGGACTCGCGTGCAAAGCCCAGGCCCGGGCGGCCAGGTGAGGCCAGGGTCGCTCGCGGCATCGGGGCGCGCCGCTCCTTCCGCAGACCCCGAAGTGGGGCGCAGGGGCGGGGGCCGGGGACCGGGCACAGTCTGGGGTCCCCGCGTCCCGCAGACCGCGCCGTCTCCAAAGTCGCCAACAGTCGCGGGTGCCCAGCGCCCCCCGATAGCGCCGCATGGGACCCTGAGGCCGTCCGAGGCGCGAGGAGGGTGCAGGGCTGCCCCCGGCCCCGCTCCAGGCTCAGAACCGGGTGGGCACCTGGTGCAGTCACCGGCTTAGGGGACGCGTGGGTGTCTATGGCTGTGACTCGGGGGTCCTGGTTTCTTCTCGTGGAACTTAACCCTACTAGGGGTGCGGCGCATCCCAGATCCGATCGGAGTGGGTTTTGTACACCGCCGCTCCATCTCGCGGGGGCTTTGTCTGTTTTGGGGGTGGTGGCGGGCGCGGGCTGCGCGCTGGTGCTCTGGGCAGGGCGGGGAGGCCGGGCGAGGACTCGCCAGGCAGCGCCAATTCTTGTTCTGGGCGCGGTGAGGAAGGGCGCTTTCTAACGGGCCACATTTTGCTGTGTAGACCCAAAACTCGCCCCTGAGGCCCCGCTTTCAGGAGCGGGGTCAGGTGGCCCCAGGGCGGCGGCGGCTTGCCGGAGACTCGCGAGCTCCGCACCCGACGCCCTCTCCCAACGCGGCCTCCTGCTCGCGCCGCGGAACCCCTTCGTCGGGTGTTTTACCCACCGGAGGGGTCGTGCCGGTTGAGGTTGTCAGCGGGTGCGTGGCATAGCTCGTGATAGCTCATCGGTGAGGTTTTGTGCAAACTTGGATGCAGGGAAAGTTGCCTGTTAGAGCCTCCACCTGCGACCTGCTTCAGTCGTTGTGTGTGTGTGCGCACCTGTGTGTGTGTGTGAGTGTGTATGTGTGTAAGTGTATGTGCTCGCCTGTGTGTGTGTGAGTGTGTATGTGTGTTTGTGAGTCTGTGTGTGTCTGTGTGTCTGTGTGTGCGTGCGCTCGACTGAAACACGCTGCTGCTGGATCCAAATGCCAGAAGTCGCCCTGGCTGGGGCGGTGTAGACGCTCCTGCTCTCCTGCTCAGCATTGCAGGGGGGTTTATGTAGTCGTTTGGACAGGATTTCCCGGGTTGCCCTGCTGGCCCAGGAGCTAGTTCCCGCGATGAAGCCCTGTCCATCCTCCGCCCAGCTCTCTCACGTGGGGTGGTGCCACCTGCCCTAGGTGGATGTGGCTTGTACAGACACTTTTTGAGGAAGCAGTTGTGATGGTTATGTCTAAACTCTCTTTACAGTGGCTGATTTTGCTTATATAAATTTTGCTCTTTATTACTGAGTATAAACAATACAAGCCCAGGCTTGGTGGCTCATGCCTGTCATCTCAGCACTTTGGGAGGCTGAGGCAGGAGGATCGCTTGAGACCAGGAGTTCAAAACCAGCCTTGGCAACAATAGTCAGACCCTGTCTCTACAAAAAAAAAAAAAAAAAAACACACACAAAAATAACTTAGCCAGTGCTGTGGTGCACACCTGTAGTCTCAGCTACTCAGGAGGCTGAGGTGCAAGGATCACTTGAACCTAGAAGGTTGAGGCAGTGAGTTGTAATCACAACTGTATTCCATCCTGGGTGACAGAGCGAGACCTCATGTTAAAAAAGAAAAAAAAAAGAAAAAAGAATACAGATGAACAGTCATAAAGACATTATTGAATGCTCTTAGAAGATTGTAAACTTGCTCTCTGGAAGTGTGGGGGAAGGTGGAAGTGATATCCATGCATTGTTATTAGAAAGCCACGCTAGAGCTCACACAGCCTTGCACTTTGATAGGAGTGAGGAGGGGTGCAGGGAAAGGAGGGGCAAACCAGAGTGTCTGTCTTGAGGCCTCCATGGGCCAGTGCCCCAGCCCTGTGGTGAGGGCTGGCACTTCCCAGCTCCTGTGCCCCAGTTGTGCCATCTCGAGCGCTGAGAATGCACCCATCCCTTCCCAGAGGAATGCCCGTGAATGCCTCGGGGCTCTGCCCTCCACACCAGGTGCGTCCCTAGCCCTGGCTGCTGAATTGTTGCATTCCTGTTGTGTGTTTATTTTTCATATTGGCTGAAGACCAAGAGGGAAGAAGCACAGAATTCCTCAACTCCCAGTGTGCCCATGAGTAAGAGCAAATGCTCCGTGGGACTCATGTCTTCCGTGGTGGCCCCGGCTAAGGAGCCCAATGCCGTGGGCCCGAAGGAGGTGGAGCTCATCCTTGTCAAGGAGCAGAACGGAGTGCAGCTCACCAGCTCCACCCTCACCAACCCACGGCAGAGCCCCGTGGAGGCCCAGGATCGGGAGACCTGGGGCAAGAAGATCGACTTTCTCCTGTCCGTCATTGGCTTTGCTGTGGACCTGGCCAACGTCTGGCGGTTCCCCTACCTGTGCTACAAAAATGGCGGCGGTAAGTCCCATCTCAGCCTCCCTGAGCACGCTGGCCGGGCGGGGGTCATGGGGGCAGCCGGGGCCAAGGCACGCACCCAAACAAGATAAAGCTGTTCCCATGCATGAAGACGGAGCTCCCTGTGAGAGCTCACGGCCGGTGCAGATCTTCCCAGAGGATGTCACAAAACCATAGAGCAGGACTCGGAGCTGCCTTGTCCCACGCCTGCATTTCAGAGTTTAGGAAAGGGAGGCCAGCGAAGAAGCTGGGGGGTGGGGGGCGGCAGACGGAGCAGCTTGGCTCTGCCTCCTGTTTCCAGAGGCTATTTTCGCTTTGGAAAGAAAATTCTCAAAGGTCCAAAGAACAGCCTGTGGCTGACTTTGGCAGCCTTTGCAAAGCATGTGGAGGCCCTGGAGCCTGGAGTGGCAGAGGAGGCCCCTGGAAAGTGCCTGTGTCCCCTGCACCCTCCGGAACCCAGCCACAGAGCCAGAAAGCGAAGATCGAGGCAGGGCCACCTGGGACGTCCAAGAACATTGGTGATCCCTTCCCAGGAGCCTCTTTGGGCCTCCCAGCCTCCCTGCCTGGCCTCCCTCATTGGCCTCTATGCTAGGTCTGGGAAGGGAGGCCTGGGGAAGAATTTTGGGGGAAGCCTCACAGGATGCCTGCGAGGAGGCTGGCATTTTTATGCCCATCTTGAAGAGGGGAAGACAGAGGCCTCAGCAGGTACAGGAAGTTGCCCAAAGACAGAGCTGAGGGGCCCCATGCCTCCCCCTCCCCTTCCCCAGGAGAGAGAGTGGCAAAGCTCTCCCTCTCTCCAGTCAGACCAGGGGAGCAGAGGGAATTTAGGAGGTTGAGACCAGGGTTCCCTGGGCTTTGTGCTGGGGGCGGGGGAGGTACAGGTTTCAGAGGAACTAGGCCTTACCCTGGAGGGGCTCCCAGCACCTGGGGCAGCAAAGACCCTCAGCCACAGTCAATAGGGGCAGCCTCTGAGGGCCCCAGAAGCTGGGGACAGGACGGCAGGGCCCACTCAGCTCAGGGGCAGAGTTGGGGGGTCACAGATTCACAACTCAAGAGGCAAAGAGGATCAGGGCAAAGTGGGGGGACGCAGGCCAGGGAAGGGCACCCCGAACCACCGCAGGGAAGGATAGTACCTAGAGCACCGCTGAGCATGGGCAGGGCCTCCCTGTGCTGCTCTTGGGTTTGACTTCATGCCTCGGGGTGCGCAATGACAAGGGGATCCAGGAGGGACGTGTCAGGCGCTGACAGCAGTGGAGGGCGGGCTTCGGGACTCATCTACCCTAGCCTGGGACTTCCCGTTGGAGAGTGGGGTGAAACGGTCGGGCCAGGACATGGATGGTTGACTGGGGTAGCCGCCCGAGCTCCCATGAGGAGAGATGGGCCCTTCCGAGGCCCCAAACTCAAGGTGCTTTTCTGCCCCACAGGTGCCTTCCTGGTCCCCTACCTGCTCTTCATGGTCATTGCTGGGATGCCACTTTTCTACATGGAGCTGGCCCTCGGCCAGTTCAACAGGGAAGGGGCCGCTGGTGTCTGGAAGATCTGCCCCATACTGAAAGGTAATGTGCGGGTGCCTCCCTTCACCCTGGCGCAGCGCGGATCATGGTGGTGACGCTGGAGCTTTCAAAGCAAGCCAGCCGCATCATGGGCATCCAGCCCTGCTTTGCTAAAGACACAGGCATGGCACACGCCACTTGAACTTGGGTCCCACCTTAAAGATCTGCAGTGACAAGGACTGGATAGTTCATTCCCTTGCTCTAGGTGAGGGTCCTGCAATTCATTTGTGGTGTTACTTTGTCAAGATGCTAAAATGTAGTTAAGATAAAACACATGTCTATCTATGGATCTGCCATCTACCTATCATCCATCGGTCCATCCGTCAATCATCTGTTATCTATCTATCCATTATCTATCTTTATTATTGGTCTTTATATCAATCATTCACCCATCTATCTACCTATCTACCTAATCCATCCATCTATCATCATCATCTATCTGTATCTGTTTCCTGTGGCTGCTGTAACAAATGACACAAACTGGGAGGCTTAAAAGGCACACGTTTATTGTCTCACAGCTCTGGAGGCTGGACGTCCAAGATCAAGGTGTCTGTAGGGGTGATTTCTTCTGAGGCTGTGAGGAAGCATCTGTTCTAGCCTCTCTCCTTGGCTCAGAGATTGTCTTCTCCCTGTGCCTCTTTATACTGCTTGCTTCTATGCATATCTCTGTAACCAAATTCCCCCTTTTTATGAGGCCAGAAGTCCTGTTGGATTAGGGACACCCTAATGACCTCACTTTAACTTGATCACCTCTGTAAAGACCTTGTCTCTAAATAAAGTCACATTCTGAGGTTTGGGGGGTTAGAACTTCAACAGATGAACTTGGGGGATGGACACATCCCACAATTCTATCTATTATCTGTCAATCATCTATTCACCCGTCTGTCATCTACCCATTCATCCATCTATTTTCTTTTGATCCATCCACCTATCTATCAATCCATTCATCCACCCATCCAGTCATCCATCCATTCATCTATCTATGGATCTATCATCCATCCATCCATCCATCCATTATCTATTGATCCATCCATCTACCTATTGATCCATCTATCTATCCATCCATCCATTCATTCATCCATTCATCTATCTATGGATCTATCCATCCATCCATCTTCTATCTATTGATCTATCCATTCATCCGTTATCCATTGTTCCATCCATCCATCCATTCATCTATGTATGGATTCATCCATCCATCCATTCATCTATGTATGGATTCATCCATCCATCCATTCATCTATGTATGGATTCATCCATCCATCCACCTATCGACCTATCCACCTATCTACTAGCTATTGATCCATCTAGTTGTCACTGAACCTTTCCAGCTGCTGATGTCCTGCTCTGGCACCATGAAATGGACACACCTCGTGTTGAGTGCAGGTGGCCTGCCCAGCACGAAGCCCTCTCCCGGCACTTCTGACTCCATCTTCATGAGACCCTGGGAAGGGCACGCACTATGTCTCTGTGTTGGAGATGCAGATGCTGAGGACCAGAGGGCTGGGGTTGTTCCCCCTGGTGTCCCCATCAGAGCAGAGTGGGATTTGATCCCAGATGTTTCTGACTCCCCAATCCCTGCACGCAGGTCACACTTGCCCAGTGGGCCAAAGCCACCTCTCAGGGGCTGGTGGTTCAGGGAGGATTCAGGCATTTACTCAGAGGCACCACTCAGAAAATTGGCATTAAGAAAATGACTACTAGAAGGTCAGCCTCTGGATACTCATAGAAGTTCTGGAAAAGCTGTGTGTTTAGAAGACAGCCGAGCCCAGCGCGGCCCCAGGACGCATTACCAATGGGTCAGGGGTGGGCCTTCAGAGGCGAGCCGCTGACCTCCCTTAGGAGAGGGAACAGATGGCATTTCACAGCTGCTGAGGTCAGGCTCCAGGAGGAGAAGTCAGTCTCGCAGCCGTGGAAATGCTGAGACTAGACAGGTGTGATGGCTCTTCCCAGGCACGAGACTCATTCGTTCTTAATGGGCTGCTTAGTGAATCTTATGACTTCAGTAATTTCTTCCTGGGCTCCACATTCGCTGGACTACACTGAAATGGAGCTACAAAAAGAGGCCTCCCTCCCCACCCCCACCCCACACACATCTTCAGAGTGAGAGACAGATGCTTTGGGCATGCACTGGTGCCAGACGACCCCTTGGCAGGATCTGCAGGTAGAAGTCAAACCGTACAAGAATTGCTCAGAACATGCCTCCGTCCCCATCGTCAGGTCCCTGATATCAGGTCCCCAATGGAAGAATGCAGCAGCTAACGGAAGACCCAGGCCTGTTGTTACAGACAGACAGGTGCGCGTGTCACATCCGGCGTTGCAGTGAACCCAGGCTAACAGTTCAAGACACACACGTGTTACCTGTGTCCTCCCTGGCCCTGGCCAGCGGCACGGACATGTTTCAGAGAGGTGTGCTGCCTCTGAGCCTGCAGTCGTAAGCGACGCTGAGCTTGCACCGTGGTCCATGTTGGAGAGTATCTGAGGGCTCAGAGCCTTGGGATGCTGAGTCAGAGATGAAGCCGGCCCACTGGGGTAGGGGAAACTGAGGAAAGATGACATTGTGCTCTGGCACAGGCTGCAGCAACATCCAACTGTGCTTTGCTGGATTTTCAAGAGCCACCCCGGAGTCTGTCACAAGTGTCTTACACGGCACAGCCCTGTGCCCCACTCCCGCCAGTGAGCCTGGTGTTGGAGCAAGTTAAATCACCTCTTCACGTGCAGGATTCAGGTGAGGAGGGCAGGAGAAAAAGGGACCTGTGAGTCCACAGATAAGAGCTCATTTCCTTCTGTCTGTCACACAGAAAGGATGTTCACAACAAAGCTGCCGTTGTGGGTCTTCATGACGTAGTCCATAAAATGTCAAGAAGCAATTTCTAAGAATTTCAGAGCACCAACTCGACTTGGGCTAGTAGAGAACCTCTGACTTCCATCAGCGTGAGCAGTGGCACCTCGTTCTGAAGAAATGCAGCCGGCGGATGTGGGCATATCATCGTGTTCTCCACAATGTGCAGCCGGGGTAAGCTGGGCAGTCGTCTCCTCTGTGTCACAGCCCCTGTGCCCACAATCCCGCATCCCATGCCACCAGCTTCGTTCTGAAGACTAGTCCCAGAGGAGGGCTGCAAAGTGTGGCCGCAGGAAGGAAGGCTCGTGGCCCTGCGGGCGGATCTTGGGAAGAGCTTGTTCACACTCACCTAGTCCTGGTGAGGAAGGAAAATTGCAAATCACAGAGAGTGAACTGTTCGACCCAGGAAGGGATAGATGAATCCGTGCAAGAAAGCTGGACTTCTTTTTAGAGACGAGATACCTTGAGTTGTTGAATCTCAGTAACGCTGCAGGTTCCGGTGCCAGCGTCCCATTTGTTCTGCCTACCTGTCAAGCGCAGGATGCCAGTTTAGAGGAGACTGACATTGCTTATGAAATCAGATGTACACCATGCACCCCCGGCACCCTGATACATGTGCCTTTGTCCTTTTTAAAAATTTGGTTAATAAAAATGCATGCATTTTCATGTCTCACTGAATAGAAGTGCCACGTGGCAAATTATCAGCTAAAGTGCCCACAACAATCATTGTGGAGCTAAAAGGCCATCCAGCCCTGAGCAGGTGGCAATTCCATGGGGAAATGAAGTCAGCTCTCCAGGAAGCCTGGTTGTTCCTGGCCCTTCCCCTCCTGCAGACCTGCGAGCTGCTCCCTGCTCCTAACTGGGAGCCAAGATCCACCCTTGAAAGCCAGAGGGCGGAGTTCATGGTGAGGCCCAGCTGCTCAGCGGCCATGACTCACGTGCATTTCCCATAGTCTCGCCAGAGCAGCTTGGGATGGGCACCACAGCCAGAGGGGCCTCTGGGGCCTTCAGCCCCGCAGTGCACCCCAGGGTCCTGAGAAGTGGGTCTTTAAAACTCTTCCTCTCCTCCCTTCCCCTCGCTCTCTTTCCCTCTCCCTGTGTCTCTTTCTGTCTCTCTCCCTCCTTTCCTCTCTGTGTCTCTCCTGTTCTGTCTCTTCTCCTCTCTGTCTCTCTCCTGTTCTGTCTCTTCTCCTCTCTGTCTCTCTGGTACATGCACACACAGCAAGCACATACTAAAGACACCCAGACTGACACAGAGAGGCGTCCTCTCCCCTCTTTCTTTTCTTTTCTTTTCTTTTTTTTTTTTTTTTTTTTTTGTGAGACGGAATCTCGCTCTGTCACCAGGCTGGAGTGCAAAGGCACGATCTTGGCTCACTGTCAGCTGCGCATCCCGGGTTCAAGTGATTCTCCTGCCCCAGCCTCCCGAGTAGCTGGGGCTACAGGTGCGTGCCACCATGCCCCGCTAATTTTTTGTATTTTTAGTAGAGATGGGGTTTCATCGTGTTAGCCAGGATGGTCTCGATTGCCTGACCTCATGATCCGCCTGCCTTGGCCTCCCAAAGTGCTGGGATTACAGGAGTGAGCCACCGTGCCCGGCCCTCTCCCGTCTTTCTTCCAAAGACCTGCTTGATGCCTCCTGTGAGGTGTGGAGGGGCTGCTCCACCAGAGGCTTCCTCCAGCGGGATCCGTGCATGCGTTGACAACACCCTCTCCTGAAGCCAGCTCTCGTGGGTGCCCTGGGGTGTACTGGTGTTCAGGGGTGGGGCAGGGTGGCCGTGCTCTGGTGGGCGAAGCACCATTTGCAGGCACGACCCTCAGCCAGCTTCTGTTTGTCAGGTTTCGGTTTCATTGCCAAGGGCAACCCCATTTTACAGATGCCCTGGAAACCCCACCATTCGATTGTATTGAATATAAAATATTTTATAGTCAATCATATTTTAGTGTGATTTCTCAAACACAAAACAAACTACACACAAGGTTAATATAAAAAAAAAGGTACTAAGCAAAAATAAATTTAAGGAAATGGACCTTAAAAGCTATGCTTGAAATTCACACTTAGCGCCGAGCTTCCTGGGAGTCAGACAGGAGGGAAGGGAAGCGCCATGTTCTCATGAATGTTTTCCCTGGAAACGCGAGCAGGGACTTTGCCTGCCACCTCCTTGGGGAGAGAGCCTCCCGTGTCACTAAATGGTGTTTAAGAAATGTGTCAGGTGAAGCTTCATCTGGAGCCCACGGTGATGTCATGAGCAGAGATCACTAGAAGGTTCTGTAGCAAACAGGGTAGTGGGTTTCCTGCGTCTGGGCCTTCGGTGAGCTTGAGGAGCTCGTGGTGAAGTTGGCTGGTTGGTGAGGGGCTACACGTCAGTGGCCCAGGTCAGGGGCTCTGCCTTCCTGAAGGGCAGGGCTTGGAGCAACCAAATGCCTGGCCAGTGCTGACAGTGGCCACCACTGTTCAAGGGAGCCATTTCCTCACCCAGGTGCCCAGGGAAGCATCCAGGAGGGGACTGGCCACCACCGTTCAAGGCTGTTTCCTCACCCAGGTGCCCAGGGAAGCATCCACAACCAGGAGGGGTCCTCTTGGTAAGGGGGACTCTGGTGTGGGGGCTGCACTGTCCCATGGATCAGAGCAGGCCCATTTGCTCTGGGAGCCGTGTCAGCCAGTGTGGCCAATGGTGATGTCATGCACAGTGGCCATGGTGACGTCATGATCCCATGGTGGCCCTGCCAATCTGTGGTGCAGGGCAGGAAACAAAAGCAGTGGCTCTGGAAGGACCCAGGGTACAGTCAGCCCTTCCTTCGGACTCTGGATTGGGATCCACTCTGGTGTTGTTTGATCAAGGACTTCCCAGGGTTTCAAGCTAAGGACTTGATACAGAAAGTTTTAACCTTGAAAAATTTTCAGATTGGGCATCCATTGTCAGTTACCACCATGGAAAACCCTCCACAGTGCTCTCTGGAAACAATGTGGCTCACCGACAGTGTGGCTCCCAACCTGGCTGCCTGGGTGAGTTCACTGTGGATCACAACCCAGCCTCTCTCCTAAGGGACTCCGGACAGACGGTAATATAGAATTATTTAATATGGACCAGATCCACGTGGGAGAAGGCCTTCCTTAGGCAATCCGTGACAGACTGCAATACAGAATTATTTAATATGGACCAGATCCATATGGGAGAAGGCTTTTCAAAGGCAATCCGTGACAGACTGCAATACAGAATTATTTAATATGGACCAGATCCACGTGGGAGAAGGCCTTCCGAAGGCAATCCGTGACAGACTGCAATACAGAATTATTTAATATGGACCAGATCCACATAGGAGAAGACCTTCCAAAGGCAGCAGCTTGGCTTTCATCATCACCACTACTGAGCATGCTTTCCAAGAGGGATTACCGGCACTCCTGATCTTAGATCTGTTTAAAACAAAGTTTTGAGTCTTCTTTTTGCTTTCAAGGTAGGAAGAGAACTTTACTGAGGTGCCCTGAGCATGAGAACAGCTTCTCCTAAGGATTGAGACTATAAAAAGCAACCCAGGCCACTCCCTGCAAAAGTCACCTTGAAGGTATGCTCCTACCCCGGCCATGAACAGGCAAGACAGGGCATGGCGCCTACTGGGTTTTAATAAAGTAAATCAAAGTTGTACCCAAACTAATCATGTCAGTAAACTGAGAAGAAATGTGGAAATGAAAAAAATTCTTCCTGGAGCTTAGTAAAGTGAACCCCAGTAGCAAGAACGTGATGGTGCCCATCCAGCAGTGAACAAGGAGGAAGTCATCTGACCACCAGGCCCATCTGCCCACCAGTCAGGCTGACACCACTCCAAAGACTGCTGACCACTGAGTTCTATTCCAGTTTACCAGGAGACCCCATAAATGATGGATCCCAAATTCCAGGTCTGTGATCCTGGAAAGGACACTCTAAAAGACCCTGGATGGCATTGCATGGCCATGGATGGCCCTGGCTGGTCCTTGATGGTCTTGCATGGCCCTGGAAGGCCTTGGAAGGTCAAACATGGCTCTGAGTAGTCCTTCATAGTCATGCAAGGCTCTAGGTGGCCCAAGGAAGCCCTGGATGATCTTACCTGCCCTGGGTGGACCTGGTGGCCTTATGTGGCCCTGGGTGATTCTAGGAAACCCTGGATGGTCATGCATGGGTAGTGTGACCTTGGATGGCTCCACATGGCTGTAAATGAGCTCAGATGACTCTTCTGAGTAGTCTTGCAGGAGAGGCATGAGCAGCTATAGATGGCCACAGATGGCCATAGATGGCTATGGATGGCTCTGGATGGCCATGGGTGGCTGTGGATGGCCATGGGTGGCTGTGGATGGCCATGGGTGGCCGTAGATAGTTATGGGCAAATGCAGATGGCTGTGGATGGCTGTGGATGTCTGTAGATGGCTGTGGATGGTTGTGAATGGCAATGGATTGTTGTGGATGGCCGGGTGGATGTGGGAGGTTGTGGACGGCCATGGATGACTATGGATGGCTGTGGATGGATGTGGATGGTTGTGGTTGGCTGTGGATGGTTGTGGATGGTTGTGGATGGATGTGGATGGCCATGAATGGTTGTGGATGGCTATGGATGACCGTGGATAGTTGTGGATGTCTGTAGATGGCTGTGGATGGTTGTGAATGACAGTGGATTGTTGTGGATGGCTGGGGTGGATGTGGATGGCCATGGATGACTGTGGATGGCTGTGATGGATGGATGGTTGTGGATGGCTGTGGATGGATGTGGATGGCCGTGGATGGCCATGAATGGTTGAGGATGGCTATAGCTGACCGTGGATAGTTGTGGATGTCTGTAGATGGCTGTGGATGGTTGTGAATGCCAGTGGATTGTTGTGGATGGCCAGGGGTGGATGTGGATGGCCATGGATGACTGTGGATGGCTGTGGATGGATGAATGGAGATGGCTGTGGATGGCCATGGATGGCCCTTTGCGACTCAAAGTGGCCCTGGATTAGCCTGGGTGGCCATGTGTGGTCCTGGGTGCCCTCCATAGTCCTGAATGAGCCTGGTGGCTGTGGATGGCTGTCAAGGACCCCAGGTGTCCCTTAGTGACTATTGGCAGTCTTGATGGCTCTGGGAGACACTGGGTGTTCCTGGGTAACCCTAGATGACCTTTGATGGCCCTATTCGCATGGGTTCCCTAGGTAGCCCTGGGTGTTTCTGGGTGGCCGTGGATGATTCTGATGGTTTCACATGGGCCTGATAGCCCTGGTTAACCATGAGTTGGTTGCCCTGGGTCACCCAGAGTACCCCCTAGATGGCCTCAATGATCCTGGATGACTCTTATGGATCCTGAGTGGCTGTGGTGGGGATGGATGACCATATGTGCCTGGGGGTGACCTTGGTGTCCCTGGGGGTCTCTGGGTGCATAAGGGTGGCCCTGGATACTCGCCATAGCTCTGGGTGACCTTGCTGGCTCTGGATGTCTCTCAGAGACACCCTGAAAGTCCTTGTGTAGGAGTGCATGGTTTTGGGGAGTGGGCAGCTTCTTCTCTGTGGTCACAGTGTGAAATCTGGTCTCAGGCCTTTCACGGGCCTTCCCCTGCATGTTTGAAGATGCTGTCTGGCATCAGGGCTGTCCAGGAGTTGTGGGCTCAGGGTAGTGTCTCCCGTGAGGGGAGGTGGAAGGGACACGTTGCTGATGGTGGCTCTGTGCTCCACCTGCGTGGGCTCCATGGCCTCCCCCTTCCCGCTAGGTGTGGGCTTCACGGTCATCCTCATCTCACTGTATGTCGGCTTCTTCTACAACGTCATCATCGCCTGGGCGCTGCACTATCTCTTCTCCTCCTTCACCACGGAGCTCCCCTGGATCCACTGCAACAACTCCTGGAACAGCCCCAACTGCTCGGATGCCCATCCTGGTGACTCCAGTGGAGACAGCTCGGGCCTCAACGACACTTTTGGGACCACACCTGCTGCCGAGTACTTTGAGTAAGTGGGAGTCGGGTCCTCGGGAACGGGAGAGATGGCGCAGCCAGGTCCCCCATGGTAGCCCCTTGGTTGGACACCAGCCCTTGCTGACTCCCAGGGTGCGGGGAGGGGGAATCTGTTCCTGCACTCCATCCCTTTAGTGCTCTGGAGGGGCACATTTCTGAATCACTGTGGTGGTCTCCAGGAGCTCAGCAAAGCTCCTGTAGGGCGAGCCCTCAGCAAGGATGGGGCACTGAGCAGCTCCCTTGGCTGCTCCCAGCGGCAGCTCAGGGTGGGAGGGGGCTGATAGGGAACACAGCAGACCCTGTGCAGAAGGTGGGCAAGCTCCAGTCTCTGGGAGCTGCAGTGGCGCCTCTGGAGTGAGTCAGCCCCATGTCTGGGCTCCCTTCCTCCCTACCCTTCCTCTGTGCATAGCATGGGGCCAAACTGCCTCACTCCGGCCCTTGCCCTCTCCAGAAAAGATAACTTTCTGGGTGTCACTGCGCAAGAAGTCTCTGGCTTCAGTAGGCAGCCCCTGTCTCCAGGGTGACCCAGCCGTCTGCTTTTCACAAGACTTTGTTTTGTTGTTTACCTGCACGGCTTTATTTCTGTCTCTGGGCCTCTTTCCACCTCCCATGCCAGCGTATCCCATGTCCAGCAGCCTCCTGGGTCTCTGTCTCCTTCTCCCTTTGCCCTGGCCAGGCCTGACCTGCACTGTCCTCCCCAGCCAGGCCAGTTCCTCACCATCCACCCCGGCCAGACCCAACCCTCACTGTCCACCCCAGCCAGGCACAAACCACAAAGTCCACCCCAGCCAGGCCCCTCCCTCACTGTCCACCCCGGCCAGGCCCACCCCTCACCGTCCACCCTGGCCAGGCCCGCCCCTCATGGTCCACCCCAGCCAGACCCAACCCACACTGTCTACCCTGGTCAGGCCCATCCCTCACTGTCCACCCCGGCCAGGCGTGATCCTCACTGTCCATCCCAGCCAGGCCCGCCCCTCATGGTCCACCCCGGCCAGGCCCACCCCACACCATCCACCCTGGCCAGGCCCACCCCACACCGTCCACCCCGGCCAGGCCCAACCACACTGTCTACCCTGGTCAGGCCCATCCCTCACTGTCCACCCCGGCCAGACCCAAGCCATACAGTCCACCCCGGCCAGCCCCAACCCGCACAGTCCACCCCATCCAGGCCCGTCCCTCACTGTCCACCCAGGCCAGGCCCGCCCCTCACCATCCACCTGCAGCACCTGCTTTCCTGGACCCCGATGTCTCCGATGAAGTCCTTTTGGGCCCCGTGCCAGCTCCTGCTGGCCCTCCCTCGTCACCAATGGCCTGGCCCAGCCTGGAAGGGTCGTTACTGACACCCAGGGGTTCCCTGTTTCCCCTGGACCCCTCCCGGAATCCGGACCTGGCGGGTGCCATCCACATCTTCCTGCCCTCGCCAGCCGGGCCTGGGGCCTCGTGCCGGGTCGCCGTTCTCACAGGCGGACTCTTCAACTCAGCGGCCATTTTGGAGAGGAGGAGAGGACGTTGGCGCGACTCTCCCCAGATCCGGTGTTTCCCGTCAGCCAGGGCGCTCCTGTTTGGGGGGCTCGCTTGCCTGGTTAGACGCCTCTTATTCACGTTTCTATGCCAAAATGAGTCCACTTCAAGGTAGGAAAAGGAACTCTGACCAGTAAGACTAATTCCAGTTTTAACAGCCAGTAGGTGCCTTTGCAAAATTTGAGTCAGAAAACAGGGAGCTTGAAAGCAAATGAAGCATCTCATGTTATGTTTGTACAAGTCACGGTGATAGGAACAGCCAGGCGGGAGGTGAGCAGAGAAGCCCCCGCCTCGCCTCTGCTGGGGGAGGATCATCCCCGAGAACTTTGGTCTTGGTCTGCAAGGGCACCTTCGGGGCGCACAGCCTCCCAGAGAGATGCTTTCTATATCTGAAAACCGTATCAACAGACATCACTGAGGTCTTTTCCTGCAAGGAAGGGACCTTCGCGCTCTCCTGGGGGTCTTGTCAGAGACGGCTGAGATGGAGCCTTCGGGCAGGCCGGAGGGTGTGGCTTGGAGAAAGTAGGGCTGATGCTGCCGGAAAGGGACCAGTTCTCATGGTGGGCAGGCGTTCGGTCTCTCAAACTGCTCTGCACTCAGATATTCAGAACCCAAGTGCTTGGTTCTAGAATTCCTCCTCGGGCATGGAAGCATATTGCCGGGCCTGGCCTCGGAGGTGAGGAGCCGGGGTGGAGGCAGGTTTTGGGGGGGCCACCCGGCGTTTTTCTTAGAGCATGAGGAAGACCATGGGTCGCGTGGGGTGAGCGTTGTGTGGGCCTTTCTTGTGGTTTGGGAGTTGGACAAGAGTGACGAACTCTGAGGAGGACGGTGCCACGATGGGAGAGAGTGGCCCACCAAGTACCCAGCAGGAGGAGAGAGAGTCCAGGCTGGGGCGCCAGGAAGACGCTCAGGGGAGGAGGGCTGGTTTCAGAAGGTGGGGCAGGCGGGAGAGAAGATGCACCCGGAATGAGTCCTGGTTGTTTGCCTGAAGACACTTGGACGAGCATCGCCATAGGAAGCGCAGCTGCAGGCAAGGTCGTGGGAGAGTCTGGGCAGGACTCTCGTGGGTGACAGGCAAGCGGGAAATGATAAAATCGTCCAAATAATGCACAGTCACACCATTTGTCCAAGTAGATTTTAACATTCTCGAGGGAGAAAACTCCCATTGCGTGTGGATGGCCTGTTCACACCTACATTTCCCTAATTAAACACCCTACGAACACCCCAGGCCTGGGCTGCATGTGCTCTTGCTGTGTGCCCAGCTCTCAGGGTTAGCATGTGATCAAAGAGAGGGGACAGCAGCAGAAAGTGGGGGGCACACAGAGCCAGGGGCAGTGGCCGCAGAGGTGCCACCGGGGCAAGAGCCTGAGAGTTCCCAGTACCCAACGCCCTGTTAAAGCTGCCAAGTGCTGCCATGTGGGGACTGCCTTCCTTTTGTTTGGGCAGTGTGGGAAATGTTGAGTCATTGAAGTGATGTTCAGATAACAAAATTGGAGAGGAAAACAGTGTAGTGATTAGTCCAGTGATTCGTTGTTAAGAATGCTAGAAGGAAAGAACACGTGTTATTATTTTAAACAATCAGACTAGCGAAGTCTATTTGGAAGTTCTCAGTCTGGAAGGAAGGAAGGAAACAGAAAGGTGCCCAGCCCTTCACTCAGAAGCCCTGTCCGCACTGGCACGTGGTACACTTTAGCTGGCGGCAGCTCAAGAGCAGACGTGGGGAGTTGGAGAAGGTTTAAGATCAATTCACAAATGATTAATGACCCAAGGCACGGAGGTGCTTGGCACTCCTCCCACACCTTCTGAAGGTGATTTTCCCACCAGTGGGACTGAGGTTCCCCTGAAACAGGCTCCAGTGACTCTTGGGGAGCAGGGAGGACAGTCGTAACGTGCTCAGGTCTGCCAGGGGTTTTCTGGATTTCAAACCTGCTTTATAAAGCAGATCACTGGACAAAGGATGTCAGGTTCCTGCCAGCGCATGTAATCAGGGAGTGGATGTCTCACTGTGAAAGGCCATAAAGGCCAGAGTGGCTGTGATGTGTGACAGTGCAGCTCTTTGTCCTAGATAATGGGCATGCCTGACTTTGTCAGTAACCACAAAAGGGATTGAGTTTCCTACACAATGTACAAAACATGCCGTCTCATAAATTTGACAACTAAGATGTTAGCAAGAGTAGATCTGAAAGGGCTTTATCGTGCGTTTTTACTACAGGTCCTCAGGAAGTAACCGTGAGGCCTGGGTGAGACGCTGGCCGTGTCTTCTGGGCCCTAAGTCAGAAAAGACTGCTGAGCTGCCCCACTGACGGTGCTTCCTCCATGTGCCATGAATGCCGTGTGCAGTGCTGGCTCCTACACCCAGTGTTCCTCGGGGTTGGCAAATGAAACGTATCCTGTGGGAGTTGCTGGCACCCCTGGCCCCTGGGGGTCCCAGCCAGCCTTCCTGCATTGCCACTTCCTTCTTGGGCAGCAGCCCACCCACCAGAGGGGGTGGCAGAAATGGTTCCTGGAGAGAAATGAAAGGAACCCTTCCTTGTAGGAACCTGGAGATTATTGATTGGCTGCATCCCACACATTTGATATGCTGTGTTTTCATTTCAAAACCCCAACACAGGACCACATAACTCTGACCAGTTTACAATTTCCCCACTTCCATAAATACTTATCGACACTGCCCAATATAAATTATAAAGTTATAAATTAAAGCTATTAATTTGCCTCAAATGGACTGCATTAGCTGCATCCCACAAAGTTTGATATGCTGTGTTTTCATTTCATTCAGTTCAAAGTATTCCCTAATCTTTCTTTTGATTTCTATTTGACTAACAGGGCATTTTTAGAAGTTTGTTGTTTAATTTGAAATATTTGGAGGTTTGCTAGATATTTTTGTTATTGATTTCTAATTTAATTCTGTTTTGGCAAGATGATATGCTTATACATCTTTAATATTTTAAAATATATTGAGACTTGTTTACGACCTACTAGATGGTTTACACTGGTGAATGTTCCACATGCACCTAGAAAGAATATGTATTCTGCTGTCTTTGGTTGGAGAGTTGCATAAATGTCAGAGAGGTCATGTTAGGTCACTGTGTTTTTCAGGTTTTCTACATCCTTACTGGTTTTCTGTCTACTTGCTCTATCAGTTACTGAGAAAGGGGTACTGAAATCTCAACTATAATTGTAGATTTGTCTATTTCTTTTCACTTCTATCAGTATTTGCTTCATTCACGTATTTTGAAACTCTGCTATGAAGTGCATACATGTTTATTATTATTAGTCTTTGAATTGACCGCTTTACCATTTGAACTATCCTTCTGGGTTAGATTTCTCATTCTGAAGTCTACTTTGTCTGATAGTAATATGGCCACCCCAACTTTCGTATGATTACTGTTTGTGTGGTATTATCTTTTCCAGCCTTTTATTTTTAAACTATATGTGTCATTATATATAAAATGGATTTATTGTAGACACCATCGAGTTGGTTGTGCTTTTTATCCAATATGGCAATCTCTGTTTTTTAATTAGAGTTTCCATTCAATAATTGTCAGCATGGCTGGCTTTAAGTCTTTCATTGTGCTAATTTTTTGCCCCCTCTCTTCTTTGTTTCTTGTTTCCTCTATTTATTCCCTGTTTTGAATTAATTTTTTAGGCTTTCATTTTATCAACACTATTAGCTAATAAACTATAGCTTTCTGTTTTCATTTCTTCGTGGATTTTATAGGGTTTACAACATTGACCTTCAAGTGACATGATACCATTTCACAGAACAGAAGGGCCTACAACAGTAGACTTCTGTTTTCCTCACATCCTTCGTGCAATTGTTGTGAGATTTTATTTCTACAATATGTATCAACTCCATGATACCTTGCTGTTATTTCTGCTTTAAGCATTTACATTTTAAATAAATCTAACAAAGAGATGTTTTATATTTACCTGCATAGGCACCATCTCTAGTGCTGTCCGATCCTGTATGCAGATTGGGGTTTCCATTTAAGACCATCTTCCTTCCATCTAAAGAATTTCCTTTAACATTTCTCATAGCGTAGACTTGCTGGCAGTGATTCAGCTTGGGCTTTACACAAAAGTATTTTGCCTTCTTGGGGGGCTATTGTGGTAAGCTATACATAGCATTGCTTTTACCACCTTAGCCATTTTTCAGTGCACAGTTCAGTGGCATTAGGTACAATCACATGTTGTGCAACCATCACCATCATCCATTGGAACTTTCTCCTCCTCCAAAGCTGAAATTTTGTCCCCATTAAATACTAAGTCCCCATCCTCCCTCACCGCAGCCCCTGGCAGCTACCATTCTACTTTCTGTCTCTGTGAATTTGTCTACTCTAGGTCCCTCCTCTGAGTAGAATCACTTATTTTTTTGTGACTGGCTTATTTTCCTTAGCATATGTCTTCAAGGTTTATTGAAGAATTTCAGAACCAGAATTTCATTCCTTTTTAAGGCCAAATAATATTTCAATTCCATTGTATGGATATATCATGTTTTGTTTATCCATTTATCTTTTTCCTTTTTAGAGACAGGATCTCACTCTGTTGTCCAGGCTGGAGTGTGCAGTGGTATGATCACGGCTCACTGCAGCCTTGACCTTCTGGGCTCAAGCAATCCTCCTGCCTCAGACTCCCAAGTAGCTGGGACTACAGGTATGTGACACCACATCCAGCTAATTTTTTAAAATTTTTTGTAAAGTGGGGTCTTGCCATGTTGCCCAGGCCTGTCTTAAACTCCTGGGCTCAAGTAATCCTCCCGCCTCAGCCTCCCAGAGCACTGCGATTACAAATGTGAGCCACCACACCTGGCCAGATCTATTTATCTTTTGATGGACATTTGGGTTGCTTCCACATTTTGGCTACTGTAAAAACATGCTGCTATGAACTTCAATATTGAGTACCTGCTTTTGAGTAGATACCCAGAAGTTGAATTGCTGGAGCTATGTGATAATTCTGTGTTTAATTTTTTGAGGAACCACCACACTGTTTCCCACAGTGGATGCAAATCGGAACAAGGGTTCTGATTTCCCCACATCCTTGACAACACTTACTTTCTGCTTGTTTGTTTTGATAATAGCCATCCTAATGGGTGTGAAGTGGTCTGTCATTGTATTTTTGATTTGTATTTCCTTAATGATTAGTGACTGTTGGGCATCTCTTCATGTGTTTATTGGCCATTTGTATACCGTCTTTGGAGCAATGTCTATTCAAGTCCTTTGCCCGTTTTTGAATTGGGCTGTCAGTTTTTTTGTTGTTGAGTTTTAGGAGTTCTTTACATATTTTAGATATTATTCTCTTTTCAGATTAATAGGTGATTTGCGAATATTTTCTTTCATTCTGTAGTGTTCCTTTTTACTCTGTTGATAGCATCCTTCAGTGCACAAAAGTTTTAAATTTTGATGAAGTCTAATTCATCTTTTGTGTCATATCTAAGAAACCATTGCCAAGTCCAAGATCATGAAAATTTACCCTGTGTTCTCTTCCAAGAGTTTTATGGTTTTAGCCCTTATATTTGGCTCTTTTATCCATTTTGGGTTAATTTTTCTATATCATGTGAACTAGCTGTTCACTGATTTTCCTCTGGTTGTAGATCACATTTCTTGCTTCTTGTCATGTCTAGTAATTTTTTATTAGATGCTAGACTTGATGAGTTTTATACTAATGGGTACTTAGCTCTTGTCGTCTTTGTTTAGAGAGTATTAGATTTGTTCTAATAGGAAGTTAATGTGCTTTGGCACAATTTTATCCTTTGGAAGCTTGTTTCACCACCTCACTGCCTTGGCTCCCTCTTGGTAAAACGGGGTGAGAGGGCTGCTGTGAGGTCATCACAATGATGCATGGGAGGCCTGAGCATGCCTGGATTGCCACCAGTGGCTCCACTGTCACCCAATTGAATCATGGCCAGGAATTCACCAGGAAAAAGAGCCCAGTAGAAATTGGGAGGTGCCGTGCCTTTTCCACGCCTGGTGAACATCCTGGGCCAACGCTTTTCTGGTCCTCCCAACTATTATGGCTTATGAAACGCCTGCATGTGGGCCTGCACTTATGCCCCTTCCCAGATGTCCTTTGATTGTCTCGCCTGCCCTGTCCTCAGAAGCATGGACATGCTGGGAGACGCACGGCTTTCCCCTGCTCCTGGCATGGCTGGTTCCCATGCTGTGGTCAGCTCTGGGGACCCCTCTTCTCAGGTTGACAGCACTCAGGAGTGTCCGGTTCTCTAAATTGTCTGTGGGTTTTCAAATAACCTCAAAGCACAGTGACTTTCTAATCTCGAGAAGAGGCTCGACCCAGTGTGTCAAGGTGCTGCGTCTGAAGTTGCTTTCGTGTTTAATGCTGAGCCAGCTGTGTGTGCTGTGGACGCAACCTTGTGAGAAGGCCCTGAGTGGGGCAGCGCACTTTCCCTGGGCCTCCCCCTCAGGTCCAGGAGGGCCTGTGCCACGTATGGGCATTGACTGAGTTTGCCTTTTCTCCAGGCACCTGGGCAAGGGGAGAGGGTGTGCTGTCTGGTCTGGGTGTATAATTCATGCACGTGTGTGTGTGAGGCACCGAGGCTGCCAAGGCGTGGGCGGGTGGCATGCTGGGGTCAGTGACACCATGGGCAGTGAGGGAGGAATGGTCCGGGCTGCACAAAGTTGCTGGGAGGCCTCAGAAGCTCTCAGTGATGAGACCTTGCTGGGGGAGCAGAGCGACGGGGACTGGCCAGCAGGGGCAGAGCCTGGTGTGTGGCAGAAGGAGTGAGAAGAAGGCCCTGGGAGTCCCCACTGCCCCAGGAAGGGCAGGCGTGACCTCCACCAGCTCAGACGACTTTCCCTGCACAGTGCGGGTGACGGACAGCCTCTTGACTGAGCGGCTTGCCCTCGGAGAAGAGCAGAGAATGGTGGCGATGGTTTCAGTGGTGCAGCCATCTGCCCACCCGGCCAACCTGGGGCCTGTGCCAACCTGGGGCCTCTGCCTGGGCGCCCTCCAGGATAGGACAGAGACACTGTCCGGTGCTTTCAGGGCTCATGGGGCCTTCCCTGTTGGCAGCAGCCAGGGTGTCTGGTATGATTCTGGAGTTTGAAGAGCCGAATTCCTGGGACATGGCCCTGGAATGCCTCGCAGCTGGTGGAAAGCTCCCCAAGGCTGCAGTCGGCCGGGCTCCACCATGGGTGTCAGGTGTTATCTCCTGGGGACCTCAGTGGACCCACAACAGAAGCAAACCTGGGCAGTGCGAGCTCCTTTCATAACGCGGCTCCTGTCTGTCACAGCTCCTGACTTTACGGTGGCAGCGGCACGGCTGTTATAGTTGCCTTGGCCCCAAGTCACAGTCTGCAGTGGTGACGCAGCTGACTGCATGTAGCCTGGTGCATGTTCTCCCACAGAGAGTGTCACCAGGATGGAATGAGTTCCCACAGAAAGGGGGCCCAGGATCTGTGCCTGGGGCAAGGAGCACAGCCGATGGTCAGCTCCATCCCTCACCCTCTGTTCTGCCCTTTCTGAGGGATCCTTCAAAAAACAGTGGAACTGCGAGTGATTCCTGCTGGAGCAGAGTCATCCACTGAATCTGTTCCTTGTGGAATCCTCATAGCAGCAGGGGCTGTGAGCAGGTGTCGTGAGCCATCCCCTCAGAAAACAGTGCTGGCTGGCGCCTGTGTGCCTGGCATTATTGCTAGAGTTTGCTCGGCCTCATCCCTGGAGAGGGACCCTGGGGCTGTCTTGTGGGCAGCAGTGGGTACCCAGCACTGTGGGCAGCGGTGGGTACCCAGCACTGTGGGCAGCACCTGTGGGCAGCGGTGGGTACCCAGCACCGTGGGCAGCACTGTGGGCAGCAGTGGTTACCCAGCACCGTGGGCAGCACTGTGGGCAGTGGTGGGCACCTAGCACCATGGGCAGCAGTGGGTACCCAGCACCGTGGGCAGCACTGGGCAGCAGTGGGTACCCAGCACTGTGGGCAGCACTGTGGGCAGTGGTGGGTACCAAGCACCATGGGCAGCACTGGGCAGCAGTGGGTACCCAGCACCGTGGGCAGCACTGTGGGCAGTGGTGGGTACCCAGCATTGCTCAGCAACTTCCTTTTGGTTTCTGTGGCTCCTTTTCTTCAAAGACCCAAGGTGCTCTTCCCCTCCCCAGCTCCAGTGAGCAGGGGTGCCAAGGGCAGACGGTGAGGCAGGGCTTCCTGGGCCTCCCATGTGCTCCACGGGTTTCAAGGGCAGCCCTGACACCTCTGCCAGGGCCTGTGGGCCAGACCTCCCTGGAAGGCATCTCTTGTCCATCAGACTGGATGCTTTCTGCCCTGCTGAGATGGGGAGGGCAGGTCCCCGGACAAGCTCAGCCGTCCAGTTCCAGGTGGGTTGACAGCCACCCACAGAGTCCCCCGCTGACTCCCCTCTGCAGACGTGGCGTGCTGCACCTCCACCAGAGCCATGGCATCGACGACCTGGGGCCTCCGCGGTGGCAGCTCACAGCCTGCCTGGTGCTGGTCATCGTGCTGCTCTACTTCAGCCTCTGGAAGGGTGTGAAGACCTCAGGGAAGGTGAGGCTCGGGGGTCACCAATTGGGCCTGTAGACATGGGGCCACCAAGTGGACATGTGGCCGTGGCTGGACAGGAGGTGCACATGTGGCCTCAGTTGGGTTTTGTGCTACAAATGTGGCCATGGCCAGGTTGGGGTGGACACATGGCCATGGTTGAGTTTGGGAGACTCATATGGCCATGATCAGGTTGGGAGTGTACACGTGGCCATGATTGAGGGTACACCTGTGGCTGTGCCGGGTTGGCTTGGGTAGATGCGTGGCCATGGGTGGGTGGGGGGACACGTGGCCGTGGCTGGGCTGGGTGGACACACGGCACAGTTGGGTTTTGGGTCCATATGTGGCTGTGTTTGGGGAAGGGCCTCAGGAGGGAAGCACTCACAGCAGTGTTTCTGGCAGGAAGGCACACACAACATGATTTTTTTGTTGATAAAAATACTTTGGGAGGCTGAGACGGGCAGATCACCTGAGGTCAGGGGTTCAAGAACAGCCTGGCCAACATGATGAAACCCCATCTCTACTAAAAATACGAAATTAGCCAGGCACGGTGGCACGTGCCTATAATCCCAGCTACGTGGGAGGCTGAGGCAGGAGAATTGCTTGAACCCAGGAGGCGGAGGTTGCAGTGAGCCAAGATCATGCCACTGCACTCCAGCCTGGGCAAAAAGAGCAAAACTCCATCTCAAAAAAAAAAAAAAAAAAACTTTGGTTGTTATATGGGCCAAAACCAGTTTTGACCAAGATACGACCCCTCCCTTGGAATAGTGCGTGTAGTATGGCACCAGCCATGGGAGCCTCCCGCAGGGACACAGCCCAGAGCTGCCCTTCATCGTGCCACAGTGCCGTTCACCAGTGTGAATCCACTCACGTCCCACTCATCAGAAAACCCCCATCAGCCACTCCCAGCTACTCTGGCGGACCGAATGCAGAAAAGGAATGTGCTTTCCCTGCCAAGTTGTTCTTCCCTTTCCAACCCTGGGGAGGACAGAAAGTGTCTGACCTTCTCACTCCGATGAGCATTTGCTGAGCTGGCGTCCCAGGAAATGTTTGGGAATTGGGCCTCCCAATCAGAGGACAAGCCGTCAGGGCAACCCGGTGCCCTTGTGCCAGTGTCTGCTCCCACCAAGGACCCTGCCTGTGCAGCCTGGTGACACTGTCCTCTCCTGCAGGTGGTATGGATCACAGCCACCATGCCATACGTGGTCCTCACTGCCCTGCTCCTGCGTGGGGTCACCCTCCCTGGAGCCATAGACGGCATCAGAGCATACCTGAGCGTTGACTTCTACCGGCTCTGCGAGGCGTCTGTGAGTACAGTCTGCTCACTGCTTCACAGTCCACAGGGGCTCTGGCATTCCCAGGTTTCCATATTCATTGCCTGCCAGGGCTGAGAGGTGTCAGAGTTGCAGACACCAGGGTTCTTTCATCGGGAAGCCAAATCCCAAGTACCTGTGATACAGCACGAGTCATCTAAATCAAATTACATCAGAAACTCCATCTAGACTCAGGCTGCAGATTTGGTCAGCAAAAGAAGACATAATTCAGGGTTAAAATATTTGGAGAAAGCCTCCCGGAGAGAGGAGACTCAGCTGGGCCATAGGGGATGGGTCCCTTGTCCAGAAAGGGAGGAGAAAGGGCTGCACCATTCCTGGCAAACAGGCCCAGAAACAGAAGCAGCTGTTGGTGGAAGGCTGGCATGACAAAAATGGCAGCTCCCTTGGGGCATCGTTGAAAATCAGGTGGACTAAGTGGGGGAGGTGGCAGGCCCCAAAGCCGCCCAGGGGCATCCATGTTGCTGTGGGAGGACAATGCAGCAAGAGGGGAAGGGCCATCTCAGCTGGGGTGTGAGGCAGGAGGCCGTTGAGAGGTGCTGCCCTGTGTGGGTGGGCCGGTGGAGCCAGGTCTGGGGGTCACGAGGCAAGTGTAAACCCAAGGCAGAAGTGGGAAGGAAGGGGAGAAGGGATGGGCGGGCACGGCTGCAAGCCTCCCAGGAAGCCCCAGGGAGGCAGCAGCTGACAGGTGCAGTGAGAGGGCACCTGGACATGGCACCTATGAGCCTGCAAAGCAGTTGGGTGGGGGTGGGGGTGGAAGTGTGTCTGCAGCACTGAAGGGGAAGCCCTGTGGAGACAGGAGCCATGGGTGCAGCAGGCGTGTGGCCCACGGGAGCCAAGGAAGAGAGAGGAGGACAACCAGGGCAGCAAAATCAGCTGTGGCCGGGGGCCCACAAGTGCAGAGCTAGAGCCGGACAAACCATGAAGTCAGCAGGGCGTCTGGACCCCAGAAAGGCCAAAATGAAGCCAAGGGGTGTGTTTGCAGGACCATGGCATGTTATAGAATCAAAGAAAAATACCACAAGGACAACGTAGAGCCTAGTGCTCCAGCTAGGAAGAATAGGCAGCCCCAGGAGGAGGCAAAACAAACACCAGTGCATGTGAAAAGATGCTCACTGGAGAACAAATTACAAAGATGAGATGTCAAAAATTAGGTGGAGACAGTGAATAGATTGGATGGATGGATGGATGGATGGATGGATGGATGGATGAATGCTAGGTAAGTAGGTGGATAGGATGGATGGATGATAGGTGGGTAGATAGAATGGATAGATAGGATGGGTGGATGGAAGGCTGGCTGGCTGGATGTATGGATAATGGATGGGTGGATGGAGGAATGGATGATAGGTAGGTAGCTGGATAGTATGGATGGATGGATGATGGATGGATGGATGGATGGATGATGAATGGATGATGCATGGGTGAATGGGTGGATGAAAGGTAGCTAGATAGGATGGACAGATGGATAATGGATGGATGATGGATGGGATGGATGGGTGGATGGATGATGGGTGGATTGCTGGATGATGGATGGCTGGGTGGATGGATGAATGATAGGTAGGTAGCTGGATAGCATGGATGGATGGATGGATGATGAATGGATGATGGATGGGTGAATGGGTGGATGAATGATAGGTAGGTAGCTAGATAGGATGGATGGATGGATAATGGATGGATGATGGATGTTTGGGTGGATGGATGATGGGTGGATTGCTGGATGATGGATGTTTGGGTGGATGGATGAATGATAGGTAGGTAGCTGGACAGCATGGATGGATGGATGGATGATGGATGGGTGGGTGGATGGATGGATGGATGGATGATGGGTGGATTGGTGGATGATGGACAGATGGGTGGATGGATGAATGATAGGTAGCTGGATAGCATGGATGGATGGATCGATGATGGATGGGTGGATGGATGGATGATGGATGGGTGGATGGATGGATGATAGGTAGGTAGATAGGATGGATATACAATAGGATGGATGGAGATAGATACATACACACACATGTACTTCATATATTCATAGATGATAGACAGTTGATAGATTATAGAGATGACAGATAGATGATAGATTGGTGATGGATTGATAGATGACAGTGATAGATGATAGATAGATAGATGATTGATTGATAGGTAATAGATGATGGATTGATGTATAATGAAGAGAAATCAGGAAAGAAATGGAAGGAAAGGACAATTGCAGGTCCTGGAGTGAAAGTGCATGAGGTGAGGCCCAGGGAGGCAGCCATGGGCACTGGCTCTGGGGTGGCACTGGGCAGAGGCCTGAGCTGCACACACAGATCAGGGTGAGGAGGAGGCAGGCGCTCCCCTGTGACACCTGATCCAGCCTGCAGCTACGTGGCCAGGCAGGTGGCTGATGATCAGCATGGAAGCCACATCAGGGTATGAGCCTCTCCACCCACTGCCCACCCAGCCACTCTCGGCTTGGCTCCTCCCCTCATGCTGAAACACTGGCCACCTGCAGAGTCCTGACTGCGGGGCCTGGCCATCTGCCTCCAAACACACTGTCCCAGGAACTGGGGTTGCCTTGAGGCTCTGACATGCTGCCCAAAGGACAGAGGGCCCCGCCCCCTCTGCAGCACCCAGTTCCCTTGCTCAGTCAAGCTCAGGCAAGCTTGACCTGGGACCTGGGATGCCCTGAGACCCACCTGGCCTCCCCAGCAGGAGCATCTGGTGTCTCTGCCTCAGCATCCTGGCCCACAGGCCTATACCATGGGCTCCAGGGACTTGCAGGAACAGCCCTAACTGACCAGTCCCTCAAATGCCTCCAAGGGGGGGTTGGCTGCTCCTTCTCCCCTATCCAAGGCCCAGGGAGAGCCAAGGTGGGCATCTGAGTCACTGAATGGTCTCCGCAGTGCCCTCACCTTAGCAGGTTGTGGCTGACTTTTTAAAATACCACAATGGTCCAATCGTGGACCCACCCACCTTTCCTTTCACGTCCAGAGTTGTGGGTGCCATCCCCCGAGTTGGGCAGGCACAGCACCAGTGTCTAAGCTGCAGGTGGGCTCCTGGCCATGCCCAGGTGCCACTGTGCACCTGTACTGCTCATGTTTTGGGAAAGATACAAAGCAGGCATTGCTGGTGCGTGTCCAATCAGGACACCATCATCATGTAGCATGTGGATGGGTCCATGCCTTTCTGAGGGTTATCAGGGTGCTGCCATCATGCAGCATGTGGATGATCCATGCTGTTCTGAGGGTTATCAGGGCGCCGCCATCATGTAGCCTCAGGATGAGTTTATGTTGTTCTGAGGGTTATCAGGGTGCCGCCATCATGCAGCTTGCGGATGATCCATGATGTTCTGAGGGTTATCAGGAAGCCGCCATCATGCAGCTTGCGGATGATCCATGATGTTCTGAGGGTTATCAGGAAGCCGCCATCATGTAGCCTGTGGTTGAGTCTGTGCTGTTCTGAGCGTTATCAGGACGCCACCATCATGTAGTGTGTGGATGAGTTTATGCTGTTCTGAGGGTTTCAGGGCACTGCCATCATGCAGCAGGGCGCACATGGGATGGGGGGACACACTCAGGGGGTTGTGAAGCTGGACCCTGATCAAGGGAGGATGGAGACCCCGCTAGGGCTGGTGTGAGTGTGGATAAGTCCATGCTGTTCTGAGGGTTATCAGGGTGCCACGGTCATGTTGTGTGTGGATGAGTTCATGACTTTCTGAGGGTTATCAGGGTGCTGCCATCATGTTGTGCGTGGATGAGTCCATGTTGCTCTGAGGGTTATCAGGGTGCCATCATCATGTCGTGTGTGGGTAAGTTCATGACTTTCTGAGGGTTATCAGGGTGCCACCATTATGCAGCATGTGGATGAATCTGTGCTGTTCCGAGGGTTGTTAGGACGCTGCAGTCATGTCATGTGTGGATGAGGCCGTGCTGTTCCGAGGGCTATTAGGACACTGCGGTCATGTTGTGTGTGGATGAGGCCATGCTGTTCCGAGGGCTATTAGGACGCTGCGGTCATGTTGTGTGTGGATGAGTCCGTGCTCTTCTGAGGGCTATTAGGACGCTGCGGTCATGTTGTGTGTGGATGAGGCCGTGCTGTTCCGAGGGCTATTAGGACGCTGCGGTCATGCCGTGTGTGGATGAGTCCGTGCTGTTCTGAGGGCTATTAGGACGCCGCGGTCATGCTGTGTGTGGATGAGTCCATGCTGTTCTAAGGGTTATTAGGACACTGTGGTCATGTTTTGTGTAGATGAGGCCGTGCTGTTCCGAGGGTTATTAGGACGCCGCGGTCATGCCGTGTGTGGATGAGTCCATGCTGTTCTGAGGGCTATGGAGCAGGGCACCTCTGATTCTGTGGAATCGCTGCCTTGATACTCCATGGGGAATCCCAGATCAATGAACACAGACAGCCCCCTGCTTCTCAGGTTCTTCCAGGCCGCTGGCCCGGGAGGGTTCACTTCCTGAGGCTGCGTCTTCCACCAGTCGTCTGCTGCCATTTACTTCTTGAGGATGGTGTTGAGTTTAGAGGCCTCAGTGTGGGGCTGGGACAGGAAGGGTGCTCAGGTCCTTTGCCTGTGGCCTGCGTTCTCCTGGGACAGCCTCTCACCGCCCTCTGGCTCTGCAGGTTTGGATCGACGCGGCCACCCAGGTGTGCTTCTCCCTGGGCGTGGGGTTCGGGGTGCTGATCGCCTTCTCCAGCTACAACAAGTTCACCAACAACTGCTACAGGTGAGCCCCTAGCAGGGCCAGGCAGGGGCCTCATCAATACTGGGGAGAGGTCGCTGACTTCCAGAAATAGTGTGTCCCTGGATGAGAACAGGGCGGATCCACTGAACCCGCAAACCTGTGAGCTGCGTGGCCTTTCAGACAGAAGCGACAGCGAGGCAGCTCCCAACACGATTTTGATTTCAACTTTAAAGAAGGCACTGAAGCCAGTGGGTGTGTCGCCTCCTGGGAGGGACCTGCCTAGGTTTGACCTGCGGCCAGATTCCCCACTGAGGGCCCCGAGTGGCAAGGCCAGCCCCTACCTCCACAAGGACACACTCTCCTCCCTCACACCAGCCCCGGGGGGTCTCTGTCCTCCCTCGCTCAGGGTCCAGCTTCACAACCCCCTGAGTGTGTCCCCCCATCCCATATGCACCCCGTGTTACTTACTGGCAGGCACCTGAAGCCCCGTGCCGGACCCCAAATCCTTCTAAAAACAGAAACAGAATTTTATCCGGAATCTGCTTGCTTTGACCTTTATGGACTTGTGCTTACTTTCTTTCACATCATGAGGCTAGAAACACGGTAAAAATACAAGGACAGTGTGTGCAGCAGAATGGCCAGGCAGACCACAAGAGGCTTCACTGAGAGTGGGCGCTGGAAGGCAGGTCCCGAGGCAGCGCCTGCCCGCAGCCCACCTGCGTCCACCTGGGTCCAGGTGCTGCAGATGAAGTGTGTGGTCCTTCCACCCCAGTGACAGGCCACACAGGAACCCAGGAGGAGGACGCTGGTGCCCTGACCGACCCCAGGACCCTCCCTCTTCGTCCTTCGCTTGCCTCCAGCCCTCTGGTTTCTCAGCCCTCAGAGTGGGGCCCCCAGGCCCGCAGCACCAGCGCCCTTGGGAGTTCACAGGAAACACAGCCCCCGAGACCCCATGAGACCCGCCCAGTCAGGATCTGCATCTTAGCGAGGTCCCCGGGAGGTGTGTGCTCCTAGAGCTTCTGGAAGATCTGCCCTGGGTGAGGTGTCCACAGCAAGACTCGCGGGGCACAGGGGTGGCCGTCTGTTCTGCCCACCCTGAGCCTTGATGGCTGAGCCTTGAGCAGCTCAGCTAGGGGACCAAGGTGGCCCAAGGACAGCTCTGCCAGGCTGCTAAGGAGCTGGCCGTGCTCACTGGGAAAAGTAGCCCCTCCGAAGACCTCCCGCCCCCTTCCCCAGACACAGTAAATTAAGAATAATGACTGGAAAATTGCAGCTGCTGCAGCTCAGCTGGTTCCTGAGACGGCGTGTCTTGTTCTTACAGGGACGCGATTGTCACCACCTCCATCAACTCCCTGACGAGCTTCTCCTCCGGCTTCGTCGTCTTCTCCTTCCTGGGGTACATGGCACAGAAGCACAGTGTGCCCATCGGGGACGTGGCCAAGGACGGTGAGCCCCTCCTGCTGTACCTGGGCCTGCTCCGTGTAGCACCAGCGCCGAGCTCTCAGCAAAGCCTTTTTCCTTGTGAAAGAGGAAGGAGACGCAGGGGCCCTGAGCGACTTCAGTGAGAGTTGCTGCCTCACTCTTGAAGGATGGCGGTACACATCCCAGTACAGACCTGCCCCCACCCAGCGCCTTCCCCGCCCTGCCCCTCCGGGCCCCCCACCCAGCGCCTTCCCCGCCCTGCCCCTCCGGGCCCCCCACCCAGCGCCTTCCCCGCCCTGCCCCTCCGGGCCCCCCACCCAGCGCCTTCCCCGCCCTGCCCCTCCGGGCCCCCCACCCAGCGCCTTCCCCGCCCTGCCCCTCCGGGCCCCCCACCCAGCGCCTTCCCCGCCCTGCCCCTCCGGGCCCCCCACCCAGCACCTTCCCCGCCCTGCCCCTCCGGGCCCCCCACCCTGGGCTGGGGAACCTCAAGCCCAAATGCAGCTGAGCAGCACAGTTGGTGCCTCGGTCCCTCAACTGCTCCCTGCAGATGCCACATGAGGCTGCCCCACCAGGGTCTGGCGTAGATGCTGTCACTGAGGGCCCTCTAGATGTTTGCTTGCCACCCGGTGTGGGAACATGCAGCTCAGGGAAGGGGAGGAATGAGCTGTTCCAGCAACACCTGGAGGCAGGCTGGGATGCCGCAAACATCAGCTTGGCCACAGAGCAGCCGGGAGATCCCTGGGACCTCCAGCACAGGGTGTCCCTGCCCGCTCCCCAGGCCGACGCATGACGCTGAGTGTCCCTGCACGCCTGGAGTTGTCTCCGAGAGGGTGGGGAGGGGTCCAGGTCTCGGGCAGGCACAGGTGAGTGGTGGGGGGAGGCCTTGGCCACAGCAAGGAGTGTGCCAGGCAGGATGGAGCCGGCAGGACAGGCACAGATGCAGGGCCTGAGAGTGGGCCCAGGCACTTGGGGCCACGTGCCTGGCTCCGGTGCTTGCAGTGGAAAGCTGTGGTGTTGGCAGCCCTAACTTGGGCCAACCGAGAGCTCCAGGGAGTCCCAAGGCTTCTCGGTCTCTGTCAGCCAGCAGAGCCCCCGCCTGCCTCCCGGCCTGCTCTGCCACATGGATGTGAAGGAGGCCCTTTCCCTCCAGACACGGGCCTGGGTTGGGTGGGCTCCCATCCTGCGTCCCCATCCTTGCTTCCTCTGGACTGTCTTCTCCGGGGGTTGGGTGGGGGTACTACATTTGTGAGGAATGATTGTGCTCAGAAAAGCCCCTGTCCCGTGTGGGTGTTGTTGCTGACTGATCTCTGCCTGGATGTTGGGGCTCAGTGAAGGCGGGGAGCGACAAGCACCAAGTGGGGGCAGCCTTGACCGCACCTGAGTCTCACAGAGTGGGGCACTAGGACCCTCACACGGCAGGTAGGAACACGCTCGGAGACCTGAAAGGGCCCACTCCATGCTTGCAACAGAAAGCCAGGGTCGGGGCTGGAGCCACAGCTCAGAGGTGGGCCTCCTAAGCCCATGTTCTTTCCACTAGAAAAAAAAAAATTCAGTCAAAGCGGGAGAAAGGGAGCATCATGCAAATAAATGCAGAGCAGTGAAATTTACTCGGTGCCGCATTTATGCCTTTTCTTCATTCTTTTTGCCCTTTATTATGATAACGAGCATAGTTTGCAAAAACCTCTATTAACCCCTGAAAATAAAGTTGAATGTTCTTCTGTGCATTTCATGACAAGCAAAGTAAATGTCATTTACAGCCTTAATTCTCAAGAAAATAGGGTGAAATGTTAACTTAGGTACAGAAACGAAGGCAAGGGTGTTGACATTACATTCCCTGAGCTGATGAATATCTTCCCAGGCTCCTGGCTGGTACCATCTAAGCCCCGGAACATCTCAGGCGAGCCTGCCTCCCCCACCCCACGCGGAGGCTGTCCCCATCCACCAGGGTATCTGGGAGCTGCGAGAGCCCAGGTCTGACCCCGCTGCTTGGCTGACAGTGAGGCCCCTGAAAGACCTTTAGGAACGGCCCCTGGCTCTGGCCTTTGATTATTTAAAAGGCCAGGCGCAGGCCTATTCGTGCAGGCTAGGGCCAGACACGTGCCTGCTGAGGACAGGGGACTCTGTTGCAGGCAGATTGGGCTCGGGAGATGGTGCCAGCCAGTGGAGGATGTGAGGCTTCTGAAATGGTCAAAGGTCAATTGCCTATGGGACTGGTTTTTACTTTGGGGTCATCAGAGACCAAACTGCGTTGACTTTTGGTCGCGTGCCTGCCACACTCTCATCCCCTCCACCTCCATCCGAGTCTGCCTGCTGGTAGCAGGAAGCGCGTGTCGTTTCCCGAGAGAGCTGTGGGGGAACCCCTCCTCCGCCTTTGCCATGCCGCCCTCAGCCTGGCGTGCCCCTCGCTTGCAGGGATAGCAAGGTAGCAGGTTTGTCTCTTATCTCCGAAGCCACCATCTGGGCCCCTGTATCCGTCAGGATGTGCTGCTCCTCTGAGCCCTCAGGGCCCCAGCTGACAGCAGCCTGTCTCAATATGGCCTGCGGGACCCCACGGCAGGGGAGGTGGTGAAGGAGCCACACACTCCTCTACCGAGCTTCACTCGCAGGGACCCGCTCACTGTGGGTTCACAGCACATTGGCCAAGTGCAGCCACGTCTAACCTCACGGGAGGGTGGGAGGACCTCAGCTTCCTCGTGTGCCTGGAAGGCGGAGGTCAGGAATGTATCCCTAAATGTTTTGATAATTTTAGAAATTAGGCTACTAAATAGTGTGGACGTGTGTGATTTGTGTGTGTTTGTGTGTGTGTGTTTGTGCATGCACGTGCATGGGTCTGTGTGCGTGCCTGTGGATGTGTTCTTGCATGTATGAGTTTGAATGCACAAATGAGTGTTCATACATGTGCACGCATGTGTCTGTGTGTGTATATTACATGATATGTGCAGGAAAAACTAACTAGAAGGACATTAGCAGGTGTCCCTGGGATGAGGGGCAGGACCAGCCTGGAAACCCCTCCTGCCCCCTCCTTGTTTCTGCCCCTTCCTTCCCCAAGCACCCCCATAGCCCAAAAGGACCCAGGTAATTTGGAGGAGCCCCATTGCTGGGTGGTGGGCATGAACCAAAGCCCTCTGATCAGTTCTGGGTTTCCGCTTTCCTGAGTCCCAGGCCAGGTCTGCTGGACATACAGAAGGGGGCTTTTCAGCAGAGCCGCACCAGCCCTAGTCTCTACAGGCCTGTGGCAGGCCATGCTTCTCGGGGCGGGGTGGGGCAGGATGGGCGGGAGAGCACAGCGTGGGCTCTGTGGCAAGCAGGGCGGGTTCTGTTTCAGGGCCGGGGCTGATCTTCATCATCTACCCGGAAGCCATCGCCACGCTCCCTCTGTCCTCGGCCTGGGCCGTGGTCTTCTTCATCATGCTGCTCACCCTGGGTATCGACAGCGCCGTGAGTAACCCGCACCGCCCGGCCCTGTCCTCGGCAGTTGGGTTCCTTCCACCCGAGGGGGCCCTGCCCTCCCAGGGCTAGGCAAGATCCCTGGGCTCACGGACGGCCCCCAGACCTCCTGTCCTTGACTTGGGCGAGCCCCGTGATTATTTGGGAGACCTTTCTCGGGGCTGGGGTGAGTGGTGACTGGAGTTTACCTTTCCCTTTATCCCTCTACTCTGGGGTACCTGTGTGCCCTGCCCTGAGCCACCTACAGATCCTGGAAATGTGCACACACATGCACACTCACATACACGAACACACACATGCACACCACCACGCACATGCATGCACATACACACACATACACACATACACATATGCACGCACTCACACATACACGAACACACACGAACACACACATGCACACATACACAGAGACATGCACACACATACATGAACACACACACATGAACACACACATGCACACCATCACACACATGCACGCACACACATGCACACACATGCACGCACACACATACATGAACACACACGAACACACACATGCACACACACATATGCACACATACATGCACACACACATACACACAGACATGCATGCACGTGCAGCAGGGCCCCAGCCACCAAAGACTTGGCTCCGGACACCAGAGTGGTGGGGCCTTGGAGGGCACACAGCAGGTCCTTCATATCTCATGGCTTTCCCTGGAAGCCTCAGCTACCCCACGAGGAATGAGGAGGGCAACAGAAGTTCCTGGCACCCACCAATCCCAGGCCTGGCCCTGAATGCTTTGTGTGTGGCCCCTGCACCTCCAGCTGCTGGGGGCGGCGGGTCCAGCCCTTGATTGGCCCTGGGCCTGCTGCACTTTCTCAGGCTCCTTCTTCCCTGTCAGCTGCTTGGGACCAAAGAACTCAGAATCCCTTGCCTTATAAACGCTGGTCATGCACCCGGCCCCCCACTCATATCCTATCCACCTCGTCCACGGCTCCTGGGTTGACCACAGGCCTCATGTTCCTGACATGAGAGCATGAAGGGGGGTCTGGACCGAGCAAGGTGAAGAAGGTCACTAAGCAGGAGTCAGGTGCCTGGACGGTGTCCCACAGGAGGATGCCGGGAGTCAGGAGGCTCCGTCGGGAAGGCGTAGCCAAGGACAAGGCCAGGTGCAGCCGAAAGCTTTGTGTGGGGGACGCATCTTGCTCAGGAAAATCTGGCCAAGCTGAGCCCGTGCAGCAGCAGTGGACGGGGTGGCATTGTTTTAGCCATGCCGCATCTTACCCGCCCAGAGACGTCGAAGAGGCTGCAAACCCCCTACCGTGGATACAGTGGTCCCTCTGGGTCCTCTCTCCTGCGGTCGTGCTGCCATAGAAGCCCTCGCCAACAGCTGTCCTCACTACCAGGCATCCTGCACCCTGGACGGCCATGTGGCCCCTGTTCCGTGTCCATCCCCGGGTGTGCGTCCACTGGGTGACAAGTAGGTCTTGGCCCAGGCTGCGGTCAGGAGCGCCGCCAGCCTGCAGCCCGACCCTGTGCTCTGTGTGCAGATGGGCGGTATGGAGTCAGTGATCACCGGGCTCATCGATGAGTTCCAGCTGCTGCACAGACACCGTGAGCTCTTCACGCTCTTCATCGTCCTGGCGACCTTCCTTCTGTCCCTGTTCTGCGTCACCAACGTACGTACCATCGCCGGCTTCGCCTTCTCCTGGTCATGTCTCCTTAGCACGTGGCACGGGGTGCCCTGGCTGGGACTGTCAGGCCAGACAGAACCGCAGCACTTCCAGGGAGCTGCGAACCCACCCACCCCAGAAAATGACTCGTAGCAGTGCACAGGGTAACTGCACATCCAGAGCTTGGTCCCAGAGTCACTTCAGCACCTGGACAGCTCCCCCAGAAGCACCCCAGGCTGAAGCTGCCTCCTTCTAGGGTTTGGGGACTGGGGGACGCTGGGGGTGTGGTGGCAGAGCCTATCTATGTGGGAGGGGGAGCCCAGGCCACTCCCTCTCCAAGGGAGGCACTGCCAAGTTCCACATTCGGTTGCTTCCATTTCTAATTGCACGTGAAGCCCTAGGAAGGGAAAGGAGAGGTCATTTTTATTTTTATTTTTTGTAATACACGTGGCCCTAAGAAGCTGCATGTGGGTTGAATTTTAGGGCCTCAAACCAGAGTTTTGCAGTGAGTGAAACAATTTGTGTGCACAGTGAATCCCCAGGCTGGGTTTACCTCTGGGGAAAGCCCTTCTGTAGGTCCACAGGCTCCCCTCTCTTCCAGGGTGGCATCTACGTCTTCACGCTCCTGGACCATTTTGCAGCCGGCACATCCATCCTCTTTGGAGTGCTCATCGAAGCCATTGGAGTGGCCTGGTTCTATGGTGAGTCCGGGGGGAGGCAGCCAAGCCGGCACCCTCTTGTTTGGTGGCTGTGCCGCTCCCCTTCTGAAAAAGGCGCCGTGAGGAAACACCTTTCAGCGGCAGGAAGCCTGGGTTGTGGTCATCACAGCTCCGCAGAGGGGAGAGGCTTGGCACTGGTCCCTTTGATGGGATCAGTGAGGTGCTTAGCTTGGATGGCAGCCAGAAGACGCACACTGTGGTCAGAGGTGTTCACAGCGGTTGGGCGTCTTCTGCCTCCTCCATGCTAGAGGCACCGGTGAGCCCATCCCACCCAGGGGAACACAGTCAGATCCATGCTGGGTTTCAGCAGGGATGTGACATGGTGCCTTTCAAAGGTGCCGTCATCGCCTTCCCTGCTGACCAGAGCTCCAGAGCAGTCGGGGCCTGATGATCAGCGGGCGGCGCTCGAATGGGGTGCAGCTCCTGGCCCATTGTGCTGCCCCAGCTGTGTCCTGGGACTTCCACCAGTGGTTTAAACAGCAACAGAAAACCCAGCCTGGAGCCAGGGCTGCCCTTTCCCCGCATGCTGACCTGGCCAAGTCACCTCGACTCCCCTTAGTTCTCTCTTCTGTAAAATGGGCGGGAGTGCCAGCTCCGCTTACCTGGCGAGCTCACTTCCAGGGAGGTGGCGAGGCTGAGCCAGGGCATCTCGCCATGAATGTGTGGTCCGGGTGCGGTGACTCACGCCTGTAATCCCAGCACTTTGGGAGGCCGAGGCGGGCAGATCACGAGGTCAAGAGATCAAGACCATCCTGGCCAACATGGTAAAACCCCATCTTTACTAAAAAAAAAAAAAAAAAAAATTAGCCGGGTGTGGTGGCACAAGGCTATAATCCCAGCTAGTCAGGAGGCTGTAGCTTTTCTGAAGACACTGATGGTATACTTACGATGGAATATGATTCAGCTTGAACCCGGAAGGCGGAGGTTGCAGTCACCCGAGATTGCGCCACTGCACTCCAGCCTGGGCAACAGAGTGAGACTCCGTCTCAAAAAAGAAAAAAAAATGTGTGGATCCGGCTGAAAGCTGAACGTCTGTGGTGCTGCGTGAGCCCCGGTTTTGGAGGATGCCCGGCTCACCTGCAAACAAGGGGGTCATTTTCTCTGCCTCAGAGCCATGGAACTTATAGCCAGATAAACGCCCTGACTTTGAGACAAATAGGACAAATAGCTCCTATTCTGAGAACATTGTTTTCAGTGTCGCTCTACAGAAAAGGGAAATATCAACCTCGTACTTTCACGGGTGTCTGGAATCAATACTTTGTCTCTCACTTCCATTGTCATCTTCCCTGAACAAAACATAGACCTTCACAGAGGAAGGGAGAAAGTGCCTTGAATTGCCATGGCCTCCGGAACCACAGGAGATGGGGAGAAGCTGGCCCTGGCGACCTGCGCCTCAGAAGACCGAGATCTGTGTTATTTTTCCAAAGAGAAATCCACGCCCCTCTCATCTAAATGAAACAAAACCTGTGCTCTAATAAGATGTGCCGGAATACGCCGGGCTTCCAGCGCGCTGCGGTCCTGTAGGTCTTGGAGCTGATGACTCCTGCTCTGGCAGGGGCCCTGGGACCTGCTGCTGGGAGGCAGGGTCTGGGGGCCGAGGGGCCTTGGGGACGCCCCTCTTGGCTTCTTCCGGCCTCACCTCTCTGCATCCCCGCTGCCTCCCACGTCCATCTCTCATGTTCAGAGCTCGGATGCCGGGTGGGTGTGAAGAGGGGATTCTGTGGGGAGGCTTCTTTCTGACGGGACACGGGACAGCCGCAAGACTTGCCCCAAATCTCAGCAGATCAGCCGCGGTCACACGAGTCACAGACCAGGCCAGATGTGGGGGGAGAAACCACTCTTAAGGTCTTAGGGTCAGTTCCTAGAAGAAGTTAGATAATACCAGTGAAAGAAAAATATGCATTTCTAAAGTGGACTGCTGGTACTTGCTTTTGGGGAGAAAAAATGTTTATTATGTTTCTAGAAATAGCTTTTCTGAGGACACGGTGACGGTATACTCATGAGGGAATATGATTCAGCCTTAAAACAAAAGGGAATGCTGATGTGGGCCGCAGCTTAGGTTGCCTCAGGGACACTCTACAGGGAGTAAACCAGTTGCAGAGGCCCCGTGCCACGTGACTCCACTGACGGGAGGTTCCCACAGGAGTCACATTCATTGAGACAAAAAGCAGATGGTGCCGGGGCCTGGCGGGGGTTGGGGGTCGGGAGGAGTTGGCGTTTCATGAGGGCAGAATTTCATTTTGGAGGATGGAGTTCTGAAGATGGACAGTGGTGACGGTTACATAGTATGTGAATGTATTGATACATTATGAACTCTACACGTAAAAATGGCTAAAATGGTAAGTTTTATGTTATGTGTATTTTACCATAATCTTTTTAAGTGAACAAGAAGTACCAGCAGCAGAGGGAGACAGGGAGAGCCATGGGATGGGGAGGAGGACCCGAGGGGCTGTTGCCGGGGCGCGGGGAGCACCCGCCGGGGCACGGCTCTTCCTGGTGCATCTCCAGGGTGGAGCAGGCACGTGGGCTCCCACCCGTCAGCGAGGCACCCAGTGGGCTGGGGTGTGGCCTGGCCTCCTCTGCAGGAGGCTGGGTGCAGCCGAAGCCTGGGGCCGGTAGGTGGGGCCCTTGGGAGTCAGCGAGGACCCCCACACGTGTCCAGCATCGGGGAAATGCGCTGCCCCGATGGGCACTGATGCCACCTCTTCTCCCTCAGGTGTTGGGCAGTTCAGCGACGACATCCAGCAGATGACTGGGCAGCGGCCCAGCCTGTACTGGCGGCTGTGCTGGAAGCTGGTCAGCCCCTGCTTTCTCCTGGTAAGGGACCTCGGGCCACCTGCCCTTCCTCCGTCTGCCCACTGCCCCCACTCTGGCACCTGCCCCGAGGTCCAGCGCCCGCATGTGGGTTGTCGCTTGAGCAAATTGAGTGCACAGGAGGCTGGGGGCAGGGCCTGGGGTGGGCCCCTAAAGGCTGCTTTGAGACTGAGGTCACTGTGGCTGGAGTCAGGGGCCTCAAGACTCGGCCCAGAAGGACAGGCTGATCCCTGAACTCATCTATAGTCTCCTGAAGGTGGCTTCCACCCTCCCCTCTAGACCCACCGAAAAAACCTCACATGGTCTTGGACCCCTGTCACGGTCCGTTGTGAGTCCTGCACTTGGGCCGCGCCTCTGTGTTGGGAGGGGAAGCTGGAGGTGAGTCGGGCTGTCTACTCACCTATGCCTGTGAGGATCAAGGTCGAAGTTAGAGCTTCCGGGGCAGTGGGGACAAAGGACGCCGAGTGCTGGATGAGAGCAGCAGGGGCCTCGGCCCTGTCCCGTTGCTCACGCAAGCCTCCCTCTGGCTCAGCAGCATCAGTGTCCAGTAGGCACTTGCTTCTGTCATCCGCCACCGAGTCAGGGCCCGCCGGGCAAGGCCGTCGGACGCTGGTGTTTGTAAATAGAGTTTTGTTGGAAGGTGGCCGCACACTTTCATTAGGGATTGCCTGCAGTGCTTCCCCCGCTGAACCACAGAGGCCTGGAGGCTCGCAAAGCAAAGCTGTGCTGCCTGGTCTGGGCAGGCAACCTAAGAGCTGTCCAAGTCTAAGCAGAGTGTCCCGTGAGCTGCTCACATAGAGAAGCACCTCCCGAGTCCAGCAGGCACGAGGTGGGGACTGGAACAGGGCAGGGGACTCAAGCCGCACCCTCTCATGGACCAAGGGCTGGTCCCGGAGTCAGCAGGGCCCGCGTGCATGGAGACCCCTCGTCACCTGCACACAGCAGGTGGGACAGCCCCGTAGTTGCCAGCAGAGGGGTTCCGGGGTACAGGAAAGAGATGAGAGACAGGCCCTATCCCGGAGGAGCTCAACATAGTGTGAGAGAACCTGCCCAGCATCTTGTAGAAATTCCACCGTGTCTGAGCTCCAGGCCGCGTGGTGTGACTGCACGTAAGTGTTCCAAGTCCAGTTAGCTGCGCTTGTGAAGGCTCCCGTTGAAGGTTCCTGGATTCACGGGGCGGGCTTTTAATAGCACACAGACTACATGGCTGTTCAGAGGGGAAAGTGAGGAAGCCCTCCTGGAAAGTCAGCCTCCTGCCCACCTCCCACTCTCCCCCGCCATTAGTTGAAACTGAGCTGTTTTGCATGAGGACGTCGGCTCCCCTTGAGGGGGTGTCTCCTCTTAACACCCAGAGCGCTGACCTCGATCTTAGGAGATAAAATGTTCTACTGATCTTAGACTAAATCTTCGAACTTCATACAGAAACACACTTCGTAGACTTCTAGATAAAACTACAAACTATACGAAACAGGACTTCATTTTGCCAAGTTGAGAGAAACATGACAATTTCATTGCTCTATGTCATTTTGTATTTAATATGACAGCGCAATTCCTATGAAGTTCTGATTTCAGCAGAAAAATAACGTCTGTGTTATCATCTGTTTCTTCAGGCTGCGGCATAGTCCCCTGCCCTCTGGCGTGTGCTAACCTCTGGTCGTAAGGGGTGTACACGCCCCAGACTTGTTCAGATGACTCTGTGGCAGGTGACGCCACGGCACTGCTAAAGGGAAATTATGCCGGAGCAAAGGCAACTTACATGGGCAGACTGTGGCCTGGGGAGGCATAGTTCTTTCTAAGAAAGGTGGTATCTAGCAAGAAGTTGAACAATACCAGAAAGCACATTACAGCAATACCTCCATGTCAGATAGGCAAGCCCGACATGTCCAGGGACGCACGCCTGGCTCTTTAAAGCATGCTCAGGGCTCTCTGTGCAGCCAAGGCAGCCGCCCCTGATCCCAGATGCTGCAGGCCACTGGCTTTGCTCGCCAAAGTGCTGCTCACCCTGGCTCTGGTCACATGACAGACACAACCCCGGCCCCCATCCCAGTCCTCCGGCAGCCGGCTCCAAACCTACAAGTGGCCCGAAGTAGCGCGTGAAGAAGATGCTGAGACTGGCATGAGACACGCGTCCAACATGCTTTTCAGGTGGAAGGCTTGGATGTTTTAACTTTTCTGAAATTGAGGAAAAGTGGACAATTGGGAAAAAATTGCATTTTAAGCTACATCATAAACCATATCTATCAGAGCTTCCCTTGTGTCCTTGGGAAGGACCCAGGTACACAGAACACATATGTAGGTGTGCAGTACACATGTGGGTGCACAGAACACACTCAGGTGTGAGGTGCATATGTGGGCACATGGAGGACCTTTTTAGCTGGTGGTGCATGTTTGTGGAGTGGATGAACAAATGCATGAGCTGCCTCAGGAGAAGCCTCCGGAGAGTGGGAAGCTTCCCCTCCAAGTGGCATCCACCCCACCCTCTGTTACCTTTGTGGTGGTGGTTCTGAGACAGGTCTGTGACTTTATCAGATTTGCTTCTAGAATGAGTAGAGATACGGAGCTCAGATGGCCCTAGGGTGGTCCCGCATGGGTCACAGTTGTGTCTGCAGGCCATGGATGATCATAGATTCAGTGTACTGGGTGGTGGTCAGTTTTGTTTTTGTTGTGATTTCAAGCAAGGAATAGAACAAGGTGGGATACAGCAGGAAGGGATGGGATGGGATGAGATGGGATGGGATAGAGCCGGATGTGATGTAATAGAACAGGATGGGATGGAATAGAACATGATGGGATGGGATGGGAGGGGAGGGGTGGAGAGGGGATGGAACAGGATGGGATGGGAGGGGAGGGGAGGGGACAGAACAGGATGGGAGGGGAAGGGAGGAGAGGGGATGGAACAGGATGGGATGGGAGGGGAGGGGAGGGGACAGAACAGGATGGGAGGGGAGGGGAGGGGAGGAGACAGAACAGGATGGGAGGGGAGGGGAGGAGAGGTGATGGAACAGGATGGGATGGGAGGGGAGGGGAGGGGAGAGAACAGGATGGGAGGGGAAGGGAGGAGAGGGGATGGAACAGGATGGGATGAGAGGGGAGGGGAGGGGAGGGGACAGAACAGGATGGGAGGGGAGGGGAGGGGAGGAGACAGAACAGGATGGGAGGGGAGGGGAGGAGAGGTGATGGAACAGGATGGGATGGGAGGGGAGGGGAGGGGAGAGAACAGGATGGGAGGGGAAGGGAGGAGAGGGGATGGAACAGGATGGGATGGGAGGGGAGGGGAGGGGAGGGGACAGGATGGGAGGGGAAGGGAGGAGAGGGGATGGAACAGGATGGGATGGGAGGGGAGGGGAGGGGAGGGGACAGAACAGGATGGGAGGGGAGGGGAGGGGAGGAGACAGAACAGGATGGGAGGGGAGGGGAGGAGAGGTGATGGAACAGGATGGGATGGGAGGGGAGGGGAGGGGAGAGAACAGGATGGGAGGGGAAGGGAGGAGAGGGGATGGAACAGGATGGGATGGGAGGGGAGGGGAGGGGACAGAACAGGATGGGAGGGGAGGGGAGGGGAGGAGACAGAACAGGATGGGAGGGGAGGGGAGGAGAGGTGATGGAACAGGATGGGATGGGAGGGGAGGGGAGGGGAGAGAACAGGATAGGACAGGACAGGCTAGATCATGCTTCAGGAGGACATGGCTTGCCCGGGGTGCCCAGCTGCCATGTCTGCAGGCCTGGCCGGGGTCTGCACGTGCACAGCTGTGGGGGCTGAGAGACGCTCTGCCATGAAGTGCCTGCCCCCTCCCTGCTTTGTCCTGGCACCGCCTGCTGAGAGCTTCCTGACCTCCGTATCTGCTGGTTTCAGTTCGTGGTCGTGGTCAGCATCGTGACCTTCAGACCCCCCCACTACGGAGCCTACATCTTCCCCGACTGGGCCAACGCGCTGGGCTGGGTCATCGCCACATCCTCCATGGCCATGGTGCCCATCTATGCGGCCTACAAGTTCTGCAGCCTGCGTGGGTCCTTTCGAGAGGTGGGTATTTGGACGGGGCGCCTTCACCCGAGTGTGAGGCCACCAGAAAGGCTCCGTGGGTGTCCATGGCCCCAGTCCTCACCTGCCTGGGTCATCTGTGACCAAGAAGAGGAGACTGGAGGTGGCCACCACAACACTGTGTGTGTGTGTGCGTGTGTGTGTGTCCACCTGCACGCCCGGGCCCATGGGTGTGCGTCCATATGTGTATTCATGTGTGTGTCTTTATGTATGTCCACATGTCTGTGTGTGTCTATGTGTGCATGTGTCTGTGTGTGCATGTGCCTGTGTGTACATCCACTGTATCTCTGTGTATGTGCTGTCTCCGTGTGCACGTGTGTGTGGGCCTGGGTCTGTGCTCACATTCGTGTCCAAGTGTTTGTGTGTACTGAGTGCATGCACACCTACACACTATGGCATGTGGTGTGGTGGACACAGAAGCCATCTGAGGGCGGTAGAATCAGGGGTGATCTAGGTCCCCCCAGGGCCGAGCCCAACTTTGGCTGAACAGGGGCAGCCGGAGCCCCAGGCAGTGGAGGAAGCTTCGCGGAGTCACTGACATGCATCTCCTTTCCTCTGCTTGGTTTTGCCGCCTTTGTGTAGAAGAAAGGCAGGTGGACCAGTCACAGGGCCCCGTTTAACACCCTGGCTCTGTGGTTCCAGGAAGAGACAAGGACACTCCCTCCTTGGAAGAGGGTCGCCCTCACCTGAGATCCCACCACTGGGAACTCCCGGAAGCTGCTTCCTCAAATCCCAGCCTTTCTCAGAAAGAAGTCGCTTGGCCCTGGGCAGCAAAACCCCAGAGCAGCACCAGCTGTGTTCAAGGATTCCACCTTAGGGCCACACGGTGTCCCCTGGGCTCAGACATGTGGCAGATGCTGTCAGGCTGGCACTGAGCCAGTCTCTCCAGCAGCCTGGCCAGGCCAGGGCCCAGTGCAGGCAAAGCACAGTGTGTGGCTGGGGGCTTCTGTGGAGTGGGAGGAGCTCTGGGGCTGCCATGGCCCCAGGAAAGCTGATGGCACCCTGCTGTGGACAGTCCCTCTCAGACCCCCATGGGCTGACCTGCCAGGACCCAGCACAGGGGAAGAGCAGGCAGCCGGGCAGTCTCTGCAGGGAGAGAGCTCCTCTGGGAGGCTGGATGGACTTGGGAGGCGGGGCCCAGGTCAGCGCAGAGCTGGAGGATGCCTACAACCTGGCGGACCTGAACAGCCAGTGCCCTTACCCCTTGCACGGCCAAACTCTGAACGTAAGCCAAGTAAAACCTCAGCAGCTGAGCCAGGTACAAGTGGAATTGTGGTGATGACGTGGGGTGGGGCCACACACAAGGGTCCCTGCAAGAGGTCACCTGGCCTCAGAGATCCAGATACAGGCATCCAGGCCGGAGAGGGTGAGCTCCTGAAGATGCTGCCTGCTCTGGGAGGACTTGGTGCCGTCCAGGCCCCAGGAGCTGCCGCAGCAGGCAGTGGAAGGAAGGCACGTTCAGCGTTCACTCTCCCAGGAGCTGCAGGTGACAAAAAGCAAGTGCTCCTGGAACATGTCAGCTGCAGGTGGCCCCGAGGCAGCCCACCTGGGTGTGGGCGCTTTCTTACTCAGAGCCCAGCACACGTGGTAGCTTAGACTCAAGAGCCATCTCCAAGACCACGTTTTATTTTCAAGCGAGTGCTCAAATGCTGACGTTCTGCTCTGCGCTAGACTTTAAGGGGACCGTCAGGATGTTGGCTTCGGGCCTGACTGGCTGTCTGGTCGGCATGGGCACTGGCAGTGTAAGTCAGTGGTGGGCGCTGGTGATATGGACGCCAGCGGGTGGGCATTGGCAGGTGAGGAGAGCTGGTGGTGAGGGTGCTGGTAGGTGAGGGTCCTGGCAGTGTGAGTCAGTGGTGGGTGCTGGCAGTGGGTACTGGTCTGCACTGACCCCTGCACTCTCTTTCTCTTTCAGAAACTGGCCTACGCCATCGCGCCCGAGAAGGACCGTGAGCTGGTGGACAGAGGGGAGGTGCGCCAGTTCACGGTGAGGTCGAGGTCCCTGCTGGGCCTCTCTCGGGGGAATTCAGAATGATCCCAAGCTCAGTGTTCTTAGCCCCCAGAGGGCTCTGAGGCTGGTGTAGACAGGGCTGGTGTAGATGGTGCTCATTTACTCAGCCAGCATGTGCTCTATGAGGACAGGCAGCCAGCGGCAGCAGGTGACAGTGAAAACGTGTGCCCGGGACGGGGGGCGCATGACGCAGGGGCCCTGGGAGGTGCAGCTGCACAGACGCCTGAGGAAAGCATGGTCCCTGCAAAGACCTGGGCATGTCCCAGACCACGGGAGCAGTGCCCTGTGGGGCCAGCTGAGCCAGGTTAAGGACCAGCAAGGGACCACCCCCCCCCCACCTCACGGGGGCACAAGGGACAGTGCCAGGAGGGGAGGCCTGGGCCTGGCCATGGGAAGCCACAGGGAGCCCTGGAGGGGCTGGGAGAGGCCTGGGAGCCTGGGGCTGGCTTCGAGTGAGAGGATGGTCACGCCAGGTGTTTCCTGCACCCTGGGAGCCATCCAGCTGTGTGCGAACATGTTCATGACATGCCGTGGAGCAGGTGCATTCCCGGGGGCACACAGTAAACACTTGACGTGTTTTTACTCCCACAACCTTAAGAGGCAGCCCAGCACTCTCTCTACACCAGGGTCCCTGAGACCCAGAGAGGCCCTGGAATGTGCCCAAGATCACAGAGCTGGCCAGCAGGAGAGGAGCCTGGGCTGTGCCCTGGGCCTGTGGCACTGTCCTCCTCCACCCCAGAGTGGCCTCAGCCCCGACCTGATTCCAGACACTAATGTCAGCCTAATGCCGACAGCAGAGTCCAATGCACAGCAAAAGGGAGAGAAGGCCCTAGTGTGGAGGGCACCACGGCCCCACCTCGGACCTGCCTCTTCCCTCTGGCCACCTCTCTGTGGCTGGTTCTCGTAAACAGTCCTCCCAGCAGGGGTCTCATGAGCTCATGCCTGAGGAGCCCAGCATGGACCTGCACATGGGGCAGGAGCAAGGATGCAGGCAGAGGGAAGGGCTCTGTGTGCCTGGGAGGTGGGTGGTGACGTCAGGCAGAACAAGACGCTGAGCAGGGAACAGGCCGGGAGGCAGTGGGGAGAAGCCGCCTCTGAGCACACAGCTGCACAGCTTGTTCCTCCTACCTGCAAGTCAGGTTCTGGTGTGGGCTCTGCCTCCCTCCGTTGGCACCCTTTCCTCTGTCCTCCCAGTGACTTGCCTGCTCCAAACACGGGAGGAGCGTCCAGGCCTCCCATCCTATCCGTCCAGAGGATGCCAGCCCCTCCCCATTGGGCCTCCGGTCCTGCTCCACCAGAGCCTCTCTCCTCTGAGAGTCCTATACCTGGGGGTCCTACACTTTGTACAGGATCTTGCTAGTCTTCTCAAATATCCAACTTTGACTTCGTGTGAGATTCTTGCTGTGCTTCCTGTCACATTAATCTCAGCTCCTGTATTTATCATTTCTTCCTCTCTTTTTCTTGGATCTACTCTGTTGTAGTTTTGCTAACTTTTTAATTTGGACTTTAGGTTATTAATTTGCATCCTTTGTTCTTTTCTAATGTAAGCACTCAAGGCTATGAATTTCCCTCAAAATACTCCATGTGCTGCATTCCACATTTTTTTCATAGTATTTTTCTTTATCTTTTAGTTCTAAGTATATTTTAATTTCCATTGTGACTTTGTCAACTCATAACTTGCTTAAAAGTCTGTTTTTAAATTGCCAAATATATGGGGATGTTTTACTCATCTTTTTGTTTTTAATTTCCAAATTAATTTCATTGTTCTCAAACACATATGATACCTATTATTTAAAATGTATTGAGACTTCTTTAGGGCCTTGTACCTGATCAACTTTGATAAACGTTGCACATCTTTTAGACGAATGTGCTATTCTCTAATTGTCAATACACAGTTCTGCTTCTGTCCATTTGAGTAGGCTTATATATCGTGTTACCCACATTGTCTACACTTTGTCAACTTTAGGGGTGCTTGACCATGAATAATTGAGAGATGCCTGTGGCATATTCTTCCTCAATAGTATATTTGTTTGCTGTTCCCCTCAGTTCTATCAGGTTTTGCTCTCTGTAGTCTGAGGCTATTTTCTGAGGTTGATCCATGTCCAGAATGATCATCTCTTCCTGGTGACATGAACCCATCTTCACTCCCTAATGATGCTTTTGGTCTTAAAGTCTGACTTGTCTGGGACAAATATAGTTGCACCAAGGTGTCTTTTGAGTTTGCCTGAAATATCTTTTGCAATCTGTTAACTTTCAACTTTGCAGTAACCTTAAGATTTAAGTGTCTTTTGCAAACCCAGCATACACCTAGAATTTTTTACGCTGACAGTTGGACAGGTTAATCCATTTACATTTGTTGTGATTATTGATATATTTGAACTTGATTCTACTATCTTTCTATTCCATTTGTCCCATTTTTAGTGTTTTTCTCCTTTATTGCCTTTTTATAGATTGATTTTTCTTGGTTCACTCATTTTTATTATTCCGTTTATTTCTCTCTACTTGCTTAGAACTTACATACTTTATTCTTTTTTTTTTTTTTTTTTTTTTTTTTTTTTTTGAGGTGGAGTCTTGTTCTGTCACCCAGGCTGGAGTGCAGTGGCATGATCTCTGCTCACTGCAACCTCCACCTCCCAGGTTCAAGCAATTGTCCTGCCTCAGCCTCTCCAGTGGCTGGGATTACAGGTGCCCAGCACCACACCTGGATAATTTTTGTGTTTTTAGTAGAGACAGGGTTTGACCATGTTGGCCAGGCTGGTCTCAAACTCCTGATCTCAAGTGATCTGCCCACCTCTGCCTCCCAGAGTGCTGGGATTACAGCTGTAAGCCACTGTGCCCGGACTTATTCTATTCCTTTAATAGCTACTCTTGAGGTTGTACCATACATATTTCACTTAAACTCTACAGAGAAACCATATTTTAACCCCATCCCATTATAAGGACTTAAATCTTCCTCCTACTGATGAACATGCTATGATTGTTCAAATCTATTTCTCTCTTTTTAACCCACAAATTAGACACTGTCATTGTTCTCGTTCCTGTTATTATTTTGTACGGACTCATCATGTTCCTTGGACTAATGTGCATGCTTGGTGTTTGTTGGTTCCCATACTTTTGTTATAGACTTCTTTTCTTCTAGGACCATTTTCTTCCTTTTCAAAAAGCATCCTTCAGACATTCCTTTGAGGAGGTCTCTTGCTAACCTCCCTCACTATTGGTGTGTGGGAACATCTTTATGCTGCTCTCATTCACGAAAGCACCGTTGTGGGCTCAGGGCTCTAGGCTGACAGGGACTATCTCTGCGTTTTGGAGGCAGCAGTGTTCCGTGGCTGTGCTGAGACGTGTGGCCTGTGAGCCTGCTCTGTGGTGGGCTCTGTCCTCACCCCTGCACTTGGCCGAGTTTCTTCTGCTTTCGGTGTCTCGGGTTCACTGCGGAGTGTCGGGACCTGGGTTTATTTTTTGTTTGTTTGTTTGTTTGTTTGTTTTGAGACGGAGTCTCGCTCTGTAGCCCAGGCTGGAGTGCAGTGGCGCAATCTCGGCTCACTGCAAGCTCTCCGCCTCCCGGGTTCGCGCCATTCTCCTGCCTCAGCCTCCCGAGTAGCTGAGACTGCAGGCACCCACCACTGTTAATTTGGTTTCTTTTTATTTTTCCTCTCTGGATATGTTTTGTGGCCAGATCTGTGGATTCACAAATCTTGTCATTCTGTGAATTTTGCAGCCACACACTGAAAGATTGCCTTCTGCCTTTCTGTGTTTTCCATTATGAGGCTCTGGTGTGTCCACTTTGCCCCAGGTCCTCCAGGTCTCTTACCTCACTTAGATTTTGTTTTCATTTGAATCTTAGGTGCACAGTTGAGTAACGCATCTTATCATTAATCCACATGTGGCCATTTTTAAATTATTAATTTGTCACCGTAACAAACAGACCCTTGTGAGCCCACAGCAGGAAAACTAGACACTGTGGAAACTGCCTGCCCCTCACCCATTCTGTATCTGCGTCTAGCTTGATCTTTCCCTTGCCCTTCTTACAATTTCATTTGTTGCATCTCTAGATATTTCTAGCTTCCTAAAAAGTGTATTATTTGGCTTCAGCATTTGGTGTAGCCCTAACCAACCCCTACTGAAGCAAGACCTTATGCACACCCCATGCAAATCCCCGAGAATCATGACATTCTCCTGGCTGGGGGAACAGGCACCGTGCCCAGCCCTGTGTGGGCATCGGAGGTGGTTCCCTGTGGTCCTGTCGGTGGATCTCTCCCCAGCCTCCTCATTCACAGCGGGATGTGCTCGTCTGAACCCTCAGCAGGGGTCCTGGGCCATTGTCCCGGGTCTTCTCTCTGTGTGGCCACCTCCTCTCTGGCGCTCTGGCCTGCAAACTGCAGCCACCTCCGTTTCCCTCACTCTCCTTTCCAGCCTCTCAGCTCAGGGAGTCCACCAGGCTGCACCCTCCCTGTGCTGCAATCTAGAAACTCCCTCGAGGCAGTGAGCAGGGTGGCAGGGGGGCCTCCTTGTTGGCTTCCCTCAGGGACCACTGACCCTTACGGTCTGGTGTCCATGGTCCGGAAGGTCATCGGCACGTGTTTTGTTTATTTGGGGCTTGTTTCGGACAGTAGGGTAAATTCGGTCCCTATTATTCCATCTAGGTCAGAAATGTCTGTGTCCATAGCTACGTTTCACCTACCGTGACTGGTCCCTGACCGTCCGTCACGTGAACAAACCACAGCTCAGCCATGGACGCTCCGCCTTCCACTGCCCTGCCCCTGGTCTGCAGCCCAGCCATTCTCTTTTCTACTTCATCTCTGGAAGCTGCGTGTGCTCTGCTGTTTCTTGTGAAATTCTCATCACTGTGATGTGCATGTGTCACTTTTCTGAGAGTCCCCTATGTGGCCATCCTGTAATCTGTTGCAACAGATCTGGTCCTTTGGGGTCAAATTGAGGTCTGGTTTCTGGGGACTCACTTAGAGTGGGCTGCTGTCTTCTGTTTCTAGTCTTTATTTTACATTTATGGCTTGATCTTAATCTGTGGGAATCTGGGAGCCCCCAAGCACACCTCCCTCCAGAGGGGACCTTCTGCTTCTGTCAGTGGGCAGGACAGAGAACTGCTTCACCCTGGGGGGAACAGGACTCACAGCTGAAGTCCCAAGCATGGCTTCTTCATCGCTGGCCTGAAGTGGGGCTGCCACCCAGAGTCTCTGCTCTAGGGCTCTGGCCGCTGGGCCACCCGTGGCTGTGGGTCCTGGCCGGGCTCCCTGACCCCAGCTTCCTTCACTGAGCCCTGAGCTGCACCTGGATGCTGCCTGTGCCGGCATCAGCTGTGGCTGCTCCAGGCCCCCGGTAGACCCCTGGCCTGCAGTGTGATCCCACCCTGGCTGAGGAGGTCCCTGCAGGCTCTCGGTGGAGTGGCCGGAGGAGCCTGTGGTGTGGCCAGTGGTAGCTTCAGTGGCTTTCCATGGCCGGCGTGGTTTTGTCAGAAGCAAGCCCCGCATGCCCCTGTTTGGAAATGTTTATGAAGCACACTTCTTGCCATTTAGTGCTGTCGAGGGGCTTTGACGCTCACAAACAGGCTGAACTAACAGCTGCATAATAGCAGGCGATGACATTTGCTGGTAGTGTAAATAGCTGCTCTTGTCTATCTCATCAGTCCCTGAGCAGTCAGTACACGCTGCACTTGCGCCCGTGCGGGTCGCAGAGAGCAAGATGGAGCTGCAGAGGTAGCGTGTCACTCAGATGGAGCATCTGAGGCCCCCAGGAAGGTGGAGGGACGTGGGGGGGAGGTGACATCAACACGTCACACCCAAGTCACTGGGGTACAATCTGGAACCAGCCCTGGACTGAGGGTGCCCAACATCTCTCAGACTCAGCAGCTGATCAATATGCCCCAGAGGCCACCATGGCCACCACGGCAACCACAGTCTCACGGCTTTTTAAAAAATCAAGTAATAATTGATTTATAGAAGTTTGAGTGAGGCATCGGATCCCTGGCACCTGTCAAGGGTGTGTTGGTCCAGGCCCCCAGTGAGCCTCCCCATCTCCCAGGGCACATGGCCAGGAGGCTGCAAACTGTCTGCTTACTGCCTTCAGCTGCTCTTAGCCACCTTCAGCTGCTCTTAAATGGGGCATCGCCCCAGGGTTTCTGACTAAACCTGTTTTCTTTCCAGCTCCGCCACTGGCTCAAGGTGTAGAGGGAGCAGAGACGAAGACCCCAGGAAGTCATCCCGCAATGGGAGAGACACGAACAAACCAAGGAAATCTAAGTTTCGAGAGAAAGGAGGGCAACTTCTACTCCTCAACCTCTACTGAAAACACAAACAACAAAGCAGAAGCCTCCTCTCTTTTGACTGTTTACACCTTTCCGTGCCGGGAGCGCACCTCGCCGTGTCTTGTGTTGCTGTAATAACGACGTAGATCTGTGCAGTGAGGTCCACCCCGTTCTTGTCCCTGCAGGGCAGAAAAACGTCTAACTTCATGCTGTCTGTGTGAGGCTCCCTCCCTCCCTGCTCCCGGCTCCCGGCTCCGAGGCTGCCCCAAGGGCACTGTGTTCTCAGGCGGGGATCACGATCCTTGTAGACGCACCTGCTGAGAATCCCCGTGCTCACAGTAGCTTCCTAGACCATTTACTTTGCCCATATTAAAAAGCCAAGTGTCCCGCTTGGTTTAGCTGTGCAGAAGGTGAAATGGAGGAAACCACAAATTCATGCAAAGTCCTTTCCCGATGCGTGGCTCCCAGCAGAGGCCGTAAATTGAGCGTTCAGTTGACACATTGCACACGCAGTCTGTTCAGAGGCATTGGAGGATGGGGGTCCTGGTATGTCTCACCAGGAAATTCTGTTTATGTTCTTGTAGCAGAGAGAAATAAAACTCCTTGAAACCAGCTCAGGCTACTGCCACTCAGGCAGCCTGTGGGTCCTTGCGGTGTAGGGAACGGCCTGACAGGAGCGTGTACTACCCCAGGACGCATGCAGGGCCCCCATGCAGGCAGCCTGCAGACCACACTCCGCCTGGCCTTGAGCCGTGACCTCCAGGAAGGGACCCCACTGGAATTTTATTTCTCTCAGGTGCGTGCCACATCAATAACAACAGTTTTTATGTTTGCGAATGGCTTTTTAAAATCATATTTACCTGTAAATCAAAACAAATTCAAGAATGCAGTATCCGCGAGCCTGCTTGCTGATATTGCAGTTTTTGTTTACAAGAATAATTAGCAATACTGAGTGAAGGATGTTGGCCAAAAGCTGCTTTCCATGGCACACTGCCCTCTGCCACTGACAGGAAAGTGGATGCCATAGTTTGAATTCATGCCTCAAGTCGGTGGGCCTGCCTACGTGCTGCCCGAGGGCAGGGGCCGTGCAGGGCCAGTCATGGCTGTCCCCTGCAAGTGGACGTGGGCTCCAGGGACTGGAGTGTAATGCTCGGTGGGAGCCGTCAGCCTGTGAACTGCCAGGCAGCTGCAGTTAGCACAGAGGATGGCTTCCCCATTGCCTTCTGGGGAGGGACACAGAGGACGGCTTCCCCATCGCCTTCTGGCCGCTGCAGTCAGCACAGAGAGCGGCTTCCCCATTGCCTTCTGGGGAGGGACACAGAGGACAGCTTCCCCATCGCCTTCTGGCTGCTGCAGTCAGCACAGAGAGCGGCTTCCCCATCGCCTTCTGGGGAGGGGCTCCGTGTAGCAACCCAGGTGTTGTCCGTGTCTGTTGACCTCTCTCTAGTCAGCATCGTGTGGGTCCCTAAGCACAATAAAAGACATCCACAATGGAAAAACTGCCTCAGCCTCCTTGTCTCGTTTCCGCTGGGCCCCATCCATTTACACAGGCCCAGCTCACCTGCTCACACCCCGAGGTCAGCTTCTGCCCCACCCCAGCCCACCCACAGCAAAGCTTCCTCAACTGATGCCTCTTGGCCCATCTCTCCTTCCGGCCTCCCCTAAAGCCTAGACGTTAGGGATAACACATCCACTACGCTCCCACGCAGGTGTGCTGGGTGTGACCTGTCCCCCCTCCCCAGGCTCCCACGCAGGTGTGCTGGGTGTGACCTGTCCCCCTCCCCAGGCTCCCACGCAGGTGTGCTGGGTGTGATCTGTTTCCCCTTCCCTGGGCTCCCACACAGTGTTGGGTGCAGTGGTGACCCTCACCCAGGTCTGCACTCCTGCAGGGTCCCCTGTGGCAGGTTGTGGCACCTTCTTTATGTCGTGCCCACTTGCTCAGGCTGGACCTCCGTGCCATCCTGCACTGCTCTCCCCCAGCCCCTCACCTGCCTGTCAGCATTCTTGTGGGCTCCCCCCGTGTCCAGACTCCAACCACACTGCCTGACCACTGCCGCTGCCCAACCCAAGAGCCTCTTCCAAGCCCCATCCCAGATCTTAGTGGCTCCTGGCCCTCAGTCCAAGCGTCTTTCGTCGCTCTGTGGCCTAAAGGATTCTTCTAGATACCAACAGATCAGGCCACAGCCCAAGGAAACCCCAGGGTTATCCTGGTGCTTGGAGTAAATGCCAATGCCCTCAGCATGACCTGTGATAGGATGGCAGCCACCCCTTCCAGGCAGTGACCTGTGATAAGACAAGCGTCACTCCTGCCAGCCCCACCTGCAGCCCTGCCCCGAACTGCCTGAGGGCACACCCCACACCGAGGGCTTTGTGCCTGGCAGCCCTGCCCCGAACTGCCTGAGGGCACACCCCACACCGAGGGCTTTGTGCCTGGCAGCCCTGCCCAGAACTGCCTGAGGGCACACCCCACACCGAGGGCTTTGTGCCTGGCAGCCCTGCCCAGAACTGCCTGAGGGCACACCCCACACCGAGGGCTTTGTGCCTGGCAGCCCTGCCCCGAACTGCCTGAGGGCACACCCCACACCGAGGGCTTTGTGCCTGGCAGCCCTGCCCAGAACTGCCTGAGGGCACACCCCACACCGAGGGCTTTGTGCCTGGCAGCACGTGGGGACACTGCTACTGCTGCATCGTAGCACGTGGCTGCGCGTGGACAGGAAGGACGCTCGCACCTTTCAGCTGGGTAAGTGAACTCTGTGGCAGGAAAAGTGCTGGGCTGCCTACAAGGGCTGAACCTGCCTGCAGCCTTACTAGTGCCCCCCACCCTCCCCATTGTCACATAGGATGCCCCTTACCCTCGGGGGTGGCTACACCCCCGCCTGCTACAGGTGCCGCCCTAACAGCTCACACCTGGAGCCCCCAGGTGTGATCCCTGCTGACCACTCATGTCTGGGGTCCAGGAGATACTGTGTGGGTGGCCATAAGTCACTATGTGGGCTGAGACTTGAAGGACTCCGACAGCCTCATGGGCGACTGTATTAAGCCCCAGCAATTGGAGAGGGGGGCTCCGGGGCTGGGTGGGTCTCCTCTGCCGGGTGGGTCTCCTCTGCCTGTGGTCCCAGCCGCTCGGCAGCAGGGGCCGGCCCAGATGGCCGTTGGTCACAGAGACAGCTGGGCTTTGCTGAGTGCGTCATGGTCCAGCCTAGGCCCATGCCACTGAAGCCTTTCTCAGAGGTGTGGGGTCTGCAGGGACCGGTCACATGTGAGCCCAGGATCAGGGCATTGGGGGAAGAACCAGCTGAGGACATTCCCCAGCCCCAAAACAAAGGCACAGCAGTCCCCGAGCAGGGAGGAGTGAGGAGCCGCATGTGGGATCCCGCCTCTCTGGCGTGTGAGCTGTGGATGGCATCTGGTAACAGCCCCATGCCCGCTGGCCGCTGGCGAGCTTGCAGGCTCTGCAGGCAACCGGAACAGCATACTGCAGGTGCACGCGGGGTCCTCGTGCCGAGTGATTTACTCAGGGAGTGCCTGAGGGAGCAGGTGAGGGAGGGGCACTTACACCCTGAATGTAGAAGGAACTCCACAAGTCCATAGGGAAGAGGCAAACACCCCATCAGAAAAGTGGACAGAAACCTTGAATGACTGCCAGCAAGGGAAAGTGCCCAAGTGGCCAACAAACCTATGAAAAGAGGCCCAACCTCACCAGCTGTCATGGAAATGCAGTCAGCCACCACGTAATGCGGCAGCACACCCATCACCGCAGCTGGGCTTTGGAAAGTCTGAGCCCCTGTGTGGCTGCGTGTGGACAGGAAGGACACTCGCAGCTTTCAGGTGGGTGAGTGAACTCCATGGCAGGAAAACGACAAGGGCTGAACCTGCCTGCAGCCTTACTGCTGCCCCCCACCCTCCCCATTGTCACATAGGATACCCCTTACCCTCGGGGGTGGCCACGACCCCCGCTGCAGGTGCCGCCCTAACAGCTCACACCTGGAGCCCCCAGGGCCTGCCTTGGGCAGCTGGGCCCTCGTCCAGGGGCCCCTGGGATTGAAGCCTGTGCCAGGGTGGCCCAGGGCCAGACCCTGACCACCTTGAGGTCAAAGCCCCCATCCTGAACTGCAGTCCGATGTATGTCCAGAGTCCCCGTTAGGACCACTGGACCCCACCTGAAACCATGTCTGCTCCGGCCTCTCCCTTCCCTTGGCCTGTTTCCCGCTCTCTCCTGGTTTTCTCCTGCGAGTCCCAGTGAGTCAGGAGCACAACAATCTCCACTCAAGAGTCTGCAGGATTCCAGCCTAAGGGAGACAATCACAAGCCCCACAGTTCTCTCTGTGTGCCTGACAGAGACACATGGAGCGGCGTGTGCAGTGGCCATAAAAGCCGAGACTGGGAGCAGCAGAAAGGCCAGCACTGAGTGGGCGCTCATGGCAGGAAGGGCCCGTGAGCTGTGGCACCGGCTGGTGGGGCGGTGGGAAAGGTCGAATTGTATCCCCTGAGAAGGCTGAAGTCCTGACTCCTTATGTGAAAATAAGGTTGTTGCAGATGCGATTAGATAAGACGAGGTCATACCTGAGTAGGGTGGGCCCTAAATCCAATATGACAGGGACTCTATAAGAGGAGAGGAGAGACACTGAGACCCTAAATCCAACACAACTGGTGTCCTGGGAAGGGGAGAAGAGACACAGTGAAACAGAGACCAGGACAGGACCTCTGTGTGACTACGGAGGCAGACATCAAGAGATGCACCTGCAAACCAAGACTCACAGAGGGCTGCCAGCTGTCACCAGGGGCTGGAGACACACACATGGAACAGATGCTGCCCCAGAACCTCCAGCAGGAACCAACCCTGGCAACACTGTGATTTCAAACTTCTGGCCTCCAGAGCTGTGAGACTAGAAACTTCTGTTGTTTCAAGTGCCCAGTTTGTGGTGGGCATCCCCAGGGCATTAGAGAAAGCAGGTCCATCTTGCCTGGGCCTTTGGGTACCTGAGACATTCCCGGCCCTTGGGATGCCTTCCCAGGCTTCACTCTCCTTCCCATCCTGTACTTCCTCTTGTTCCCTCATCTGGAACTACCTTCTTTCTGTTCTCACCATGAATTTTCCAACCTTAACCCACTAGCTCCTATGCCATGTCAGCTTCCCATAGACATCACCGCTGAAAGTCTGTTCCCACTCCAGCTTCTGGGTTCTGGCCCTTGGTCAGTGTTCCTTGAAACCCCCATTCTCCCCAGGTCTTCCCTAGCAGGTGTCCTATTGAAGGCAGATGGCCCATTGTCTCTTGTCCCAGCAGGAACTGAGTTAGTCTCACTCGCTTCTGCCAGTGTTTTGAACAGGCCTGGTACATGGAAGGCAGTGGCATTTAATATATGTTTACAGATGGATGAATGAATGGGTGGGTGAAGGGGCGGGTGGATGGATAGATGGGTGGATAGATAAGGGATGAATGGATAGATGGAAGGCTGGATGGATGGACAGAAGAAGGGAGGGATGGATGAAAGGAGAGAGAGAAAAGGGTGAGAGAGAGAGAAAGGGATAAATAGATTGATGAATGCACAGGTGGGTTAATGGATGAGTGCTGGATGGTTGGATGAATAAATGGATGAGTGGATAGTTGGATAGATGGATGAGTAAATGAATGGATGTATTGATGGACAAAAGAAAGAAGAAAGTGAGATAGGGAGGGAGGGTGAGAGGGAAAGGGGGTGTGTAGATGGCTGGGTGGATGGATGGTTGATTACGGTTGGGTGGATGGATAAATGGATAGTTGGATGGATGGGCAGGCAGATGATGGCTGGATGAATAGATGCATGGATGGGTGGATAGATGAATGGGTAGGTGAGTGGATGGGTTGATGATGGATGGATGGATAGACGGGTGGGTGGGTATGTGATGGATGGATGAATGAATAGGTGGTGTGTGGGTGGATGGGTTGATGTGGGGAGTGAGTAGGTTATGGATGGATGGATGGATGGACAAGTGGATTTGTGGATGGATGGATGGATGGATGGATGGATGGATGGATGGGTAGATGGGTGAATGGATGTGTGGGTAGGTTATGGACGGTTGGAGGGATGGATAGATAGATGGATGAACGGATGAATGGATGGATAGATGGATGCATGGATGGATGGATGCTTGGGTGGATGGACAGATGGATGTGTGGATGGATGGATGCATGGAAGCATGGGTGGATGGATAGATGGATGCATGGGTGGATGGATGGAGGAATGGATGAGTGGATGGGTAGGTGGAGGGATAGATAGTTGTGCAGATGGATGGGTGGAAGGTCCTGGATGACATGTACAAGTCTGCCATTCTGGTCCAATCTCAAATTCCCCTACAGGGCTGACTGTGTGGATGCTGTATTTAGTACTTGCTCTCCAAGGAGGGTTGGGCTGTTTAATACAAATGAAATGTTAATTTCAAAATGTCTGAAGAAGTCTTTTCTTCTGACACTGTTTGTGCAGAACCCAAGCTCCCTGGGAGGGATGAGCCCGCAGAGCCCGCTTTGGTGCTGGACGGGAGGCTCACCCCTCCGCACCCTGCCCTTTACCATCGGATTTGTGCTGTTCGTCAAGTGACCTTCAGACGCATGGCCAGGGTTTTGAAGCCTGAAAAAACTATACGATTTTTCCTTTGAGAGAAGCATTTTAATAAAGGTTTGGCAACAGCGAAATCCGTGGCTGAAAGGGTAAACGGATTCCTCTATGTTTGGCTTTTTTTGGTTTTCACTCCACAATCCCCCTTTAATCTCTGTAGATTCATTTGACTGGCCCAAAGGTCACAGCCTCTACCTGTTTCCTGAAGTCTGACAACAGAAAAAAAGCCACCTTTTTTGAAACACAATTCATCAGCAAATCCTACATTCCCTGGCGCCTCGCCTGCTCTCCTTCTCCTGAGGATGCACCAGATCACAAACACAGCTGGCCCTGGCGCCCCAGCCAGGACCCATGCATGATTCAGCAGGACAGAGCCAAGGATACTCATGCCCTACTGACAGATGGGTGTCCCACAAACCAACTGCCACTGTGCCGGTGCCTGACTTGGGGAGCTGGGGGAAAGCAGAAATGGAACCGACAGTCACACCCTGGCCTCCTCCTCCCCTCACCCCAGCCTGTCACTTAAGTGAACCAGGACCATGGGGAGCTAGGTGTGGCCTTTCAGCTGCTCTCTGCAGCCAAGAGTGAGAACCGCGGCACCAGCCATGACCCACAGCTGTCAGCATCCCCACAGAGGACGGGAACCTCCGAGAACCACCCTCCTGGCAGAGAGGGCCAAGGGCGGTTCTGTGAGACCTGTGTCTCAGATGTGTGTGGGAGAGAGGCAGGCAGACATTCAGACAGGGAGAGGAGGAGAGAGACAGAAAGAGACTCAGCAAAGCAGAGAGAACTTAGATCAGGGTCAAAGACTTTGGACGGCCCTCCCCTAGTCAGGGTGGTCGGCCATCCCGGTCCGCCCCGGACTGAGGGGTTTCCTGGATTCAGGATTTCTGGGACCAGTGGTCGCCCCTGTCCTTAGTACTGGCCAGCCCTGCTCTGCTGAGTTGGGGAGAGCAGCCCCAGGCAAGGAGGTCTGAGGAAGGGGTATGGAGCGCGAGATGGGGGTGGCAGAGGGGAGATCACAGGAGAGCAGGTGGGGCAGGCTCAGACCAGCTCCCCATGTGTCGGGGTGCAGGAGGGGCAGCAGTGGCCGTGCACAGCGGGAGGGCGGTGTTTGGGGTGGACTGAAGGTGCCGAGCTCCAGCCCCGCTGTGTGGGACGCACTCAGCCTTAAAGGTGCTGCACCTGCACTTCCGCAGCAAGGAGCGAGCGTCACAGAAGCCAGTGCAGCCGGCCAGGGAGGACAGGGCAGAAAGCCACGAGGACAGGACCCGCGGGCAGCTGGCGGAGCCAGGCCAGACCAGACGCTGCCGGCTTTGAAGAGCGGCTCAGCCGCGGCCACGCGCGCCCGGCGTCAACGGGGCGTCTGACGTTTTCCTTTGTTTTCTTTTGTTTGAGAAGCCGGAAGTTTAGACTTTTACATTTGGGTAAAACGCTCCAGTGTTTGGGTGTCGGTGGCTGCGTCGCTGCGTCAGTCAGTCACTCGGTGGCAACAGCAGCAGCAGGGGCGCCCACCTGGCTGAGCAGAGAGACACGGTACTCATGGCGGGTGTGGGGGGCACAAGGCGCTCACAGAGGCCCCAGAGAACCGGCTCAGAGGCCAGCAGGGCACAAGGGGGAGTCGGCCGGGTGAGCAGCTCTGCGCCCCACCGGCCCCCACACCGACCACAGCAGAGGAGACCGGCGGCCTCACTCCCCGCGCCGGCCCCAGGGCCCCGCCCGTGCAGGTGCAGTAGGGCCCGGGGCACAGGCGCGGGGGAGCCGGCAGGGATGGCTGCGCCCAGCCAACGGCAGCAGGACCACGAACACCCCAGTGCACCCCGTTCCATGAGGGCAGCTTCATGTGAGCCAGACACGGCCCTGTCCAAGGGATCCTACCGTCCCGGCCCAGGCCACGCCCCAAGGAACGCCCCGTGGGTGGTGCTGAGCGGCACAGTCCCCAGGCCCCGTGGCCGGCCCTGCATTCACTCTCTCGTGCCTTCCCTGGGGGAAACGCCCAGCCTGGCAGCACAGAACCTTTAGTTACACAGGCCTGAGTTTGAGGTCCGGGGAATGGGAAAGTGAAACGTGGTAGCTGAACCTGCGTCTCCCATGTTCACACTATGTCCAGCAGTGAAAGTCCATCGAGCCTCCGACCCAAGCAACAGGCATTCTTCTACCCTTCCCCTGGCTGGCCTCCCTTCCCACCTCACATCGCTTACATGAATAAAGCGCGTCCCTCATGCCACTAGAAGAGCCCAGCCTGGGCCACAGCCCCCTCTTGGTGGTCCTGGAGAGGCCTCCTCTCCAAGGACACCAGCCCACCATGGTCCTCTGAGGACGCAGGGCCAGACACCAAGCGGGCAGGTGGCATGGAAAGAAAATATCGCAAGCTCTATTTGCCTAAAAATATCGCTCTTCTAAGGTGAATGCAGAAGAATTTTCCTGTATATGACTGACCTTCACAAATCCAGCCAGCATTAGCCCATCAAGCACTGAACACATTTATCTAGAATTTAAACAATTTTACTTATTCTGCAAGCTGAGATCCTCTTTACTTAAAACTGTTTGTCATATAGATGAAGGGACCCGTCAGACAGAACATTTTATTTGATTAAAAATTGGATGGCATACATATTTACACAGTATTAGTGGGACAGAAATGACCGTTTTGAAGTATGCCCTCAGCCATGGCTGCCGGCCATGGGCTCCAGCCGGCCACGCCTTGCAGGTCCCCATCGTTAAGCTCATCCTGGTTCAGAATCAAAGGTTAATATTTAAGTGGCTTTTCAATATGTGTATTCAAAGATAGTATTATGACCTGTAAGCTACAGAAACATTCTCATATCCTTTAAGCCTTGTTCACACAGAGAAACTGTATCTAAAATTCTAAAAAGTTCTATTAATCACAATGGTAATTTTTAAAGCTTAGAAAGAAGAGGAAAAGACATCACCTGTAGGTCTGTTACCCAGAAACGGCCAACACCCCACCGGTGCCCTGAGTTCATCCCGTGCCCATGCCGAGGCCTGGTTTGCTCCGGGTCCTGTCGCCAGGACACTGGACACTGCAGCTGGGCAGCTGCAGACCCTCCCTGTACTTTCTCCACCCAGGGTAGGGCATCGGGGTTGTGGAGGGAGCAGGCAGATGGGAGAGGGCAAGGGCGAGACTCGGGGCTGGGGCCCTGGGTTAGAATCTCTGGCTCCCTCACTTTTTGGCAAGGGTCCAGGCACCTGTGCCTCAGTTTACTCATCTGTGCAGAGAGCAGTCATCTTGCCCAGCACAGAAGGTTGTTGAAAGGATTGGACAAGTTAAATGATGGAAATGGCTCAGATGTTTATGCACCAGTGCCACAGATGTCCCAGATCCATGTAACTATCAGTCTAATGCTACCGTTACCACTCTTAAAAGTATTTTAGATAATGAAATAAAACAGACTCTCCAGATTCTGACATGATGTAAAAAGGCATCCATGGGGATCGCTGACCTGAGGTTTCTGGAGATGAGCCTGGCCCTGCCATGACACAGGTGGGGTCATGATGCACAGGACAGCCACCTGCAGCTGCCACCACCTGACAGGATACAGGACAGTCATCCCCACCTGTCACCACCTCGGAGGACAGAGGGGACAGCCACCCCCACCTGTCACCACTTGAGAGGACACAGGACAGCCACCCCCACCTGTCACCACCTGACAGGACACAGAGGGCTTCTGGGAACCACTTGTGTTGTCTGTGTGTCCAAAGGGCGTGAAAGGACAGCCCAGTGACTGTTGCCTGCACAGAAATGATGCCCTTGAGACCGGAGGCCCAGGACACCTGCCCCTGATGGGCTCAGCGCTGATGGGCTCAGCACTGATGGGCTCAGCGCTGGGCTTGAGAGCAGGAGTGTGTCCTGCTTCTGCATGTGTGTTCTGAGCAGAGTCCCTCTCCTGCGTGGCTGCCAGGACACTCAAAGCCACTGCTGAGCTCAGGTTCAGTGATGGAGTGGAGCTGTCATTTCCTCCTGTGTGGTAGCCGTACTCCCAAGGCCCCCCACCTCCTGTTGGTGACACCCTTGTTTGGTGTCCCGGCGATAACCATCTTCTAACCCACAGAACACAGCAAAGTGGAGTGGAGGAATGTGATTGCGTTACACAGGATTGCAATGCCCATTTCTTTGGAACCTGGCCCTCCCCTGTGGCTTTGAGGAAGCACATGGCTGGGCTGGGGAGCCCCAGGTGACAGGAACAGCAGGTGGCCTCTGGAAGCTCACGCAGCCTCTGACCAGCAAGGAAGTGAAGTCCCGAGTCCACAGCCGCAGGGCCCGGGATCCTGCCAATATCCCGAGGAGCAGAACCCAGGTGGACCCTGGCCCACGGGAGCCTTGAGTGAGACGGTAGCGGTCTGACGTCCGCGCTGCACTGGTGAGGCCTGAGCAGGGGACCCCGGAAACCCAGAGGGAGATGTGGACTGTGTTCAGCCGTTTGGCTCATGGCTGGCATTGCCATACGCGGGAGGCACTCGCTTCTCTGCCATTTTTATTTTATATTTTCTTGTTAGCAGCCCTGGGAGGGGCCTGGCACAAAGTATGCCTCAAACACTGTGGAGAGAATGAAGGAGGGTGAGCAGGGGGTGGGGGGGGGGCGGTGCTCAGAAACCCCTGGGGAAATGAGGTGTGGTATGTAAAAGCAAACATTTATTATTTGTAATAAAAACATTCACTGTTTTCTGTGTGTGTTTATTTGTTTGTTTTGAGACAGAGTCTCACCCCATCGCCCAGGATACAGTGCAATGTCGCCATCTTGGCTCACTACAACCTCCTGGGATCAAGCGATTCTCCTGCCTCAGCCTCCCGAGTAGCTGGGATTATAGGCGCCCGCCACCACACCCAGCTAATTTTTGTATTTTTATTTGTTTTTGTTTTTTGTTTTTGAGATGGAGTCTCACTCTGTTGCCCAAGCTGGAGTGCAGTGGCGCCATCTCGGCTTACCGCAACCTCCACCTCCCAGGTTCAAGCAATTCTTCTGCCTCAGCCTCCCGAGTAGCTTTGTATTTTTAATAGAGACAGGGTTTCACCATGTTGGCCAGGCTGGTCTCAAACTCCTGACCTCAAGTGATCTGCCCGCCTCAGCCTCCCAAAGTGCTGGGATTACAGGTGAGCCACTGCGCCCAGACAAGACTCACTATGACATGGAACTTCTTCCATTTTTTTTCGCGTTTTGGGCTCTGAAATACTTACTGGTAGTGCATGATCACCGCAGTGCCTTCCCTAAACGGGGAGCTGTGCCCACGACACAGGTCCCCCAACACACCAGTGTGCCCCCACCCCTCCAGCCTCAACAGGCTTTCCCAGGCCTCTGCACGACCAGGGTGCTGGAGGTACATCCTGGGAAGTCCTTACCCAAGGACTGAGGTGTGAACACATGAAAACACAGCCTCCCTGCCTTGCACGGGCAGCTCAGAGCCATAACTCGTCCCCCAGAGCGCCTCTCGGCCCGTCGCCACCCACGGGGCACTTCCGAGAGCAGAGCCTGCTCTGCCACCTCCCTCCGAGGCCTCCCTGCTACTGTCAGAGACCACCACCCTCCCAGGCCTCCCTGCTACTGTCAGAGACCACCACCCTCCCAGGCCTCCCTGCTACTCTCAGAGACCACCACCCTCCCAGGCCTCCCTGCTACTCTCAGAGACCGCCTCCCTCCGAGGCCTCCCTTTTACTCTCAGAGACCGCTTCCCTCATTAGCTCTGCGGAAGCAAGCCCTCTTCCCGGGACCACGGTGGCTGCAGTATGGGGAAGTGGGTGCCGCACTGGCTTTTTCTGGAACCACACAATCAAGAGGGTTTGGCTACCGAAATGCCTAGAAAGCTTCAGGACCAGGCGCTCTCCTGAAAAGCTATTTGGTCAAGTGAGTGGTTTAGGTGGGCATGCGTGTATATGTGGGCGTGTGTGGGTGTGTGTCCATGAAAGTGGCCATGTCTGTGTGCGTGTGTGCATGTAAGAGTGCCTGAGTGGGTGGGTGTTGACCATGTGCATACATGGGTGTGTGTAGGTATGTACGGTGTGTGCACATGTGGGTATGGGCATGCATGTGTATGGGTGTGTGCACAGGTGTGTGGGTGTGCGTGTGGGGGTGTGCATGCATGTATGTGTGTGCACAGGTGAGTGTGCGTGTGCAGGTATGCATGGGTGTGAGGTGTGCACGTGTGTGGGGGTATGTGCCTGTGTGTGGATGTGCATGGGTGTGTGCCAGCATGCATGGGTGTGGGGTGTGCACAGACAGGTGTGTGCATGGGTATGCATGTGTATGGGCACGTGCACGTGTGTGTGCACCTGTGTGTGGGTGTCCATGTAGGGGTGAGCATGTGTGTATGGATGTACGTGTGCACAGGTGGGTGTGCAAGTGTGTGTGGGTGTGGGGTGTGCACAGTGCAGGGGTGTGTGGGTGTAGGTGTGCACATGCCTGATGGTGGACAGGAACCTCAGGTTCCTTCCTACTGCTCTTTCTGGCCCCACTAGTGGATCCGGAGTAGAAACCAGCCAGAGAAGCGCACAGGGGAAGCACAGCCATCACTTAGCAAAATCACTTAGTGAAATCTGGGGGAAAATGAGAGCGGGCTGAAGGCAAAATCAGTGTGCTGTTTCAGCTGGAGAACATAGCAATCAGGGGAACAGGGGCATGGAACAGCCCAGAAACTGGATACACAGAGCTGCGCAGCCGTCATATGCCCCAGGAGGAGGAGGGCGGCCGGTGTGTTCACGCACCACGTGCAGCCCTGGCTGCTCTGCTGCTGGAGTCCATTCGGGCTGCTGTGACAACACGCCTAAGCCTGAGCCACTTGTCAACAACAGACGTTTATTGCTCACAGTCCTGGAGGCTGCAAGTCCAAGACCAGGGTGCTGGCGGATGTGGCGTCCCATGAGGCCGCCCTCTTGCTTCCAAGACGGCGCCTCTTGACAAGGCTCAGGGTGGACAGAGCGAGGGAGCTCCCTGGAGCCTCTTCTACCCGGGCCACTCATGCCATTCGTGAGAGCACAGCCCTCGTGATCTACTCACCTCCCAAAGGTCCCACCTGTTAACACCATCACATTGGGTATTAGGTTCCAACCTATCAATTTTGGGGGCCACTAACACTCAGGCTACAGAAACTACTAATGCATCCTGGGATATTGTGAAACTGAAAGGTGACAACGTGCCAGCAGCCCTTGCTGGCTCTCGGCGCTTCCTGGACCTCCTTGTCGGCTCTGGCCGTGCTTGAGGAGCCCTTCAGCCTGCCGCTGCGCTGTGGGGCCCCCCTGTGGGGCTGGCCGAGGCTGGAGCCAGCTCCCTCTGCTGGCGGAGAGGCGCGGGCGGGAGCGGGGGCTGAGCGCAGCGCTCGCGGGCGGCGCGGGTTCCGGGTGGGTGCAGGCTTGGCTGGCCCGCCGACGCCTGCTGGGCTTGATCTGGGGATGAGCTCCCTCTGGGCTGCCGGAGTGCCCAGGGTAGGTGCTGCAAAGTCCTAAGGGGAGTGCTACTGAGAGGTGAGGCCGGCTGGGCTTCTGGCTCCCGTGGTGACTTGGAGAACTTTTCTGTCTAGCTAAGGGATTGTAAACACACCAATCAGCACTCTGTAGCTAGCTAAAGGTTTGTAAATGCACCAATGAGCACCCTGTCCAAATGGACCAATCAGCTCTCTGTAAAATGGACCAATCAGCTCTCTGTAAAGTGGACCAATCAGTTCTCCGTAAAATGGACCAGTCAGCAGGATGTGGGTGGGGTCAGATAAGGGAATAAAAGCAGGCTGCGGCCACCAACGGTGGCAACCTGTTAGGGTCTGCTTTTGCGCTGACGGAAGGTTTTCCTCGTTTGGTTTTTGTAGTAAATCTTACTGCTGCTCAGTGTTTGCGTCTGTGCTGCGTTTGTGAGCTGCAACGCTCACGGTAAAGGTCTACAGCTTCACTCCTGAAGCCAGCGAGACTGTAAATCCACTGGGAGGGGCAGAGAACTCTGGACATGCTGCATTTTAAGGAGCTGTGACACTCACCGCGGAGGTTTGCAGTTTCACTCCTGAAATCAGTGAGACCACGAACGCACCAGAAGGAACAAACTCCAGACACACCGTTTCTAGGAACCGTAACATGTACCGCGAGGGTCTGCGGCTTCATTCCTGAAGACGAGACTAAGAACCCACCAACTTTTGGACACAAAACCACCCCAAAATGTGAGTTTCTAAAGGATGAGCTAAAAATAAAAACAACGAAAGTGTTGCCCATGGTGATAGCTCCAGACGTCCGGAGACGGTGTTCAGCGCTGCTGCAGGAGAGGTATGTGGGCAGAGTGGGGAACCGCATTCCTCCGTGGAGGCTGCTCTGGAGGGCTGGTGCCTGCATCGGGGTTGCATTCAGCCCCTAACAAAGCTGTAGGCAGCCGCTCCGTGTGGTGCGGGGGAAGCCGGTGCAAGCATTACTCCTACAGCGTTCTGTGGTTTCTTCTCGGGAGTGATACAACCCACTGTCTCCACTGTGAGGTTTAGTTAATGCCGGGTGACAGTCTGATCTCACGTAGCCAGGTACAGATAAAGTACAACACACTCCTTAGTCCCCTTCCTTTCCTGTCTGCCAGGTGCCCACAGGGGGCCTGCACTTCAACTCCTGAGCAGCTGGGCTCCCACCCCTAGCCTGAGCCCTGCTGTTTCCTGCTCTCTGCCCTGTACCCTTGTCAGAGCCTCAGCTCTCTCCCTGTGCTGGGTTGGCCTAGGTGAGACGGAGGGACGGACAGCTGGCCCTTAACGTCAGTGCCCAGTGCACACTTACCCAGTGTGTGCGTGGCCTACCAGCTGTACCCAGCCATGGGGCGGCGGGAATCCCTGTCTGCCTGCAGTCCTGCCACCCTGGTCTTCTGCCTCCCCAGGGAGTTTCCACTTTGTAGGAGAAGTGGGGGCTAGAGAGATGGGGGGAGTCAGTGGAGAGAACAGGGAGACAGGCCCTTCCCTTCATGGTCCTCAAAGGTACAGGCGCTGGTGGGCTTGCCTATTATGGAGGCTGCAGCTTTTGTGTTCCTTCCAGGACCCCAGAAATATACCACACACCCCCCGAAGTAAATAAGTGATTAAAATCAACCAGGATGGGGGTTTGAAGCCAAAATGGAATATAAGCAGTAACAGGTGAACTTCATCGAAGGGAGTGGGGGAAAAGAAAACCTACCACATGCTTTGGAAGACAGTATCATGGGCTGTAAGACAAAAAGAATGGCGTGCAGACACTGTGCCCTAGTTTGTGAAGCTGTTTTGCACAGCAACCTGAGTTAGCAATTACGAGATTACTTTGTGTGTGCTCCAGACTTGAGCAAGCAAGCATATTGTGGGTAATTAGAGCCGGATACATAATTTGCGGGACCTGGTGCAAAATGAGATTGCAGGGCCCTTGTTCAAAACTCATTAAGAACTTAAGGATGGCGACAGCAGAGCCTTAAACTCTCTGAGCAGGAGGCCCTGTCTGGCCGCTCAGGTCACCTTCCAGCGGCCGCGCTGTGGGTGACGAGCCTCGCTGCTGGAGAAGGGAGCTACCAGTAAGGAGCATGAGAGGCTGGGAGGGGAGGCGGCAGTAGGAGCTTGTAGTTTCAGCACGGAAGTGTCGGTAGACGGCTGGGTAGACGGGTGTGAGTCTGGCATGGGCTCGTGTGTTCTCACCGAGGCTTTAGCTGTGTCCACTGGGGGACCTCGGAGCAGGGACACCCTACAGCCATGGGCTGTAGAGCCGGATCTCGGGCACTAACATATTTCTCCAGGGTCAGGCTCTGGGGCCCCCAGATAGCACTGAGGCAGGGAGAGTTCCTGGGTGAACGTGGAGTGGTCCCACAAAGTAAGGTAGAGCGCCCAAAGGGCGGGGCGGGGGGGCGGTCAGTAAGGCAGAGCGCTCAGAGGGCAGCGGGGGGCCAAAAGGACGCAGGACCAATCTACACGGCTCTAGAGCCAAACCTGGGACAATCGGAGCAAAACAATACATAAGTATACCAATGGGCCAGGTGCAGTGGCACATGCCTGTGATCCCAGCACTTCGGGAGGCCGAGGCAGGTAGATGGCTTGAGTCCCGGAGTTCTAGACCAGCCTGGACACATGGTGAAACCTTGCCTTTACAGGAAATAAAAAATTAGCTAGGCATGGTGGTGCATGCCTGTGGTCCCAGCTACTCAGCAGGCTGAGGTGGGAGGATCATCTGAACCCAGGAGGCAGAGGTTGCAGTGAGCTGAGATCATGCTGCTGCACTCCAGTCTGGGTGACAGAGTGAGACCCTGTCTCAAAAAAGAAAATTATAATAATAGTTGATAACTCATAAGGCTAAATGCCCACAAGTCCATACATAAATGCATAGATAAATAAGGGGGAAGAGGGTGAAATGCTCGTCTCCTCCGAATTGCAGTTAATGTAGAAGGAATGATGGCAACAGAGAATGGCCATTTGGCCAACAACACAGGAATCATTGAGGGATGTTGCGATTAGTAGGCAAAATTAGGATGAGAAATGGGATATTTCTTGGCCTCGAACTATCTCCCGACAAGATAATTAAAGGGAAAATGTAACTGTGGCAGAGAGGCCTGGCAGATGCCCCTGCTCCCAGCACCCGAGCTTAACAGACCAGTAACAGGGCCCAGGTCGTAGGTCTCCTGAGGAGATGCCCTGAAGTCAGCCTGGCATAGCTTCTGTGGGTCCTGCCCAGAGGACGTGTCCTAAACGCAGTCATGAGAAGCAGCTGTGTGCTGGGCAATGGCCCCACACTCCAAGCTGTCCCCACTGGGAGCCAGCCAGGGAGAATGATGACCAAATGCAATGTGTGGTCCTGGACTGGGCTGTGGGCCAGAAAGACACTGGGATGGGGCCTGTAGATAGTTAATAGTATTGCATTTCAAATAATTTGTTAAAAGTAGTATTGCGTGGGTGTTAATTTCCTAATTTTGAACATTGCACCATGGTTCTATATGAGATAACTTCTAGGGAAACTGCTTACAGGATATGCTGGAATTCTTTGCACTGTTTTTGTTTTTTTGTAACTTTTTTCATGACTGAACTCATTTCAAAATGACTATTTAGAAATTAAAAATGAAAACAAGATCTTTTGTCCTCTGAGAGTATCCTTCTAAGTATAAACAGTGTGAGTGCTGTGCTTACAAGTCACCTGAAGGCTGGGCGTGGTGACTCACGCTTGTAATCCCAGCACTTCGGGAGGCTAAGGCGGGCGGGTCACCTGAGGTCAGGAGTTGAAGACCAGCCTGACCAACGTGGTGAAACCCCATCTCTACTAAAAATGCAGAAATTATTCCGGCATGGTATCCCAGCTACTCAGGAGGCTGAAACAGAATTGCTGGAACCCGGGAGGTGGAGGTTGCCGTGAGCCGAGACCACGTCACTGCACTCCAGCCTGGGCAACAGAGCGAGACACTTTGTTCTTTTTTGTTTTTTTGTTTTGTTTTGTTTTTTTGAGACAGTTACTTGAAATAATTTCACTTGTGTGGTTGCATCACCAGCACTGTGATATGTAGTTTTCCTGTGGCAAACGGTGCCCTCCAAACACATGTCCACCCACAACTTCAGAATGTGAACTTGCTTGGAAACAGGCTCTTTGCAGATGCAATGAGTTTAAAGTGAAGTCATTCTGGATTAGGGTGGGCCCTAAATGCTATCGCTGATGTCTTATGAGAAGATATCAGACAGACCAGCACAGAGGAAGAGCCCCACGCTAAGAGGGAGCAGACCGGAGGCATGCAGCCAACAGCCAGGGCACACCCAGGGTCACCAGCAGCCACTGTGTGGCAGAAGGGGTTGGGAGGAGCCCACTCTGCCTACGCGTCACTGTCAGACTGTGGTCTCTGAGACGGCAGGTGCCTGTTGTCCTGAGCCGTGTGGTGTGCAGCACCTTGTTACGGCAGCCACAGGAGACCAACATCACCAGCTCACGTCTCCACTTCAGAGTTCACCTTCTTCTTTCGATGGCGAGGACGGCATTCTGCAGACGTGGAAGACATACATGCTCGGAAGCCAAAACCACAAAGCAGGATTCCTTCGGAGAGGTCTAGCTGCTGTACAGATAACTGCTTTATTAGATTTTAGGTTCCTTCCCACCCAACCTTCATTTCCCCCATGATCAGACCAACGGTAAGGCAGCCTCACCCTTTCTGCCCCTTCGTCCTTTAATGCAGGAAAGATGAACCCTAAAATTGGGGTTTTGCCGGGAGGGTTCTTGACTTCACCCAGGAAAGAGTTTGAGGGCAAGCTGGAGGTGTTAGCTGCTCCCTGTGGAGCGGGGTTGACTCACAGGCAGTGCGCCCAGAGTCCACAGTGTATGGGCTGTTGGCAACTGTATTTATACCCACTTCTTTTACATGCAGATTAAGTAGAGATCAATGCAAATTGAGGGGTGGGTTATTTAGAATTGTCTAGGAAAGGAGTGACAACTTCTGGGTCGTTGCAATGAAAAGTGGTAACTTCCAGGTCGTTGCCATGGCATTTGCAAACCATCATGGCCCTGGTGGGAGGGTCTTATGCCAATGAGCAATGATGGCAGCCAGGGATCATCCTCCTCGCTGTCCCCTGATTCCTGTCTCCACTTCATCCCATCCAGCCCAGATCCTGTTTTGGTCAGTGGGTCAGTGACCAGAAAACAAGTCCTGCCACCTTCCTACCTCATCCCCTCTTCAGAGATGAGATCGTTCCCCTTAATCTTAAGGGGGTGCAGAAGGGCAGGGTCTGTCTTCTGGGATTGCTTCCTGCTGTGTTCATGGGCATAGGTCCTGCGTAACGTTGGAGGAGGGAAAATCTCTGATCTAAGGGCCCCAGAGGCCAGACGCTTTAATTCTCCAGGTCAGACGATAGGATGGGTTGAAGCCTGTACCAGTGTTGTCTTTGTGTGGAATTGTTGCAATCTATAGGACTCGAGCTTTGGTAGGAACCAAAAGTTAGTAATGATAAGATAGTTATTAACGGTCCTGGGAAAGGTCCTTTGCCTTTCCTACAGCCCACATGGTTGCCAACAGCCCATACGCCGTGGACTCTGGGCGCACACTGCCTGTGAGTCAGCCCCGCTCCACAGGGAGCAGCTAACACCGCCAGCTTGCCCTGTAACTCGTTCCTGGGTGAAGCCAAGAACCCTCCTGGCTAAACCCCAATTTTAGGGCTCATCTTTCCTGCATCAAAAAGGAAGATGAGGCTGCTTTACCATTGGTCTGATCATGGGGGAAATGAAGGTTGGGTGGGAAGAAACCCAAAATCCAATAAGGGAGCCAAAAGTTAGTAATGATGAGATGTTATTAAAGGCCCTGAGAAAGGTCAAAACCAGGCGAGAAGAATCGGTATGGCTGACGACTGCACGTGCTCCTCGCCATGTGATTTGTGTATTTGCAAAACAGCTTTACGCCTTCCAGGGGCTCGCAGGTGAAGGGCATGCTGTCCTCCCCTCATGCCTGCAGGGACGCAGAAGACGCAGGTTTAACCCTGGACAGGTGTACCCAGTGAGTGACTTCCTGCAGTTTAACAGCAGTGGGAACACTTAACGCCCGACATAGGCCCTTTTATTTTGGTTGTAATTGATCCTTACGGGATCCTCTTTAAGGTTTTAATAAGACTGAGTCTTCTGGCTGAACAGGGAGCTATTTGCCATCATTAGCCTGCCATCATGCCTGGCAAATTTTTGTATTTTTTGTAGAGATGGGGTTTCACCATGTTGTCCAGGCTGGTCTCCAACTCCTGACTTCAGGTGATCTGCCCTCCTCACCCTCCCAGAGTGCTGAGATTACAGGCGTGAGCCACTGCTCCTGGCTGCCTTATAATTTTTGAAGGGCCTTTGTGCCTGGCCTAAATGCCAGGCAGGGGGGCATAGTGAGGCGTGTCCAACCCCTGTTTCCTGTCATGGCCTGAATTAGTTCTTTAGGGGTTTTTTTGGTGGGGGGAGCAGGGAGGGCATTTCCTTTGACCAAAGGACTTAGAATCAAAAGACTTCTAGCCAATAGAACATTCTAGGCCAGACAAGAATAGAGGGGGGCAGGCATGCATTAGTCCTCAAAACCCTTTAGAGCAATAAGAGTCAAAAACTAAAAGCCAAAAATAAGGTTATAAGAAAATCCAGGAGCATAGCATCAGGCTGTACTGGGGAAGACGCTGCTCCCACAGCCTCTAAGATGAAACCTTTAGCATCAGGCCACAACATCAGTTAGAACTGGAAGAGAAAAATTACTGGAGCTGACCAAGAAGCTAAAGGAAAGAGCCACCATCCCAGACCTTTTCAAAGGGAGAAAGCTGACAGCAGAGAGACACAACAGCTGAACCTCTGGGACACCAACCCAAGCAGTTTTTGTTTCGTGGGACAGGGTTTCACGCTCTCGCCCAGGCTGGAGTGCAGTGGTGTGATCACAGCTCACTGCAGCCTTGACTTCCCGGCCTCAAGTGATCTTCCCACCTCAGCCTCCCAAGTGGCTGGGACTGCAGATGTGCGCCACATCCACACTACATTTTTTTTGTTTTAAGTGTTTTTTTTTTGGTTTGTTTGTTTGTTTTTGTTTCGTTTTGTTTTTGTAGAGATGGGTTTTTGCCATGTTGCCCAGGCTGGTTGTGAACTCCTAGGCTCCAGTGATCCACCTGCCTTGGCCTCCCGAAGTGCTGGGATTACAGGCGTGAGCCACTGCACTCAGCCCAAAGAAGTTTTAGAAGAAGCTGGTTATAGCATTAAAAGCAAAAATTCTCATAACTTAATAAATCAGTACTTTAAGAAAACCCAGTTCCAATACATAGACCATTCCCTAGAAAGTCTACCACAAACCATTTTTCTTTAATCGGCAGGGTGCAGTGGCTCATGCCTGTAATCCTAGCACTTTAGGAGGCCAAGGCGGGCAGATCACAAGGTCAGAAGTTCGAGACCAGCCTGGCCAATATGGTGCAACTCTGTCTCCACTAAAAATACAAAAATTAGCCAGGCGTGGTGGTGGGCACCTGTAGTCCCAGCTACTCAGGAGGCTGAGGCAGGAGAATCACTTGAACCCGGGAGGCAGAGGTTGCAGTGAGCCTAGATCATGCCACTGCACTGTAGCCTGGGTGACAGAGTGAGACTGTCTCAAAAAAAAAAAAAATTCTTTAATCACAGCAGCCTTAATTGCACACAAAACTACTCTCAGAAGTTCCCCTTCACAAACCCTATTACAACCCACACAGACCACCCATGACATGCCTGCACTCTCTGACCTGTTGTACACCTCCCTCGCAACCAGTCTCTTTATTCTGGGACCAGAGATCCTTTCTCATACAAAGTCACTCTTTCTTGGCCGGGCGCAGTGGCTCACGCCTGTAATCCCAACACTTTGGGAGGCTGGGGCGGGTGGATCACCTGAAGTCAGGAATTTGAGACCAGCCTGGCCAACATGGTGAAACCCCGTCTCCACTAAAAATACAAAAATTAGCCAGGCATGGTGGCGGGCACTTGTAAGTCACCCTTCATATCCCTCCTGAAAAAAAAAAATGTATGTATGTATAACTCTCCCCACTTCTCTCTTTTCTACTCGTACTGGTTCCCTCATATTTTGAGCCTCTCATTTAATACTTTCTGGACAAAAGTTATTCTTTTCCCAATAAAGAATATATCTTCTCTAGCACATTTTATATACAGGTAGGAAGCAAGAAATCCTCAACTGCCCAACGGACATTAGCATCCTGTAGATGAGAAGCATTCTACAGTTTCAAGATTTTTAAGCATACAAAAAAGTTCACTACTTAAAGCCGTTTTAACCATTGCAAAACCTATGAACATCAGTGGTTTACCTAGGTAAAAATTAAGTTAAATTTTAGAAGACACAATATTCCCTTCAAACTAACATGTTTAGACTTATTTGTTTAATTTATGAGCACTCTTTTATTTATGAGCCAATGTGATAGCATGCTAGTCACAACACATATCATGCAAATGAAGTGACCCGTACAAGACAGCTGGACCCAAATTATTTATAAAATTGGGACCTGTTTACCTGACCAAATTTTATTTGCCCTGATAAGTATGAAAGATAAGGGGAAGTGGAGAAAGATTCTGTAGGGGGGGGGCGGGGAATTACATGGCTCAGTGTGAAACCTTGCAGTCGCTGAGCCACCAGAGAGCTCACCCAGCAGCAGAGACACCAAAGAAAAATGCTGAAGTGGCCACTTGTCTGCCTGCAGGAAGCCATCCACCAGGCCAAGGGTCTGAGGCCCCCAGTCCCCAGTACACTGACTTGAGCAGAACACCTCATTGGGGTCAGGAGTTAGAGACCATCCTTGCTAACACGGTGAAACCCCGTCTCTACTAAAAATACAAAATATTAGCCAGGCGTGGTGGCGCACACCTGTAGTCCCAGCTACTTGGAAGGCTGAGGCAGGAGAATCGCTGGAACCCAGGAGATGGAGGCTGCAGTGAGCCAAGATTGCACCACTGCACTCCAGCCTGGGTGACAGAGCGAGACTAAATCTCAAAACACCTCGTTGGGACTAGCAGAAGGTTAACTCTAGTATTGACAGGCAGCTTTTATCTTTCTCACCAGGGAGGGTTAGGACATTCTCATTGCCAATGGCCCTTTTGCTTATGGTAGGCACACTGATTCTGACCCAGGGGCCAGCAAGTCAAGAGCTCTTGTCTGGGCATGTCAGATGCCAATCTTAAAACACACTCTCAGGATGGGTAAGGCTGAGGGGCAAGGCACTGACAGCAACTGTTAGCAATTGCACATTTTGGCTATTTATCTTGCTTTTAATTCTACTCTTTTGCCCTGTTCGTATTGTTGCAAACTTTAAAGGGCGTGTTTAGGAGTTGGCTCATAGGGGTTTCCGGTCCCATTTCTGCTTTCTGTAGCTTCCTCCTCGTGTCGGAGGCAGGTTCAGGGATAAAACATATACCCAGGAGACCTTGCCCTTCTGGGGAGTTGGGGTCTGCGTCAATACGTTTCCTGAGTGCCTCAACCAAACTACCTTGAAACAGTGTGATTTTCATCCTTCCATGGGTTATTTCTCTAACCTTGTCATAACTGACTGGCTTAATCTCACACTTCTCCCTCTGCTTCTCCCTCACGTCACAGCAAGTGAGCAACAATGCTTGTAAGTCATGACAAGTGAAAGAGCGTGGTAGACTTTTTTCTTCCATAAAACCCCGGATTATCTGAAAACCGGCCACATGCCTCCTTGCATGAAGCCAAGTCAGACATAGAAAATGGCACCTGCACTCCAAGTGCCCCCATTTCCATCAGCTGCCTCTTGCCACAGACACAAGTTTGACTTGAAGGGCTGATATGGGGCCCTGCTTCTGGGGGTGCCCGTTGGACTTTCTTGGCAGTCAGGGGTATAGGCTGGGGCTAGTTGGATAAGGGGAGTGGGGGCCTGATGGCCCTGGGTGGAATCCTGCGCTGGCTGAACCCTCAGAATTGGGGAACTGAGGAGGGTCCAAGGGGGGCACAGGCCTTCTAGGGGGAGCAGCTACGAGGGGTTCCCTTAGATGTGCCTTCCTGGTGCCTGGAAGTAACGAGCCAGTAAAGGGCCATAAAGGGCCATAAAAGCCTGTACATGCGGGACCTCCTCCCACTTTTCTTCTTTTTTACGGAATAAGTCCAATTGTGAAATAGCATTATCATGTGTAGAACCATGTTTAGACCAATTCTCTTGATTTTCTAATTTTTGTATTGGACCCAAATGGTCTTGCAATAGAAAATGAATTTAAGTCGAATTTCATCTATTACATATTCTATACATCAAAGATGAAATTAACAGCCCTTCGCTTACCATCAAAACTACAGGACACTGATGCTATGAATATGCAGATTATGAAGACTTAAATTTTGACTCTTCCATACTCAACAGATCTAAAGCCGGGAGAGCTATTGATTACTATGAGCTATGATGAAGTTGACAATTGAGTAGTCTTCCCTATAGAAATATCCATTTATATACTAATTTCATCAGAAGACGTTTTACGTTCATGAGCCGTACCGTCACCGGGCCTGAAAACAGATGCAATTCCAGAACATTGAAACCAAGCAACCTTAATGTCTACACCACCAGGCCTTTACCATGACCAATGCTCAGAAATCTGCAGGTCTAACCACAGCTTTATGCCAATTGTTCTTGGGCTAGAACTAAGTACCCTGAAGAACATCAAACACTGGCCAGCATAAAAGACACTCCAGCTGCAAGTGTTCTGGGATGCTCATCATCATCCTTATGTCTAGCAAGGATTTCTACTGGGCACAGGCATTTTTCTAAGTCTAGCAAGAGCAGAAGCAGCTGGACCTTTGCTGTCATCCCCTTTCAGATTCCCATGTCCTGCAGAGAAGGAATAAGTCAAGGTAGCAAGTCATTAAAAAAGTGCTGGCAAACAAAATATGACAAAACAAGTATTTTTACTAAGCAAAGCATAGAAGGAAAAGTGTAGATAAAGTGACAATAAGAAAATGCTGTTTTAGAAAATAACTTTTGGTACGAAACAAGAAAAGGCAAGGCCAAGATTCCCCTAGGGTGGCCTCTAACGCCACAGTCCTAGAGGGAATACCAGTGCCAAAAACTCTGGAGCGTCTGGGGGTGGCCTACAATCCCAAATGCCAAAAACCCAGAGCAGTCGCGTGTCAGCCAACAAGGGTCCCCACACCAATGTCGAAAACCCCAGAGCATCTAGCTGGTGGCCCACAGTGAACCCCAAAGGCCAAGCTGGGGCCACAGAACAACATGACCCTGCTGTCCTAGGGTCAGCACAACAGGGAACCTCCCACAACCAAGGGTCCTGCCTTAAGTAACTGCCCAAGTAGAGTTAGCAGGGAGCCAAAGCAAAAACTGCAGATGAAACGTACATTTCAAAGCAGGAATTAAAACAAAATGGCCAACAGGCAATAAAATGGCATTAGAGGAGAAAGGATCGAGAGAAGGAATGACAAGGATGTGGCTGGTCAGGCGTGCTACGGGGACTTCAAACTGACCATCTAGCCAGAGGCCTAATTTCCTGGCTCATATTGGCAGGGGCGGGCAGAGGGGAGGACACTCACCCAACCACAGGGGCCAAAATGGTGCTGATCATTCTCCACCTTAATCCCTAGGTAAAGGTCTCCTCCCAGGGTTTCCCCAGCTTGGGCAGGCTCGGCTGCTGCGAGGAGACTGGCACATGGACTGGTGACCTGCCGGCCAGGGCAGGAGTCCCATGCGTGGTGGTGGCACTGTGGCCACTCCCCAACCACTTGGCTCTGCTGCCTACCAGGAAAGATGACGGCTCTGAAGAGAGCCTTTGGCTGAGGTTACAGCTCTGCTGCAATAGCCGCTCTATGACTTTGATTTGCTTTGATCGCTGCAGAGCCAATCGCCATCTCTCTGATCGCTGCTTCTTCCCATCTCACCAGTCACCAGATGGCTGGTTGCCATCTTGCTACCTCTCCACTGTCCAGCCTTCTTGTCAATTGCCACCTCACCACTTCTTTCAAGAGATGGCAGTTCTCCTACGCACTGCGGACCATCACCTCTCTGCTGTCTCACCACCCCTCCACCCACCACTGCCATCCCCACTGTTTCATCTTCATGGCTGCCAGGTGATGCAGGCCAAAACTGGGGCTTAGCCCAGGAGGGTTCTTGGCTTTGCCCAGGAAAGAATTCAAGGGCTATCCGGCAGTGTTAGGCAGCAAAATTTTATTGACCAGCACTGTTCCTTGCAGAGTGGGGCTGACTCATAGGCAGCGTGCTCAGAGTCCACAGCATATGGGTTGTTGGCAATTGTATTTATACCCACTTTCAATTACATGCAACTTAAGGGACAGGTCAATGCAAATTGAGGGGCAGGTTATATAGAACTTTCTAGGAAAGGGGTGATAACTTCCAGGTCATTGCCATAAAAAGCAGTGGTAATTTCCGGGTCATTGCCATGGCATTTGTAAACTGTCATGGCACTGGTAGGCATGTCTTATGCTAGTGACCAACAAGGGCAGCCAGGGTTCGCCCTCTTACCAGCTGCTGGTCTCTGCCAGCTTCTCCACTTCACCTCATCTGGACCGGGTCCGGCTTTGGTCAGCAAGGCTGTGACCAAGAAACAAACCCCACCACTCTCCCACCTCCCTTGCACTTAACGCCACTTCTGGAAGATAACTGCTTATCAGCACAGAGATACCTTTTTTATTCTTCTTTACAGATGCATTTTGTGGGTGTGTCTCAGTTACTCATTAAACCTTCTGCTCTTTGATATTTGGGTGTTTCCAAACCTTTGCCACTACATGCGATGCCACGGTGAACAGCATGGAGCACTTGCTGCATGTCTGGCCATCTCAGGGACAGATGTCACATTTGTTGCTGTAGCTGGGTAAGTGGGAGGCCCCCCAACAAAAGCCACCTCCCCTCCCAGGCAGCGGCGCCCGATGAGCCGCCCATCTCCTTGGGGATGCAGAGGCGCTGTTGGAAGTCTGCCTCTCGGACTATCTGATGGGTGGGAAATGGCGTGCGGAGGACCTGGGGTGTGCACTTTTACTGTAAGTGAGGCTGAGTGTGTCTTCACAGGGGAGAGCCCATTGCCTTTCTTTTTCTGCCCATTTTTCCAACAGATAATTGGGTTTTTGCCTTGATTTTTAGGAGCTTGTTATAGTTTGCAGAGCTTGATCCTTTGTGCGATAAGTTGGAAGCATTTTCTCCTGTGCTATGGCTTTCATTTCCCCATGTGCTACACCTTTGATTTTCTTCATGGGCTTTTGTTCATGCAAAAATGTATATTTTTTGGTTTTTTGTTTTGTTTTGTTTTTGAGACGGAGTTTCGCTCTTGTTGCCCAGGCTGGAGTGCAATGGCACCATCTTGGCTCACCACAACCTCTGCCTCCTGGGTTCAAACAATTCTCCTGCCTCAGCCTCCTGAGTAGCTGGGATTACAGGCATGCGCCACCATGCCCAGCTAATTTTTATATTTTTAGTAGAGACGGGGTTTCACCATGTTGGCCAGGCTGGTCTTGAATTCCCACCTCAGGTGATCCACCCTCCTTGGCCTCCCAAAGTGCTGGTATTACAGGCATGAGCCACTGTGCCCAGCCTGTATATTTCATTTTTAATGTTTTATTTTTTAGAGCAGTTTTAGGTTCACAGTAAAATTAAGACGAAGGTACAGAGATTTCCTATAGCCCCCCTCCCCAACTACAGCCTCCCCACGATGAACTTCCCCACCAGCGGTGCATGTGTTACAGCTGATTCTCCTGCACTGACCCCTGTCGTCATCACCCAGTGCCTGAAGCCTACATTCATTCAGGCTCAGTCTCGGTGCTGTACTCTCTAAGGGTTTGGACAAATACCTAACAACACGTGTCTACAATTATAGCATCACATAGAGAAGTTTCACTGCCCTAAAAATCCTCTATGTTCCTCTTGTTCAACCTTCCCTCCCCCCAGCCTCTGGCAACCACTGATCTATTTAACGTCTCCGTGGTTTTGCCGTTTCCCAAATGTCCTAGAGTTGGAACCCCACAGGGTGTAGCCTTTTCAAATTGGCCACTTTCACTCAGTGATAAGTATTTAAGTTCTTTCCCTGCCTTTTCATAGTTTGGGAGCTCATTTCCTTTTAGTGCTGAGTCCACTGTCTGGATGTGCCACAGCTTGCTTACCCATTCACCTACTGAAGGGCATCTCGGTTGCTTCCAGGTTTTGAAACTTAGGAATAAAACTGCTATAAACACCCATGTACAGGTTTTGTGCAGACAGAAGTTTTCAGTCCCTTTGGGTATATACCGAGGAACATGATTACTGGACTGTACGGTGAGATCATGTCTAGTTTTGTGAGAAACCGCCAAACTGTCTTCCACAGCGGCGGCCCCATTTTGCATTCCCACCAGCGATGAACAAGAGTTCCTGCTGTTCCGCATCCTTGTCAGCATTTGATGTTGCCAGTCCCTGGGTTTTGGCCACGCTAGTAGGTGTGTGTGGTGTCTCAGTGTTGGTGTAATTTGCATTTCTCCGATGATGCTTGACGCTGAACATTCTCACGCACGTATTGCCATGCGCAGAACTTCTTCGGTGAGATTTACATTCCAGTATTTTGCTCACTTTTAAAACCTATTGTCCATTTGTTATTGTTGAGTTTTAAGAGTTGTTTGCATATTTTCAGTACTGTCCTCTATCAGGTAAGTCTTTTGCAAGTATTTTCTCCCAGTCTGTGGCTTGTCTTCTCTTGACAGAGTCTCTTGCGGAGCAGAAGTTTCTCACATTAATCAAGTCCAACTTACCCATTATTTCTCTCATGGATCATGCCTTTTAGATCCAACATGCATGTTGAATGTTGAATCTAAAAGGTCATCTCATGCCCAAGGCCACCTAGGTTTTATTCTATGTTATCTTCTAGGAGCTTTATAGTTTTGTGTTTTACATCGAGGTCTGTGATCCATTTTGAGTTCGTTTTTGTGAAGGGTGGGAAGTCTGTGTCTGGATTTGCTTTCCTGCACATGGGTGTCCTGTTGTCCCAGCACCATTTGTTGAAAAGACTGTTTGCCCCATGGAATTGGCTTTGCTCCTCTGACTGCATCCACATGGGTCTGTTTCTGGGTTCTGCACTCTGCCCTCTTACCCACCCCCTTACCCGCGCCCCTTACCCGTCCCCTTATCTGCACCCTTACCTGCCCCCTACCCGCCTGCCCCCTTATCCGCCCCCTACCTGCCCCCTTATCCGCCCCCTACCTGCCCCCTTATCCACCCCCTACCTGCTCCCTCATCCATCTTTCATTCACCACCCTGCTTTGATTAGTGCAGCTTCATCAGGAGCCTAGGAGCCGGGCAGCATGAGTCCCGTGACTTTGTTCTTCTTCAATTTTGTGTTGGTTGTGCTGGGTCTTTCCTTTCTCTATGTAAACTTCAGAATCATTTCTCAATAGCCACAAAATAACTTGCTAGGATTTTGATTGAGTATACATACACACACACACGCGCGCGCGCGCGCGCACACACACACACACACACACACATACATATATTTGAGATGCTCCTGGAGTGCAGTGATGCGATCTCGGCTCACTGCAACCTCCACCTCCCGGATTCATGCAATTCTCCTGCCTCAGCCTCCCTAGTAGCTGGGGTTACAGGCGTGTGCCACCAGGCCTGGCTAATTTTTGTATTTTTAGTAGAGATACGGTTTCACAATGTTGGCCAGGCTGGTCTCAATCTGCTGACCTCAGGTGATCCTCCTGCCCCGGCCTCCCAAAATGCTGGGATTATAGGTGTGAGCCACTGTGCCAGGCCTGAGTATACGTTATTTTAAGTGATAAATTTTGGCAATCTTGTATTTGTTCTTCTGAATTATAAGATATGGTTAGAAAGCCTTTTCCTCTCCTGTGACTTCCTGCAGCTGTGTTTTCAGCCAGACCTTACTTTTTTCTCGCATGAAGATCTCTGGTCTTTGGGGATTATTCTGGTGTGGAAAATAAGCTAAAGGTTAAGTTGTATCTTTTAGTTTTATTTTTTTCGAGATAGTCTTGCTCTGTCACTCAGGCTGGAGTGCAGTGGCATGATCTCAGCTCACTGCAACCTCCGCTTCCCAGGTTCAAGCAATTCTCCTGCCTCAGCCTCCCAAGTAGCTAGGATTGCAGGCACCCGCCACCACACCCGGCTAATTTTTGTATTTTTAGTAGAAATGGGGTTTCACTGTGTTGGCCAGGATGGTCTCAAACTCCTGGCCTCGTGATCCGCCCTCCTCGGCCTCCCAAAGTGCTGGGATTACAGGTGTGAGCCACTGTGCCTGGCCACTTTTGTATTTTTAGTAGACGTATGGGTTTCGCCACATTGACCAGGCTGGTCTCGAATTCTTGACCTCGTGATCCGCCCTCCTCGGCCTCCCAAAGTGCTGGGATTACAGGTGTGAGCCACTGTGCCTGGCCAGTTGTATCATTTTCTATGTGGCTACCCAACTGTCCCCAAAAATTGTCAAAAGTCTGTCTTTTTCCACCTCATCGTATACCTAATCTCTACATATATTTGGTTCTATTTGTAGACTTTATGTTCTATTCCGTTGGTCTGCCTATCTAAAAAGCAAAATTTCAAATACTGACACCGATAGATGAAGATGCTTTCGCTTCTTCCCTGTTTCATCCAGTTGGGGGCTAAGTGTCCTTCGGTTTGGACTGTGCAGCTCGGGTCACCTTCTCTCTGTGGAACAGCAAGTGAAGAAAGAGGCGCAGAGCCCTGTGTTCCAAACCATGGAGACAATTGAGAAAGTGGGAACCCATTATTCCCCAAGCCCAGCCAGCAAACCTCACCGATGAAACAGATAAGCACTTCCTGCAGGTGGGGCTGACACTGGCCAGGACACAGCCCTCTCTCTCACAGCCGTGTTCCAGGTTGTTTGTGCACAAAATTTCACAAAGGTCAGAGCTCGTCTCTCCAAACAGATGAGCTTTGCGGTTAACCTGAATTCACTGAACTAGGATTTATTATTATTATTCTATTTTACCTCTAACAGAAGTTTAAGGTCCGTGTAAGTTTCGTTCCTCTCTCTGATTGTAGGGGAGACGCCCAGAGCGCCGTTTGGAGGAAAGAACCTGGCGTCCTTTCCTTACCTTCATTTCAGGTACCCAGCTCCTAGCAAATGTGTCTTCCTCCCGGGTTCTTTGGGGTAAAGAATTTGGTGAGAAGGAGCTGAATGTTACGGCTGCGCTTCTCAGACACCTGCTCGGAGCCAAGCATCCTCTCACCCTTTCCTTCAACTGGTAGCCAGAAAATACGGGTTGAGCATCAGGGATTCTCAACCGCGTCAAGCTCCAGCCCGGCCTGTTGTGACAGACATTTCCTGATGCCTGTTGCTCTCTGGAATGAAGGTCATGGGCAGTATTACCCACACAGCCATTCAAAATCAATCGGCTTCGTGATCTGTTTTGAAAGGATGGCGATTGCCGTGCCAGCACGTGACATGGACTCGGATGCCTGCGCACCCAGGTGCACCTTCCAGAAGGTGAGGTCAGCCCAAGCGCCCATCGCCATGTGAGTGCGCTGCTGCACAGCGACCAGTTGCTGGAATGTTCTGAACAGAGCACAGTGCCACCCACTTTGATGTGCGCTATTGTTAGATCTCCGGAAAAATCAGAGTGCGTTAAATTCCTGCAAAAACTCTGTGTGTCTGTCTCTACGTAAATGAGCTAGGGCTTTGCTCCGCCTCCTCCCTGCATCTGGCAAGAGGAGAAGCAATTTTTAATTCATGTACTTGAGGGCAGCCAGCACCCAGCACCACACCACAGCAGCCCCTGGGGAGGGCAGCACCCAACACAGCACAGCCCTAATTCGTGTACTTCAGGGTAGGCAGCACCCAACACACCACAGCCCTTCCCAGCCAGCAGGACAACCAGCGAGAGCCCCAAGAACTCCCACAGCAGCCCCTGGGGAGGGCAGTGCAGGGCCGTGCATGCAGGGAGGAGGGAAGAACCAGGAGCAGCCCAGCCTGCCTGGACCCCAGCAGATGAGTCCACTGGTCCACAGAGCGCTCACTGCATGGCCCAAACTGCTTTTCTTTTTCTTTTGAGACAGAGTCTTGCTCTGTCGCCCAGGCTGGAGTGCAGTGGTGTGATCTCGGCTCACTTGCAACCTCTACCTCCACGGTTCCAATGACTCTCCTGCCTCAGCCTTCTGAGTAGCTGGGACTACAGGCACCCGCCACCATGCCTGGCTAATTTTTGTATTTTTAGTAGAGACAGGGTTTCCCCCGTGTTTACCAGGCTGGTCTCAAACTCCTGACTTCAGGTGATTCACCCTCCTCAGCCTCCCGAAGTGCTGGGATTACAGGTGTGAGCCACTGCGCCTGGCCAAACTGCTGCTTTTACTTTCATTTCCCTACGGAGAGCCAACGCCAGTCACTTTCCGTGGAAACCTGATATTGGCTTTTGTCGCTGAACTAGAAAGAGGATGGCCGTGTGGACTCCTCCGGAGCTTTCTCAGCCTCGCTCACATTACCCTCCTCACCATGATAAGGACTAGAATTATTGCAAAAGCTGGAGCCACGCACTTAAGAATAGGGAATGAAAACTCGCTTTTTTTGTGGATAAAGGAAAGCTGTTCACGACACGGCCGACAACAAGCGTGTGGGTTTTGCACACCAGCCAATTCTCCGGGTCTCTGCAGACACCGCCCGAGTGTCCTGCAATTTAATTCAGCTCCAACACTGCCCGGCGCTAGCGCAGACCCGGAAGGTTGAAGGCTTTGCCCACGAGGCTACCCCCACTCTGCCAGTCACAAGCATCGTGTCCCCAGGCCGCCCACATGTCTGTCCAATGTGGCTGCAAATGGAGAGTCCCACCATCCCCTCCTTAAATTCAGTAATTTGCTGGGATGGCTCGTGGAAATCAGGGAAACACTTTGCTTACCGTTACTGCTTTCTTGGAGAAGATATTGTGAAGAATACGAGCGAACATCCAGATGTGGAGGTGCCTGGGCCAAGGTCTGGTGCCTGGGGCGAGGGCTGGAGGGGTCCCTGGCACAGGAGATTCCGTTGTTGCCGTGGACTTGGGGCGCACCCCTTCCCACACACGGACGTGTTCACCAACTCTGAAGCTCTCCAAATCCCATGGGCAAGGGTTTCTGATGGAGGTATCATCACGTGGACACAATTGGTGACATCACTGGTGATTGTTCATTGGCCTCCATCTCCAACCCCTGGCCCCAGAGATTGAGGAATGGGGCTGAAAGTTTCAGCCTTCAATCACACGGCTGGTTCCCCTAGTAACCAGCCGCACCCTCAAGCTATCTAGGGGCCTACCTAAGAGTCCCCTCATAGCATAAGCTCAGGAGAGGTTGAAAGGGGCTTGTTATGAATACTCACCTCCTACCATGCAGGACATTCCGAGAAGCACTGTGTCAGGAACTGGGGACAAAATAGAATAAATATATATTTTTTGAGACGGGGTGTTGCTCTGTTGCACAGGCTGGAGTGCAATGGTGCAATCTCGGCTCACTACAACTTCCACCGCCCAGGTTCAAGCAATTCTCCTGCTTCAGCTTTCGGAGTAGTTGGGATTACAGGCGCGTGCCACCACACCCAGCTGATTTTATTATTTTTTTAGTAGAGACGGGGTATCACCATGTTGGCCAGGCTGGTCTCAAACTCCTGGCCTCAAGTGATCCACCCATCTCGGCCTCCCAAAGTGCTGGGATTACAGGCGTGAGCCACTAGGCCAATCCTGAATATACATTTTCTACTCTCACAGCAGATATTCCCAGCATCCCCCTCCAACTTCCCACCCCTGAACCCAGCCCCACCATGAGTCCCAGCCTGCAGAAGACCCCACACCAGCCTCAGTCCCAAGACAGCCTCCAGCCCTGTCCAGCCCCTGAGTGTCCCCTCCAGTGTGCCCACTGGAACCCGCAGACCTGCCCTCCACCCTGCCCTGATTGGTCCCAGGCCTGTGCACGCCAGCCTTGTGTCCTCACCAGCTTTCTCTTCTCTGACAGGGTGACCCACCAGCAGCCACACCCTGAGGCTTTTTTCTTAACCCCACCCCGCAATGAGCCCACTGCACGTCTCATTGATGCTGGCAGCTACCTGCATCATCCACGCCACAGCCCACTCCTGTGGCTTAGCACCTGCATTGGACACCATTAACCACACCCTCCTCCTGCCCTCAAAACCCCTAGGGCTCCCCAGCTTCTGGTCCCCCAATCCCTGCGTGTGGATGTCTGGGACACTCAGTAGCCTGGGTGCCCCTGGGACCTTGGAGAGTGCAAAGGTAGCTAGGGCTGTGCTCCACCCGGCCAGAAGATTCCAGGGTGTCACCAGGACCATGAGGGGCCCTTGCAGGGACCCCTTGGCCACCATCTCACCCCATCTGTCCAAAGCTGGTGCCTTTGGGAAACTCTTCTCACACCCCTCATGCTCTGAAGCAGGAGCTGGGTGTCGACTGGAGGGACCCTGCCAGGAATCCTTTGAGTGACCAGGGCCTGAGAAAGGAGCCTCAGGCTGTGATCACCCCGAGAGCCACTGTCAGGGCCCGCATGAACCAGAAGCCACATGAGGGTCAGACCCCAGAAGAAGGGTCCCTCCATCTGGCCCACTCAGGGCACTGTGCAAAGTGAAAATGTGGAGTGCCTCATTAAAAAGCAGGGGAAAGTGCTGTGCAAGGTAGTAAAATATACAAGTTTTTCTTTTTTATCAGAGTCTTGCTCTGTCACCCAGGCTGCACTGCAATGTCGCCATCTCAGCTCACTGCAACTTCTCCCTCCTGGGTTCAAGCGATTCTCCTGCCTCAGCCTGCCAGGTAGCTGGGACTACAGGCATGAGCCACCAAGCCCGGCTAATTTTAGTATTTTTAGTAGAGACAGGGTTTCGCCATGTTGGTCAGGCTGGTCTTGAACTCCTGACCTCAGGTGATCTGCCCGCCTTGGCCTCTCAAAGTGCTGGGATTACAGGCATGAGCCACCGTGCCTGGCCTAGCTTTTTCTTTTTCCACAGTTTCTCAACTTGTAATGTTATTTTTTAGTTATTTTATGTCATTCTAAGTAAAGAAATTCTGAAAATTAGAATCATTAGCATGGATCTGCCATCTTATATTGTCCAGTTTTTTTTTTTTACTTTAAATTTAAGAAACGAGTTTTAAGAAATGAATATAAGATAAAACCACGGTGAGTTATTAAACCCATTTTCTGTATTCAAACACTAAAATTCCGAAGGTGGAATATCATCCAATGTGAGACATCATAGCCCGGCCCATATGTACGCAGCACACACAGCTCTGCCCGCGCTCATCTGTGAATTGCTCATTTACATGTCACTGATACAAAACCTGCAAGGGAGCCTCTACTCCTCAGTTCTCCTCTTCCCAATACATCGTCACCTATTTTCAAGGAACTTCAGGGATATGAAGAAAATACATTGAAGTGGGCTTCTGCCAAGGGCTCTCCGTGTTTTGCTCTGACCGATTACGCGCTACATCTTGAGAAAAACTTGCAGCTAATTTCCAGCTAAGACAGCAGAAAACTCTAGATCTTTGCCAATATGACATTGTCCAGTTTTAAATGCAAAAAAGAAAGCATGGAACTCATCCAGAAGGTGAAATCTCAGTTTCTGTTTCACAGTTCGCACATGCACCTGTCCTCAGGGACCCCCAGAAAGGAGGAAAGGTCCCACAAAACCAGCGCAGTGGCTGCTTTTATTCCACCTCCCAGTCACCACGTTCCACACTCTCTGTTGCCACATTCCATCAGCACCGCACCCTCCACAGGACCGCCTGAGGAGGAAGGATGGGGGCCCGGTCGCTGGCGTTTCCTCCCACTGGAAGCTGCTCGGCTTGAAGGGAAGGCGAGGCTGGGGCTGCAGCTCCTCACCCCGTCCTGGCTGCGACCAGCCCTGTGGCCGCTGTGAGCCTTGCTTATGTGCTCTGTTCAGGTTCTGAGCGGCGATGGGCTCAGAGGGCGCCCGTGGCTTGCTCTTGCAGGGGCTCCATGCCCGTCCTATCTTGCTTGAAAAACATAAGCTTAGTGATAAAATTGGTAAGAATTTCAAGACAGCGACCCTGGAGCCGTAAACCCGAAGTGACCCTTGCCCTCCCCAGGCACAGCAGGGCACCCAGGGGCAGGCAGGGTGGTCCTAGAGGTCATTCTGGGAGGGGCCAGTGCCTCGGCCTTGATGCCCATGCTATCCCCTCTCCACGCGTCCTCACCTATCCCCGAGAGCTGAGCGACCGCCAGGAGCCAGCCTGCACCCCTGCCGCAAGGCCTGGCCCTGCTCCTGGCACTGCAGGCTGGAGTTGCCCGTGGGGTTGCCCAGTGCACAGCTCCTGCACCACGCGGGCATGGGTCCTTGTCTCCATGGGAGGGCGGTGCTGATGATGAGTTCATGCCTCGGCCTGTGCAGATGCAGGGGCACAGCCCAGCTCCTGCATGGGGTGCTGGGTCCCCTATGTGTGACCCCGTGGTTGGGGGCTTGCAGCCCTTCCTGCCACTTGCTGGCCTCTCCACGGCCACGTGCTTCCTTCCCACTCCCTGGATGGCACACGTGTGGCGTGGCCTGTGTCCTCCAACGTCAGGGGGCACATGCACAGCCCCCAAGGGTGGCTCCCAGCCTTGCTCTCCCACCCTCTTCCCCCTCAGGTGGGGCTGGGAGTCTCAGGACAACAACATCTCCTCCCCACGGCCCTCCTCGTCGGCACCACCGGGCCCTTGCACACACTTGCCAGGGTGGGCCGAGCAGGCAGTTCAGTGGGTGGTCCTGAGCCCTGGCCCCAGCCCAGGCATCTGGCAAAACCCTTCCTGGCCTCGGCTCCTCATCTGTGCAGCGGGCATGACCATCGCTCCGCCTCGGGCAGTCGTGGGCATGGAACTGAGTTAATCCACCAGCGGGGCTCAGGATGGCACCCACTTAGGTCCATTGGTTTCTTTTACATCATCTGACGCCATCTCTTGTCAAGCACTTGGGCCACATCTCTGTGACATGGGGCTTCCTGCCACTGGCATGCACCTAGGAGCGCTTCAGGCCCTGTCTGCACCTGCACCCCATGTCCCAGGAGCCCAGGGTCCCCCAGTAGCCTGGTCCGCTTGGCCCACAGGGGAGCTGCCTTGTTCTGGGAGGGCTCTGTGTCCCGCTTTGTAATCGTACATCACAGCTGTCACCATTGCAGTGGTCAAGGGGGCAGTGACAGCAACAGGCCAGGGGCTGAACTCCGGGGCACCCATCGGCACAGAGCGAGGGGAAGCTGGATGAAGCAGCGGGCGCGGCCGTGGGGAACCGACTTCTTCTGCCAGGAAAAGGGCTATTTCCATAAGCTGCTGGCTGTCAAAAGGCATTTAGCTCCCCCTGTGTTCCAGAGAACATAATCTATTATTTGTTCAAAAGTAGGTTTCCTGAGGTAACTACAAAACCCCCAATATTGATGCTAAGTCACATGGAGAGCTGCGGGAGGCTGGCCTGGCTTTTTGTAAGATAATAGCAGGGCTCGTGTGCTCTCTGCTGAAACCTGCCATCCCATCCATTTCCTCCTGGGAAACTGGGCCATCGATGAGGGTGACAGCCCTGCCAGCCAGCGACATCCTCCTATGCTCAGTGCCCAGGCAGCACGGTCAAAGGATGAAAATATGAGTGCTGGAGAGCCCTCTCCTCCCCGCAGTGCCTGCCACCCATCCCTTCCTCCTCCTGACACTGGCCCCCAGTAAGGACAAGGGCAGCACGATGCCCCTCCCTACAGCCATGCCCAGGTGGGGACCCCGTGGGCGGAGTCCAAGGTCCTCCCTCTTCCTGCCTCCCTCCGATCACTTCCGGCCCTCATTACCCCCTTGACCCTCATTCCCATGAAGCTCACAAGGGCAGAGCCTGTGCTGACCCTTGGGGAAGACTCGAAGTGAGATTGGAGGGCTGTGGAGGACAATGGGCTGTGATGGGTGGGACTGTGCCTGCCTCCAAGTTTAGATGTTCAAGTCCTGACCCCCAGGACCTCAGAATGTGACGGTATTTGGAGATGGGGTCTTTACAGAAAGGATTTCAGTTAAATGAGATCAAGAGGGTGGGCCCGTTGTGACTGGTGTCCTTGTAAGAACAGGAGATCAGGAGGCGGACATGCAGAGAGGGGTGACCCAGTGAGGACTCAGGGAGAAGACGGTGTCTGGAAGCCAAGGAGAGGCCTCAGGAGGAAGTAGCCCTGCTACACCTCGATCTGGGACCACCAGCCTCATGGACTGTACTTTGAGCAATAAATGTCCTGTCTAAGCCCCAGCCTGCGGTCATCAGAGGCGCTGGAACCAGAGCGACTCCACCTCGAGTGAGGGCTGGAAAACGAGGCTAGGGCTTGCTAGGCTCCACTCCCAGAGAGTCGGGCATTCCCAGCCTCTAGACGTTTAGGGATAAGGGAACAAATAAATAATGTTTACTAAACAGACCCAGACTTGGGAGTCCAGATACCCCGATACCCAGAGAACAAAGGCATTCCTAATTTTGCTTTAAAGATAAATAATATTGATTCTTGCAAAATATACTAATTAAGAAAATTAATTTTTTATCATCAACCCTCGTAGCAGAGCACATCTCCCCATATATACCAGGATTGTACCCCAGGTGGGTGCCTTTCTCCTCTTAGTTTCGGGAATGCCCTGCTCTGTCTATGGAGCAGCCGTCCTTTCACCACTTTACTCTCTTAATAAACTCACTTTCACATGGGACTGCGGACTCCCCCTGAATTCTACCTTGTGCGAGATCCAAGAACCCTCTCTTGGGTTCTGGATCAGGACCGCTTTGCTGTAACACGGTGCTGCTCCATGGCCACGTGAGCCGATGGATGCAGAGACCGACGGCGGGCTCTTTGTTACCCTGGCCCGCCCAGGCTCCCACGCCTCCCAGCCCTTCTGTCCTCGTGCTCTGATGGTGGCGCCGTGTGGCCTGCCCTGCGCGCTGGGCACTGCTCAGCTGCTCTGTGGGTCGTGGGCACTTCCTGACACTCTACAGAGAGGGGCCTTCCTGGAGTCATGAGACAGGACACTGAGACCAGCCGCCTTGTCTGGAGACTGAGTCCCGTGTCAGGGACAAGCAGTGACTGCCTCCCTGACCTCTGCTTCCTCCACGCTGGCAACAAAGGCGGGAAGCAGGAGGCCGGCCTGACACCAAGACGCAGATGGCAGGGGCCGTGTTTCATCCCAACGCCCAGGAGCTGTTCCTGCGAATTCTGCTTGTACGTAGGTGACGCCCAAACTGCATTGTCCACACTTCCCCAAGCCTACAAATTCACTTCGTAGGATTTTATTTTTACTGAATGAATCCTACAGGGCTTGTCTCCCAAGTGCTGAGATGAACAGATGATGGTTGCTGTCATCCCTGGAGCTCACACATCCCCCAAGGGCACCACACACAGCTCCTGCTGCAAATAAGCCCGTTGTTTTCTTTTTTCTTTTTTTTTTTTTGAGATGGAGTCTCTCTCTCTTGCCCAGGCTGGAGTGCAGTGGCACGATCTCGGCTCACTGCAACTTCTACATTCCAGATTCAGGCAGTTCTCCTGCCTCAGTCTCCTGAGTAGCTGGGATTACAGGCGCCTACCATCACGCCCGGCTAATTTTTTGTATTTTTTAGTAGAGACGGGGTTTCACCATGCTGGCCAGGCTGGTCTTGAACTCCTGACCTCAGGTGTTACACCCGCCTTGGCCTCCTAAAGTGCTGGGATTACAGGCATGAGCCACCACACCAAGCCAAGCCTGTTAGTTTTCATGATCCGAGAATTAGAAATGAAAACACTGAGTTACAACATCTCCCCTATCAGGTTGGCAAAACTCCACAAGGTCACCAGCACACCCTGATGGGGAGGCTGCAGGGAAACACACAACCTCATGCTTTGCTGCTGGGATGCAAACAGCACAGCCCCTGCGGGAAGAAGCTCAGAGATGCCCGGAAAGACCTGTGTACATTCACAACTGCATCCTTCAATTCCACTTCTAAGCAGCTACCTTAAAGTCACAAAATATCAGAAAATGGATGTTCAAGGTCATTCAACGTAACCCTGCTTTTAATACCTACAGACATTTTTTTAACCAAAGGATATATCCTGGCAAAATATATTATGTATGTATATAACTAAACGGAACCTCTGAGATGAAAAATACCTTTGAAATGAAAAATTCATCAAATGAGCTTAGCAGCAGTTTGAAAACTGCAGAAAAATACCAGTGAACTTGAATAAAAGTGAGAACTTGAATACAAGCATTAGAAAGTATTCAAACCTAAGCACGGAGATGGGAGAAAAGTTTCAACATAAAAATAAACAGAACCTCACTGACATTGAAACAGCATCAAGCAGCTCATATACATATAACTGGAGTCCCAAAAGGAAGAGGCAGGCAGAGAAATATTTGAAGAAACCTTCACTGCAACATTTTCAAACTTGAATCTCACAGATTGATAAGCCCAGTAAGCCCCAAGCAGGACAAACAAGGCAAAAGCAGCCAGACAAATACACACAAAACACAAAGAAACACAGAAGAACAGCTGCCAATCTGTCATCAGAAGCAATGCAAGTCAGAAGACAATGGACTGAACATGTGATTTAACATGACAGAAGAAAAAGTGCCCATCAACCTAGAGAATTAGTGAAAATATCTTTCAAAAAACGAGGGCAAATTAAGGATATTTCCATACAAATGACAATTGGTAGAATCCATTTTCAGTAGATCTGCATAACACAAAATGCTAAAGGAAGTTATTGAGGCTAAAGGAGTATATATCAGCTGTATTTCACGTGAAAGTGAAATGTATGACAATAAAGAAAGGAATAGAACAGAAATGGAACGTTACTGTTTAAAGTCATTAAAATCCACATGAAGGGTTATAATATCTGGAAGTAGACTAGCTTAAGTTTAAGCTGCAAATTGACAATTGTAGAAAAAAACACTGAACAAGTAAAGCAAAAAGATCCAGCTGAAAAGCCAATAAGAAGACATATTTGAATCCAAAAAAGATAAATTTATAATTCTAAAAGAAGGAAGAAAAAAGAGGAAAAAGAACAAAGAATGAATAGGACAAATGAGAAAACATTGATAATTAAATTAAATTTAAATGATGTAACACTCTAATTAAATGGCAGAGATTGTTGATTGAAATACAGAACTAACTCTAAGCTGCCTACCAGAAACCCGTTTTAAATATAAATACACAGGTTAAGGCCAAGCATGGTGGCTCATGCCTGTAATCTCAGCACTTTGGGAGGCTGAGGTGGGAGGATTGCTTGAGTCCAGGAGTTCAAGACCAGCCTGGGAAACATGGTGGAACTCCATCTCTACAAGAAATACAAATATTACCTGGGTGTGGTGGTGAACCCCTGTGGTCCCAGCTACTTGGGAGGCTGAGGTGGGAGGATTGCTTGAGCCTGGGAGGGTGACGCTGCAGTGAGCCAAGATGGCACCACTGCACTCCAGCCTGGGTGATAGAGCAAAACCCTGTCTCAAAATTTTACTTAAAAAAAAAGAAAATAGGCTGGGCGTGGTGGCTCACACCTATAATCCCAGCACTTTGGGAGGCCAAGGCAGGTGGATCATCTGAGGTCAGGAGTTCGAGACCACCCTGGCCAACATGGTGAAAACCTGACTTTACTAAAACTACAAAATTAGCTGGGCATGGTGGCAGGTGCCTATAATCCCAGCTACTCGGGAGGCTGAGGCAGGAGAATCACTTGAACCTAAGAGGCACAGGTTGCAGTGAGAGATAGTGCCATTGCACTCCAGCCTGGGTGACAAGAGCAAAACTCCATCTCAAAAAAAAATGTGTAGATAGATAGATAGATACATATGTATATTTAAAACACAGGTAGGTTAAAAGTTAAAGGAGAGAAAAGGGCATGCCAGGGAAGCACTGTCAAAAGAAAGCTGAAGTAGTTATGTTGACACGACACAAAGCAGATGTCAGAACAAAGAACATCACCAGGGATAAAGAAAGACAACAGGGTCAAGTCATCAAGAGGACACAATGACCCCAAATGAGTATGCTCCTACTAACAGAAATTCAAAACACATACAGCAAAATTCAAAAACTTTTATCACTGAACCATGATTACGTTGGATGTAGTAAAAATGTTCAGCTTTTCTCTTTGAAAGTCACCAGAAGGAGAGTGGTGTTGGCAACAGGGCTGACTAGAACTGTCTGGCACTCATCCCCTCCTCCCCACAAGGAAGGATCAAGGCAACAAGTTGACAGTGACAATTTGACTGGAGCGTCGAAGGCAGAGTGCTGGACTGCAGCAGAGGCCGGAGACACCCCTGTGGTGCTCGGAAGCCCAGGTGGCCTCTGCTGCCCAGTCTTTCTCACCCACCAGTTTGACCTAGAAGCAAAGAGGGACTTCCTGTGGCAAGGAAAAGGTAAGCAGATCTCCACCAGCTGCCACTGCTACAGCAAATGCTGGCAGTCCTTGCTGCAGGAGAATGCACAGTCCTTGCAAGCCCTGAGCCCAGTTGGGAGCACTGCAGGGAATTCTCACAGCAGTGTTCCCCCGATTAGGAGCAAAAGGTGTGCACCTCCTACCCCACGCCCATGCCATGAGCCAAGCTGCTATTGCATCTGGAGGGGCTCTGCCCTGGGGCCAGTAGCACCTGCACCTCTCCAGCACTGGGGCTCCACTTTCATGCCACCAAGCCCACGTGAGCAGCTGAACACCACAACCCCAGCTGCATAGAGCTTGGGCCCAGGCTTAGCTGTGGCTCTGGTCCTGCACAGCAGGGAAACCCATCCCCACCGCAGCTCTTCCAGCTGTCTGCTCCTCCCACCTGCAGCAAACCCACCCTTGAGCCAAACAGCTGCAGGTCTCCCCACATAGGACCCACCAGCCTCCAAGCAACTGACAGCAGGAGCTCAGGGCCTGATAAATCAGCCCCACAGCACCCCCACCTGCAGGTACGCCCCTGGCCTGCCCAATGGCTCTGTGCCTCCAATAAGGGCCTAAGAAAAAGTCCCACAGGCTGCCCCTGGCGATATACAAAAATTAGTAGCATTTCTATACACAAACAAAAACCTAGCTGAAAAAGAGATCAAGAAGGCAATCCTATTTCCAATAGCAACAAAAAATATAAAATACCTAGGGATAAATTTAACAAAAGAGGGGAAGGACCTCTACAAGGAAAACTACAAAAAACTGACGCAAGAAACTGAAGAGGATATGAACAAATGAGAAGACATCTCATGCTCAAGGATCGGAAGATCTAATATTGTTAAAACGATTGTGCTACCCAAGGTAATCTACACATTTAAGGCAATGCCTATCAAAATACCAATGGCATTCTTTGTAGAAAAAGAAATAATATTAAAATTTGTATGGAACCACAAAAGACCCCAAACAGCCAAAGCCATCCTGAACAAAAAGAACAAAGCTGGAGGCATCACACTCCCAGACTCAAAATACACTACAAAGCTACAGTAACCAAAACAGCATGGAACTGGCATAAAAACAGACACACAGACCAATGGAACAGAACAGAGGGCCCAGAAATTAATCCGCTTTCTACAGCCGACTGATTTCCAACAAAGGTGCTAAGCACACTCACTGTGGAAAGGACAGATTCTTCAATAAATGGTGCTGGGCAGTGGCTCACACCTATTACAGCTACTTGAGAGGTGGGAGGATTGCTTGTGCCCAGGAGTTCAAGACCAGCCTGGGCAACACAGCAAGACCCCGTCTCTACAAAAAGTTTAAAAATTAGCCAAGTGTAGTGGTGTGTGCCTGTAGTTTCAGTTACTTGGGAGGCTGAGGTGGGAGGATTGCCCAAGCTCAGGAGTTTGGGGCTGCAGTGAGCTATGAGCCACTGCCCTCCAGCCTGGATGACAGTGCGAGACCCTGTCTCTAAAAAAAAATTTCTACTCTAGTGCTTACAGCAGACCAATTCATAGTGACTGAAAATGGGGACATCCTACTGCCTATCGACTGCCCATCAGCATCTGGGTGGCTAGCCCAGCTGTGGTGCATTCACACCAAGGAATGCCACTTGGCAATTAAAAGGAACTACTGTTATGTGGAACAATGATGAGTTTCACAAACACTGTGCCAAGTAAAAGAAGCCAGATACAAAAGACTGAGTGATTCCATCCATGTAAATTTCTAGAACAGATTCATCCACAATGACAGAAAACAGTCTGGCTGCAAAGGGGCAAGATGGAAGTTTTGGTTTTTGTTTGGAGTCAGGGTCTGACTCTGTCACCCAGGCTGGAGTACAGTGGTGAGATTGTGGCTCACTGCAGCCTCCACCTCCCAGGCTCAAGCAATCGTCTTACCTCAGCCTCCTAAGTAGCTGGGATCACAGGCATGTACCACCATGCCCAGCTAATTTCTTCTATTTTTGTAGAGATGGGGCATCACTATGTTGCCCAGGCTGGTCTTGAACTCCTGGGCTCAAGTAATCCTCTCGCCTTGACCTCCCAAAGTGCTGGGATTACAGGCATGAGCTACAGCACCTGGCTGTTTTTAAGTAATGGAAATGTTCTATATCTCCGTTGTAACAGGATTTGCATGGGTGAAGAATTTGTCAAAACTCATAGAATTGCACACTTAGAATGGGTTTTCTTTATATAAATTATTCATCAGAAAATTAAAAGGGAAAAAAGGCTAGGGGTAACAACAAAAATACCCTTTTAGATGAATATAAAATAATCCTTAGAGAACCATCATCTCCTTATCCTTGGCAAGCATCCCCTCAGGGAGAGCTGCTGTTCTCTTTCCACCCCTCTGATGTCAGCCCCAGTTCCTGGGAGCCCAGATCCACAGCGTTGTCAGCCTAAGAGAGAGGTTCTCTAGAAGAACAGATACTAGCTTGAGAACAGAACATTACAAGGAGAGTACACACGCCATAGTAAACCATATGCCTATTCAGGGAGGTCAAGGAAGACAAAGGTCTTTAAAGGAAAAATGAGCAGGATCACAATGGTTTTGAGATAATTCTCCTTGGCTACAAACATCAATAACAAAGGTCATTCCAGTCTGAGGTTGGACAGGCAATTGCTGGGCAGTTGTCCCTGCAGAAATATTTTTTGTGTAAGGGTGTGATGGCCTCTGTGCCGGGTTGTGGTTTTTGTAGTCCTTTCTGGTATCAGGCACGCAAGCATAAGTGTCCTCTCTTCATGGCCTTCCCCACCACTCTTTGTCAGGGCTTTCTTAACATTAGTGACTCCATTTTGATTCTGACAACTTTCACAGCATGTATTTAGAGCAGCCGCTAGGTGTTCATCCACAGAGGTGGCCGTGAGCAGTTCCTGGGATCATAACAAGAGTCCATTCTGCTTGGGTCTTACCACAAATGAAGTAAAGACAGGCCCTTGGGGAAAGGTTGGGCAGACTGAGCCCCACATGAGCAGGGCAGGAGATGGGCCCGCGCCCCAACAGAAATGTCAGGCGATCATCAGGTGATGGCCAAGCGGTTGTTAAACTGTCTAAAATAATTATTGGTTGCAGCTGGTGCCAGAGAAAGGCAGGCTCCCAATAGATAGAAAACACCTAAAGCTGGTGATGAGCCACTTCCCGATAAGATCTCAGGAGTTGGCACAGGTGGGAATTGAACAATGAGAACACTTGGACACAGTGCGGGCAACATCACACACCAGGGCCTGTCGTGGGGTGGGAGGGATAGCATTAGGAGAAATACCTAATGTAAATGACGAGTTAATGGGTGCAGCAAACCAACATGGCACATGCCTACCTATGTAACAAACCTGCACGTTGTGTACATGTACCCTAGAACTTAAATTAAAAAATTAAAAAAAAATCTCAGGAGTTGGTGAGTGAGGTCAAGCATGCACACTACGAGGCAAAGTGGCAAAGTTTAACCAGCGTGTGACCTTCCCCTAGGAACTGGTAAGGGAAGACTGCCTCAAGAGGGCACCGCACAACTCCAGTAAGCACACTGTGCACGCGGCCCTCCCAAGTGCCGGCAGGCCACTGCGCATGCGGACAGCCCACCCCAAGGGAAGAATCAGGGGAGAAGGGACGCAGCCCCCCAGAAGCATGCCAACATATAAACCCCAAGTCAAAGGTCAAAACTCTGTACTTGCTCTCTCAAGATGCCCACCTGGCCCTCCTGCAAGTGTACTTTACTTCCTTTCGTTCCTGCTCTAACACTTTTTTAATAAACTTTCACTCTTGCTCTGAAACTTACCTCAGTCTCTGACCCTGCCTTGTGCCCCCTGGATGAATTATTTCCTCTGAGGAGGTAAAAGCTAAGTTGCTGCAGACTTATACGGATTTGCTGCTGCTGACACCAGGAGATGGCGTTCTGGGTTCCCTGTGGCCCTGGAGAGTAGCAGCCTCCCCTCTTTCTCCAGGAGCCCCCCCCACTAGGAAATGGCAGCAGGCACTCAGCTCGTTACAGCCCATGCCATCGATACCTGTGTGTGCATGAGCCCCAGTCTCACCCAGGGCCCTAGGAATGAGCCACGGCCTCCCTCTGGCACGAACGGTTAGCCTTTGGGAAACCCGCAACAGATGCCCACATTCAACTGGCAAGATTCTCAAACACCGGCCCACAAGCCAGCACCTGGAGGGCTGCTCATGCACATGGTGGCACTTATCAATAACTTTTCAATGATGGAAAAATCTTATCAATAACTTTTCGATGATGGAAAGATGTTCTTGGGTGGGCTAGGAAGTCCTGTAAGAGCTGTGTCCTTGCAAGAGGAGAGCCAGCAGCCGGGCACAGGGGTGACACCTTGGGCCTAGATGTCCCTGCCCCTGACCTGCTAGAAAGCTGACTGGTCTGCCACAGAACGCTTCTGCTTTGCCTCCAGGAAAAGGCCTTGTTATCTGCGAACTCCCAGAGGCACCCATCGCAGGATACCCAGCTTTGCCTGGGGGCTCTTGTCCCTGCTTGCCTATAAATATCTGCACCTGGGACAGAATTTAATCCAGATCAAAACTCAGTCTGAGACTTCCTTTCCTAGAACTACAACCCCAGGGGCAGGTAGTGTGGGCAGAGACAGAGTCCCACCTCGCCCTGCCGACACAACATCTGTTGAATGAGACCAAATGTGGGTTTGTGGCCCTTCATCCATAAATCCTGCAGATGTGCCAGGCCCGGTGGCTCACGCCTGTAATCCCAGCACTTTGGGAGGCCGAGGCGGGCGGATCACAAGGTCAGGAGCTCGAGACCATCCTGGCTAACACGGTGAAACCCCGTCTCTACTAAAAATACAAAAAATTACCTGGGCGTGGTGGCGGGCGCCTGTGGTCCCTGTTACTCTGGAGGCTGAGGCACGAGAATGGCGTGAACCCAGGAGGCGGAGCTTGCAGCGAGCTGAGATCGCGCCACTCCACTCCAGCCTGGGCGACAGAGCGAGACTCTGTCTCAAAAAAAAAAAAAAAAGTCCTGCAGATGTTAGAATGCGCGGAAGAGAGAGAAACCCAAAGTGTGAATGAATACAGAGAGGCAGGAGATCCAACACCTTCCTCCCCAGGAAAGCCCGGGCACGAGGTCCCTGAGCTGAGCTGAGCCTGGGGGCTGGTTCCAGTCTGAGGACCGCCCACAGCCCTCACAGCAGGGTGTGTCCACATTCAGATGCCCTCCTCTCTCCCTCCATCCCCCTCCCAAGGCTGCATCGGCAGCTGTGGCCTCGTAGGGAGAGGTGTGGTTTGGGGGTGATTTCCTATTTCCTTCGTGTCTGACCACTGCCCGAGGGCCTCACAAAGGAACCAAATCTTTTGGAGCCTGCATTTCCTGTCATCCTGAGTGGCCTTTGGAGTCCTCAGTGTATAAAGACAGCAAGGGCCAGCTGTTCATGTTAGCTTTCTGGAACATTCCAGGCACTCCATGTACTAACAGGTTCCTTGCCAGAGGGCCCTCAAATGATGGAATTGATAAAAGCATTATAAAATGTTGATAAATTCTCTAACCATAGACGTGGCGCTCAGTGAGTACGAATGCAAGATGTGACTCCCCCAGGCCTAGAAAGCAAGCCTTAGCTTCAGAGACGTGGGTAACCTTGGCTCTCCACGGGAGTGAGGCCAACAAGGCCAGCAGAACAGGGTCAAGCAGCTCCTGTTGCCCAAGCAGCCACAGCCGCCTGGCCTTCACTGCATCCAGCTGTGCAGTGGCAGAGAGGATGCTGCGTGGGGACAGCAGGAGGAGAGGCCTTCAAGACCCAGGCCAGCTAAGCCTGGGGAGATAGAGACAGCCACCACGCTGGGGGAGTGTGGACGCAGGAGTTTGAGGAGTTCTGCGGGGTGCTGAATGGGGTCCTCCTCTGGCGCTTTCTTGAGGGAGTTCTGCAATGATCCATATTCTTTCCAGGGACTTTCTTTCAAGTGCTGTCATATGCTGCCGCGGCTTGCCGGCAGCCCAGCCTCAGGCGGTCGGAGTCGGAAGGCGACAGATGCAGGGCTCCCTTTCCTCATCGGGTCTCTCAACAGGGCAGGGGGACGGCCATGAGTGTGCAAATGTGTCCAGACCACTGCAGAACCTCTCATCTGCTCAGCTGGAGAGGCCCTTCCTGTCTCTGTGATCTTTCCCAAGATGGCCAACGTCCTGCACCACCGGCCACCCCTTCCGTTGGTCACTGTGGATGACACTAGGGGTGGACACTGACCAAGGAGGCACCAACCTGATTCCAGCTCCTAGAGCTGGCCAGGTGCCTGACAGGAAAATGAGGCATCTGAAGAACACGGAGAGATGGGGGTAGGGTGGTAGGGAGGGAGGGAGATGAAGCCACATCCCAGAGCTCCTGGGTTTGCAGCTCCTTCCGGAGGCCTGGCTAGGTCCCTGCCTCGGTTCCTGCCTCTGGATGCCGTGAGACAATCCACCCTGGATAGCCTACCAGTCCCCTTACGTTTGACAGCTGGAGTTGGAATTTGCCTCCCGCAGACCACAGGTCTATAGCCTTCATTCACACGTCGCACAGACTGTGGCAGGACCAGCACCCGCTGCCGGTGTGGGACGCCTGGCCCTGTAGGGGACCCCAAGAGTGGCTGGAGAGCAGGGCGTGATGCCTCTTGGGCCACCCTGCAAAGGGCTCACGAGCCTCCTCAGGAGGATGCATTTGATCAGGGTAACAGGAGTCAGCAGAGGGCTTTCCAAGGACAGGTTTGCCAAGAAGCGAGAACAGACTGAGGGGGGAACGATAGAGGCACTGGGTGCAGTCAGACACCACTGCAATGGTAGACGAAAACCGCGCCGTGAGAAGACTCTGTGGGGAGGGTAACTAAGTGCATGAGCGTGAGAGGGGCGAAAAAAGCCTCGGATGGCTCCGAAGCTCCTGGCCCAGCTTCCAGGGGTTGGTGGCCCAGGACCGCCCCTGCACGCGGCCTCGGGTGCCTGCTCCAGGCAGACCTGCTTCTCTGGCCCAGTCTCGGCACCAATCACTGTCCCATCCGCCAGTCAGCCAAGTCCTCTGAGTTCTTCCCGGAGCCCAGCACCCTGATGCAATTGTCCCTGCTCTGAAAACCCTCAGCAATCTATTGGGTCTTCAGTAGCATCTACTCTTTCTAGAAATGTCGAACAAGGTTTTTCGATTGTGCTGCACGTGTGGCAGACACAGAAACGGAAACGACCTTCCAGAGAACTGGCCAAGGGACGGGAGCTGCTCCAGTAACTGAAGGGCACAGACTGAGCGCTTCTGATGGAGTCGGGGAGGTCGCCGGCCCATCCACCGGCTGCCCGAGGGCCTCCCACTGACTTCCCCGGCCGCCCTCCGAGGGGCCTCTGCTGACCTCGCCGTGCTGGGCACGCTCGGCTTTAGCGGGAAGCTGGGGGTCAGGTTCAAGGCTGTGAGGAGCCACTTCAGCCTGGGAATTTGAATTTTTTCTTCAAAAGCGCCTGTCCCCACAATGGGTTTGTACTGGGGAAAAAACCCACACACGGGATGAGGTGCCCGGCTTCCGTGAGGGTTCTGAGCACTTCGTTTTTCTTCCCTTTTGATTCTGACAACTGTGGACTAGAAGGGTTGCAGGCCCAGTGCCGGAATTCCAGTATCACCTTCCACCAGGCTCCCCACACGTCCACATGGCCCCCACTTGGTGGTCTGGCAGGCGTCGGCGGTTGGGGACGGCGCCCCGGGGACCCCGCGGCCCTAGCCTTCCCCGGCGCCCCGCGAACGCCCTCCGCGGCCCCAGCAGCTGAGCGCCTGGGTCCCCGAGAGGCACGCCAGGAGGGCGGCGCGGGCGGGTAACGTCACACACGCGCCGCATCCCGAGACTCCGTTTCCCAGGGAGCCGCGCGGCGCGTCCACTTCCGGCAGGCGGCGGGGCCCGGAAGCGGCGCGCGGGGCCGGCGAATCCCGCGGCGCCAGGTGGGAGCGGGGCCGGAGCATGCGGGGCGGCCGGCGGTCTGCGGCGCGCGGCGCATTCGTTCCCCCGCGGCGGTGGCGGCGGCGCGCGGCGGCTCTCCAGTGAGCGGCGGAGCCCGGAGCGGCGGGCTGGGCGCCGGGCGGGCGGGGCTCGCGGCTGAGAGGCGGGCGGGCCGGGGGCGCCGGGCGCGGGGCCGCCATGTGGAGCGGCCGCAGCTCCTTCACCAGCCTGGTGGTGGGCGTGTTCGTGGTCTACGTGGTGCACACCTGCTGGGTCATGTACGGCATCGTCTACACCCGCCCGTGCTCCGGCGACGCCAACTGCATCCAGCCCTACCTGGCGCGGCGGCCCAAGCTGCAGGTGAGCGTCCGCGGGGCCGGGGGCCGGGCGGGTTGGGGTGGGGGCCTCTCCTCCAGGCCCCAGACGTCGCCGTCCCGTCCCAGTTCGGAGCTGTGGCCGCGCGAGTCGAGATGGAACCTTTCCTGGTTCCCCAGCGGCCAGGTCTTCCGCCCTCCAGCTGGCCGTGGGATGCGAGTGCGTCCTGCCAGGGCCTGGCCGAGCTGACTCTCGACGCCCCCTCCTTTCCAGCTGAGCGTGTACACCACGACGAGGTCCCACCTGGGTGCTGAGAACAACATCGACCTGGTCTTGAATGTGGAAGACTTTGATGTGGAGTCCAAATTTGAAAGGTATGGGCGTAGGACAAAATGCCAGTGAAAGGGAAAACATTACTCATGTTCAGACTGTTTAAAAGTTGGCTTTCTGTACATAACATGTTTATTTTAGAGAACTAGTCTTACCGAATGTCTTGAAGTGGTAGAATATCGTAATTGGAGGCCTATGCGTGGCCTGTAAACATTCAGCCTGGAAGGTGACAGGTGATGAATGTCGTTTAAGAAGTAGTTCTCAGCAGAGTGTGATGGCAGTGGGATGTCCTGGAGGGGGAGGCTCCGAAGGAGCAGGGGCCACGCTTGCTTGGTGAACCAGTGGAGAGCAGACAACTCTGCAGTTTCACTACCGGGGACCAACTTGTCTTTTCCTGGTGGAAGTAGTTCACTTAAGTTACTTGTGAGGGAAAAGAGATGAGGATAGAGGGAGCAATTTTGTAGAAAATCGTAAATGAATGACATGTGACGTTAGAATAGATCAATGTCCAAATATGTAGAATACCTTAAAAATTACATCTGACATGGCCTAATTTTTTTTAATTGAATAAGTATAATTTTAAATATGATTTGCTTCTCACAAGTCAACCATTTCCCTTCATTGCCTGGGAGGTATCTGAGGAGAGAATAATGAAAGTTTGAGACTCATGCTGGACTCCACGCCCTCTAGGCAGCCCAGTCCCTGTGGGTAGCTGGAGGCACTGGCAAGCCGGTTTCTGCCTGGCCTCTTTGGGCCTGTGACCTCAAGCCAGTTCCTGCCCTCTCTCTGCCTCCATGAAAGGGAGGCCAGAAGTGCTGGTGACCAAGCTGCCCGCTCGGTTGTGGCTGCCCACACCTTTCAAAAATGCTCAGGATTCATCTGCACTGGGTTTAATTTCCCAGACATGAATACTGCCTCTTCCGTGCCGGGCCCTGTACCAGTTACCAAGGACAGCTAGTGAGGTTTTCCATTTGACCTGGCACAGCGTCAGCCTGGAGGAAGTGGGGAGAATGAGCACTCTAACACAGCTCCCCCTCTAGTGTCTCCAAGTGCACATTCCACCAGAAATACACAGCCCTGCACCCTCTGCCTGAAGAGAGACACTTAAGATGTCCTGGTGGAGACGTACTCTTTCCTGGGTAGTGAGGAGCCATAGATGCCTTTGTGTTTTTCGTTACAACCTTGGCCGTAAGATTTTTTTTTTTTTTTTTTTTGAGATGGAGTCTTGCTCTGTTGCCAGGCTGGAGCGCAGTGGCGCGATCTCTGCTCACTGCAACCTCCGGTTCCCGGGTTCAAGCGATTCTCCTGCCTTAGCCTCCAAAGTAGCTGAGACTACAGGCACCCGCCACCACGCCTGGCTAATTTTTTTATTTTTAGTAGAGACGGGGTTTCACCATGTTGGCCGGGCTGGTCTGAAACTCCTGACCTCGTGATCCACCTGGCTCGGCCTCCCAAAGTGCTGGGATTACATGCGTGAGCCGCCGCACCTGGCCAACCATAAGATTTTTAAGGAGAGGCCGGGCACAGTGACTCATGCCTATAATCCCAGCAGTTCGGGAGGCCAAGGCGGGAGGATCACTTGAGCCCAGCAGTTCAAGACCAGCCTAGGCAATGTGACAAAACCCCATCTCTACAACAGTTTTCAAAGTTAGCAAGGCATGGTGGCACGCCCACCTGTAGTCCCAGCTACTCGGGAGACTGAGGCAGGAGGCCACTTGAGCTCGGGAGGTTGAGGATGCAGTGAGCTGTGATTGCACCCCTGCACTTTCAGCCTGGTGACAGCGAGACCTTGTCTCAAAAAAGAGACTTTTAAAGAGGAAGAAGAACTCATGTAACCATAAACAGGTGGAATGCGAGGTTTTTCCATGGGGCTGGAGTATGGACTTCAGGCCCTGGTGTGCGGGTGAAGAGCCAGGCGCCTGGTCCGAGGCCTACAGTTGTAGCAGCTCGCCGGGCCTTTCCTCAGCTCGTGCTGGATGCCGCACAGTCAGGACTGACAGCCTTGAAAGTCAGTCCTTTGTGGCTGATCATCTTTCTATCCTTAAAACTACAACACCCAAAAAAACTACCCACATTAAATTTCTGAGGTTCCAGTAGTGTGGGCCGAGGCACCTGGAGCCCTCGCGGCTGCTGCTCTTCGCTTCTGTCGCTTCGGAGTTGGGTGATTCAGTGTGTGTGGTCAGCTGGTACCCTGGCCAGGCCCAGAAGCTGCTTTCCATCTGGCTGCTTCAGCCTTGTGGCCTCAGGTGGGTTATTGACCTCTCAGCCTCCTGAGATGGAGGCAGGAAGTGCGGGCTGTTTTGCTTTCGGCTGTAGGCGCCCACACCTGTGCCGAGTTCTCAGGACACACACACACACGCACACGCACACACGACTCGTGAAGCCCTGGGCAGGTGGGTTTCATTTTTAGTACTTCTGAGCTAAAATTAGTTTATTGAAGCCGCTTTATAAAGGTATTTGAATAGGCTCTAGAGACCCAGAATATAATATGTATGTAGTGGAAATGATTGTTCTGTTTCAGGACAGTTAATGTTTCTGTACCAAAGAAAACGAGAAACAATGGGACGCTGTATGCCTACATCTTCCTCCATCACGCTGGGGTCCTGCCGTGGCACGACGGGAAACAGGTGCACCTGGTCAGTCCTCTGACCACCTACATGGTCCCCAAGCCAGAAGAAATCAACCTGCTCACCGGGGAGTCTGATACACAGGTGAGGGTCTTCATGGGTTACTGATAACAGGCTGTGCCTCTCTGTCAGAACGGACATGTCTTTCTCCACACAGGCGGGCGATGTCTAGGGCTCCAGTGACTTTGTTGGGAGTAAAGCCAAAAGCCATTGGAATGTTACTGGCGTGCATTTCTGACTTTCAGCTGAATCATATCCATGAGTTTGCAGACAAGTTTTATCTAAAATTAGGGACAGTTGAAGTGATCGCTGGCATTCTTGATGCAGAGTCCCTCGGGGAGTGGGCCCTCTCAGTCTCTGGGGGCACCTACTGCACCTGGTGGGATGGAGCGCTGGTCCTGCAGAGCTGGCCTGCAGCTTCTCATCAGGAGCTCTGGGGATGAGAGCTGGGCTCATTCTGCACTCTGTGTAGGACTGGGCTATTCCTAGATGTTTATTCTAAGAATGTAATTGGAGATTATGGAAAAGGTAGAGGTACAAGTTGTAGTTTGTACATCTGTAGAAAGGTGTATGCGCAAGTAAAAACTGGAAGTCACTTAAGTGATCATGAATACAGGCCAAGGATAAAGCAAGGGAATTCTGACACCCACCTTTGTGTTGAGTGGAAGGTGAGATAATTTACAAAACAAGGCCGGGCGCAGCGGCTCATGCCTGTAATCCCAGCACTTTGGGAGGCTGAGGCAGGTGGATCACCTGCAGTCAGGAGTTCGAGACTAGCCTGGCCAACATGGTGAAACCCCGTCCCTACTAAAAATACAAAAATTAGCTGGACGTGGTGGCACACGCCTGTAATCCCAGCTACTCGGGAGGCTGAGGGAGGAGAATCGTTTGAACCTGTGAGGTGAGATGATGCCACTGCATTCCAGCCTGGGCGACAGAGGGAGACTCTGCCTCAGAAAAATTTACAAAACAAGAAAGATGGCAGCTTTCCAGGAAGAGGCTGTGAAATTGTTCCAGACAGAGAGAGAGAGAGGTCTCTCGGAGTTGATGGGGTTTTGAAAGCCCTACCAACACCTGCTCCTGCCTCTCCCCAGTTTGCATCTGTCTCCTTAGGAACATCCCTCACCTGCCCCTCTCCGTGTCCCCCTCATCTGGGGCCCCCATCCCTCCTCTCCAGTGTCCTGAAAAGTGGGTGGGGTGATGGGTATGTAGCATGTAGCGCAGGAAGCCTCCCTTGCAGGTAGCAAATGTGAGGAGGTGTGGAAAACCGTTTGTAATGTAAATTATTGCTAAACTGTATCTTTAGGTAGGAAATGGGTAAGGCGATAGTGTTTCCTAGGATGTATCGGATCTGAACCGAGCTAAGATTTCCCTGTCAGTCCGTGTCCCATTTAAGTTTAACTTCATGTAAGAGCCATGCGTAATCCTCAGTGTGTCTCCTTTAGGCAGTCCCACATGCTTGGTTTTAGAAGCTGACTCCCTCTCAGTCTCCTTACAGCCACAGGGCTGTGTGAGCTCTGGACTTGCACAGTCTTCTGCCAAGGTCAGGGGGCTCTCACCCTCTCAACTTCCGAGAAGTGGGCCCACTTAGTTTGAGGACCCCAAAAAAGGAATTGGTGAAGTCCGTGACCACATGTTGCAAAGCAGCACCCCCTGGCTTCCGTGGAGATAAGGATGGGGGGAGGTGTTTGGCGAGAGTCTGGGGGAATTGGCAGCTGTGGGGCCGCTGTGCCCTCTCTGCTGGGCTCTCCCCCAGTTGTGCCCGTGCGTGGCCGTCTGTTCACAGGTTAGGGCGCTGACCCTGCTGTCCCGGGCACAGTTTGCCCGTCTGTGTGGCTGTTCTGTTCACAGGTTAGGGTGCTGACCCTGCTGTCCCGGGCATGGTTTTCTGTCCCAGCATTGGCCTCTGTTTTCCTCACTTAACAGCAGATCGAGGCGGAGAAGAAGCCGACGAGTGCCCTGGATGAGCCAGTGTCCCACTGGCGACCACGGCTGGCGCTGAACGTGATGGCGGACAACTTTGTCTTCGACGGGTCCTCCCTGCCTGCCGATGTGCATCGGTACATGAAGATGTAAGTGGGGCCCCAGAGCTGGAGCGCCGGGGGGAGGGTGCTGGGACCCTGGCTGGCCAGAACTCGCCAGCAGGCCACTCCTGCACCCTGGAGTCCCCTCTGTGGGGAGGCACTTGCTGCCCGGGCCTCCCAGCTCTTTCCCACTCCCTCGTTGAGGTTGTGCTGCTACCACAGGGCTGGAAGGGGGAAGAAAGGAATTCAAGCTGGAGCATCCTGCCCTTTGCTCCTGGCTGGCGAAGGCTTCCATGGAGAGAAAACGGAAGGCGCTGATGGGAACGGGTTGCTTTGCTCCCCTTGTGATTTTTTAACTTGGCTCATTTAGATTTACTTGAAAGTTAATCTTTAGATTATTTAGTATTACTTGCCATCAGTTAAATACAATTATTGGAATTCACGTGTTTGGCCACCTGAGCTCACCTCGTCTCTCCCATGTGTTGGGGATCCCCCCCCAACTCCCGCGCCACAGCTCCGCCTCCCAGGTGGCTGCAGGTGACTCGCCCTTCCAAGTGTAGCGGCCACATCCTGGGATTGCTCCGTGTCAGTGCGTCCTGGGATTGCTCCGTGTCAGTGCGCAGAGGGCCCTGGGTTCTGCTGTATGGCCGTGTCCCTGTAATTCCCCCGCTCCTAGTGGCCGTGGAGGCATTTTCCCACCTGTGGCCATCACTTCGTTGGGAGTGGGTCTCACAAGCGTGCATATGTTGTCAGGCTCTCTGCTTCCGTTTGGGGAGGCTGTGCCCTGGGGTCATTGTGACTGAGAAGCAGTTGAGGGTGGTGCTGGGGGCACTTCTCTGGGGTAAACCCAGTGTCTGGATGTGTTGATTCATTGAAAGGTAAAAGCCTTGGTGCTGACTTTGGAAAGTTGTGCTTTAATCCCAGGATCCAGCTGGGGAAAACCGTGCATTACCTGCCCATCCTGTTCATCGACCAGCTCAGCAACCGCGTGAAGGACCTGATGGTGAGTGACACCTCTGCCCGCTGGTCGTGCAGCTGGCGAGACACTGACCCCAAGACTGGCCCCGCAGCCCCCGCACCCTAATGGACCAGGCCACTGCTGACATTTGACACGGAGCTTTTACCCATGCTGGGAAGCACTGCCTTCGAGTGTGCGAGGGTTGTGACGCGGGGGGCCCTGGTGGTGCGCTGGGTTTGCCGTTGGCTGGCTGCGGGGTCCTGCTGAACCTCTGGACTGTCACTGGTGAAAGGCCCCTGGAAGATTGTTTATGCAGCGCGTAGAGGGCAGCGCTTAGAGGGCAGGCACATGAGCACCGTGTGAAACAGCGTCTGCGTGTGAGTTCCTGGTGTGCCATGTAGATTAATTCACAGTGTCCTGAGCAAACTCCTGCTTTCCCCACCAGGGCTGGTCCTGCACAGGCGGCCAGAGGAGCGGGTGACAGCCCTTCCTCGGAGCTGGAGCCCCCGGGGTGGCCCCTGGCAAGGCGGAAGGCCTATGCGAATAGAAGTGGCTGCTCTCTGGGCTCTGGCGCCCTGTGGTTACGGGCAGTGACAGCGCCTGCTCTCCCAGAGTTGCTTTGAGAGGAGATGAAATGTGGCCAACCTTTGGCCAGTATTGAGACTCACAGAAGCGGTTAATATTTAATGTCTCTTACTGCACATGAGGCACTGTGCTAAGCACTTTGTGAACCTTTCTGTAATCGTGGTGCTGGGAGCTGTGGCGTTGTTTCACGGATGAGGTTATTTGGGGTTCAGAGGTGAACGCTCAGCTGGGGCCCTGCAGGATCGCCGCCCTGCCCTGCCTGCCTTCAAGCCATCACTGTCACTCCGGACCACCCACTAGGAGCCGGCCACTTCCACTTAAGGCTCTCGGCACCTGTGACCTCTGAGGCGGGCCCTTTCCCCTTTTTTGTTGATGAGGAAACAGTCCTGGGGAGAGCAGAGGGCTTGCTTGCTGGCGGGGGGGTGCAGCTGGGAAACGGAGAAGCGAGCACCTGGCTGCTTTGATCTGTGCCCAGGCCCTGCTGCCTCCTGCTGACTGCGGCTCTCAGAACAGTCCCTCTGTACTGCTGTTCCCTCAGACCCCTTGCAGTCCCTAACATACTGCCTCCTTCACTTCTGGGGTCACTGATTGCTCCTATACAACCTGCAGGCTGGGGGCTGCGCAGGCAGTGGCTGGCGAGCAGGTCTGGCACTCCAGCCTGTCCCTGAATAGTTTCTCTGTCGGCCCCTGCAATTCCAACCTCTTTCTCTGTTTGCTGGAGTTTGCTGGTGTGCTGCTGACAAACCTCAGGACAGCAAGTTCTGCTAAAATGCCCCATACAGAGCTGTGTGAGCTGTGGCACCAGCTCGTGGTCACCTCTTGTGAAGCCTCATGCCGCTGACTCCTTGCAGGCATTCAGGAGATGGTGGACAGGGGCAGGCAGCTGCAGAAGGCTGCCCTGTGTGTCTGTCTGCAGATCTGTCTCGTTAGAGGCCCGGGGCAGGCTTTGCGGCGCAGCTGTGCCAGTGGTGGCCTGCGCTCCAGTGGTTATGGAAACACGTGTGCCAACAGCAGCTTTTCCCCCGAATCACAGTCTGTCTCATGTGTCGCTGTTGCTGTGTCTCACTTGGGGCCAGATTCGATAGGTGCTGTCTTGAGAGAGGAAGCAGGCAGCTGGGATGCAGCAGGTGCAGGAAGTCGGCACCTTCTGTGGCTGGGCCCAGCACTGCCAGATGGAGGAGGCAGTGACACCCTTCGGACACACTTGGCAGCTCGAGGGGTGCCTGGAGGCCACCGTCCACGTGCACTGATGCCACTTGGCTGCGTGGGGCACCCTGACAGCCGCTCTCAGGACAACCTGGCACCTGCTGGTTGTGGCTCTGATTCCACCACACCCTGACACCAGCCGTGCCTGCCATGGCAGAGCAGGCGGATTAGAGCACAGCCCTCGCTGGATGTTCTAGCACGTGGAGGGTGGTGCTTACCGGGTGTGGTCACTGCCCACGTGCTGTAGGGTGTGGGCTCGCGCTTGTGAACCCGTTCCTCACCCTCCTACCTCGGCACCCTGGGACCTGGCCCGCAGCCTGTGTGCGTGAGGCCCCGGCAGGCTGCAGGACTAAGCTCGTGGTTCTGAGGCCTACACATCCACCCTACTGCCCGTGCTAGCTTTGCATTCCAGAAGCTTTCTGTTCTCCCCACGGCCACCCCCTGCTCTGTGCTTTAGGCCCTGAGGGCACTTTGCCCATGTGCTGCAGGGCTGTGCTTGTCCCGTGGTCTCCAACTCTTAGGACAGGCCAGGGCTCTGCAGGCCAAGCTCAGCGCCGTATGCTGCGCCATGGATTCCTAGCAGCTGGGTGGCAGGCGCCACCTCTGGAGCACCAGGACTTGTGCGGCTTGAAATTGAAGGGGCACGTGCAGCAAAACAGACCAGGCACTGCTAGCGCTGCTGAGCTCACGGGGTCCTGGTGGGGGTGGGAACCTCCCTGTGCTGGAACGCAGCACGCTGGGGCCTGAGGCCTGTGGTGACAGAAGGAGGGACCGGGGGACGACGCTTGCTGGGCCCAGTCATGGCTGACCTGGGGCCACACGGGGATGGGAAGGGGGATGGCAGGGTTGGCGAGGGCTGCCAGGCAGCTGGGTGCAAGGGTATGAGGGCAGGGCCCTCAGTGTGGCTTTCTTCATCAGGTCATAAACCGCTCCACCACCGAGCTGCCCCTCACCGTGTCCTATGACAAGGTCTCACTGGGGCGGCTGCGCTTCTGGATCCACATGCAGGACGCCGTGTACTCCCTGCAGCAGTTCGGTATGTGCCGCACACGGCCGGCGTCTGGGTGAGGCCGCCCTGGAGCCACTCGGGCGTCCAAGTGCGAATCCTGACACAGGCCGGGGCCTCCTCGCCTCCTGCTGCAGATCCTTGCACAGACGTTGAATCAGAGGCTAGTAGCGCCTGCCTCACTTTTCTCCTTGGAGATGACCTGTTGATTGTCTGGAAATTGGCTTTATTAAGAACATAATATGTGAAATGCCATGAGTTTGGTCAAATGAACCTTAACTGTTGACGAGATTGACTTTTATTTGTTTGTTTGTTTGTTTTGAGACAGAGTCACGCTCTGTTGCCCAGGCTGGAGTACAGTGGCGCAATCTCTGCTTACTGCAGCCTCCGTCCCCCGGATTCAAGCGATTCTCGTTCCTCAGTCCCCCAAGTAGCTAGGATTACAGGCGCGTGCCCCCACGCCTGGCTAATTTTTATATTTTTAGTAGAGATGGAGTTTCACCGTGTTTACCAGGCTGGTCTTGAACTCCTGACTTCAAGTGATCTGCCTGCCTGAGATTCCCAAAGTGCTGGGTTTACAGGCATGAGCCACTGCGCCCGGCCTAAATTTTTATATTGAAAACTGTATTTGTAATGTTAGGTAAGATTGACATTGCCTGTTTTATATTGTATGTTTTTTTTCCTTGACAGGGTTTTCAGAGAAAGATGCTGATGAGGTGAAAGGAATTTTTGTAGATACCAACTTATACTTCCTGGCGCTGACCTTCTTTGTCGCAGCGTTCCATGTGAGTCGTCCACCGAGGGGCTTGCCGCAGGCACTTGGGGGGCTCCCTGGGCCCCGGGCCTCCTGCAGGGGTCCTGGACCTGGGGTTTGTGGGCGCCGTCTAGCCCTGTGGCCCTCAAGTGTCCACTCCCATCACTCAGCAGCCAGCACGCCTGATACCAGGCGACCATTGTCCCAGTGGGCGGTTTCTTCCAGTTCTGAAAAGGGAGGGACCATAAAGCTCCATCCACAGCCTTGGCGACTTGGGCTGTGCTGGCTTTGGGGGCGGTTTTGAAAAGGATCCAGGGTACTCTGAGCAGTGTCCACACCAGGGAGATGAATAGGTGCAGGCATCTCACTCTCCCCTGCCCAGGCCCCGACCCCATGCAGAGCCAGGGGCGGAGCTGGGCAGCCTCTAGCAGAAAGTAGTTCTCTTGTATAAATTCTAACACACTGATTTTTAAATGTAAAAAGTCAGTCCTGTGTGTATACAGTAGTTCCCCCTTACTCGATGTGTATACAGTAGTCCCCCCTTATCCTCATCCGGTGTGTATACAGTAGTCCCCCCTTATCCTCATCCGGTGTGTATACAGTAGTCCCCCCTTATCCTCATCTGGTGTGTATACAATAGTCCCTCATCCTCATCCCGTGTGTATACAGTAGTCCCCCCTTATTCTCATCCGGTGTGTATACAGTAGTCCCCCCTTATCCTCATCCGGTGTGTATACAGTAGTCCCCCCTATCCTCATCCGGTGTGTATACAGTAGTCCACCCTTATCCTCATCCGGTGTGTATACAATAGTCCCTCATCCTCATCCCGTGTGCATACAGTAGTCCCCCCTTATCCTCATCCGGTGTGTATACAGTAGTCCCCCCTTATCCTCATCCGGTGTGTATACAGTAGTCCCCCCTTATCCTCATCCGGTGTGTATACAATAGTCCCTCATCCTCATCCCATGTGCATACAGTAGTCCCCCCTTATCCTCATCCGGTGTGTATACAGTAGTCCCCCCTTATCCTCATCCGGTGTATATACAGTAGTCCCCCCTTATCCTTATCCGGTGTATATACAGTAGTCCCCCCCTTATCCTCATCTGGTGTTATACAGTAGTCCCTCATCCTCAGGGGGTGTGTTCAAAGACCCTCATTGGATGTCTGGATATATATCAAATAACGTAATAAATGAATATATGTATTATGTAATGGTTATGATAAAGTTCAATTTATAAGTTAAGCACGGTAAGAGATTACCCACAATAACTGGTAACGGAAACAGGACAGGACAGTGTGATAAAGTTACGTGGGTGTGGTCTCACTCTCAGAATATCTATCTCATCGCACTGCTCCGTGCTAACCGAAACCATGGACAGTAAACCATGGGTAAAGCAAGGCTGCTGTGCTCTTACTGTCGTTCGTGGAGCTGAGCTGCTAGGGAGAGCCATCCTTGTGGCTGTTAGGCTGGCCTGTGGTTAGGCGGCACCCAGGAGTGCGGCCGGCACTGGTTCTGAGTGCCTGGGAGTTTGGCTGCCAGTCAAGCTAAAACTTTCCAAAGCCGTACTAGAGAATTAAACGATTTTTATTAAAAGGTCAGTGTCTCTAAGGATGAGCTCATGCATGGTTAGGTTTTTTTAAGTTTTTTTTTGGAGACAGGTCTCAGTACGTTGCCCAGGCTGGTCTCAAACCCCTGGGCTTAGGTGGTCCTCTGGCCTTGGCCTTGCAGTAGCTGGGACCACAGGCATGGGCCACCATGCCCAGCCCTTGCGTTTTTAGCACAGTTGAGAGATGAGGCTGCCCTGAGTGGGCACAACCCGAGAGCAGGGGTGCCCAGCCAGGCCCATGATCCAGGGGAATCCAGAGCCTCCAATTGCCTGGGGGCCTTTCCAGCAGTTCAAGTCAAAGATACATATTATTTCAGAAGTGCCCCTGCAAAGCCCGCCTGGGCACTCTAGGTTCTGACATGGCAGGCCAGGTGCGTAGAGGCATGGGTCCCGAGTGTAGACACTTATCTTGATGCGTTCTGAGGCTGAGTACACCTGCAGTCTCAACGGTCACACACGAAGCCTCTATCTCTGTCTCACAGGAGATAGAAACAGCAGGAGATGTGAGTTGCTGTCGTGTGTGTTCTCTCTAGCTTCTCTTTGATTTCCTGGCCTTTAAAAATGACATCAGTTTCTGGAAGAAGAAGAAGAGCATGATCGGCATGTCCACCAAGGCAGGTAGGCGCCCCGAGCGTGGCCCTGCTCAGATACTCTGCCCTGGGGAGCTCACTGGAGCCCGCAGTAGAGGGCTGCCTGCCTCGCTGCTGGCTGCAGACACAGCCCCGGGTGTGTGCTTGGCACTTGAGAAGCCTCTGAGACCAGGCACCGTAAAGCCCAGGGAGCCGTTGCGGCAATTGTGGTGGGACCATCAGAGGCTGCACGGCTCAGGGCCTCCAGCGGCTGCGCGTCTCAGGGCTTCCAGAGGCTGCACAGCTCAGGGCCTGGCTGTGGACTCTGGCGTGCATGGGGTCTGGGTCTGGGCTGTGGAGAGTGAGATGCATGGACCTCTCGAGCCTTCCTGGCTGCTCATGGGCGCTGAGCAGGGCTGGGGCCTCACATCTCCTGTCTTGGTTCCCTCGCCCCGTCCTCCTGCCGGTGTTCCTTCCCCGACCAGCGCAGGCCTGGGCGTGTGGGGCCTGCCAGGTGATGGCAGTTGATAGGCCCGTGGTGCTGTGCCCAGCAGTGACAGGCAGTGTGCAGCTGTTAGGTAGGGCAGTCAGGGACCCCTGAGGCCAGGCAGCCCAGGCAGGAGGCCTGCCAAGATCTGGGACCAGTGTTCCTGGCCCAGGGTGCCTGCCATGGTTTAAGGGGCCCAAGTGAGTGAGGGGTCCTCCTGACCTTGCAGGGGTGGAGGTTGTCACAGTGGGGTGGGGAGCGGCGGTCTGGACAGGGGCGAGGGGTTGATGGGTGTGAGGACGAGGAGTGGGTGTGTCCTGTTGGTTAGGAGTGAGGAGCGTTTGGCTCCAGTATCAGACCCGAACAAGTTGTTTTTCTCGCATGGAAAAGACGCCCAAGCAGGTGGCCCTGGCTGCCTGGGGGCCCTACCGTGTTCTGTGTTGTTGTCTCCTAACCCTAATGCCTTTCCTGGCGTCCCGGGTTGGAGTGGCCAGCAGACAGCGGCTGTGGCCTTGACCACTGTTTGTCCTGTGGCTCCATGGATCTGCTTCCCCTGCGTGCCCTCGGGGCTTGCAGGAGGAGGAGACGTGTTGAATAAGCTGGAGTGGTTCTTGAGGTACAGCTGGGGAGGAAACAAATCCAGACTTGAAAAGCCACGCGCTTATCACAGAACTGGCATAAGACACGCCCGGAAGCAAAGCTGTGCTGGCCCCGTCATCCGACCTCTGCCCACGTTCCATGCTCATTTGCAAGTGTGGCTCAGACACGTGTTTGTGGAGCTGGTGTGGGGCCAGCTGTTCAGTTCAGCAGCCTTCCAAACACTTTCCTAGCTGCTGAATGCCTCATTGTTCTTTTTAAACGGGGTGACGTGGACTGGGGAGTACCTGAAGCTTCTTGGGCGTGGTGGGTTGGGATGGGGGACTGGGGGTATGTGTGTGACTTGGGGAACACAGGTGGGGTCTGCCCTGCACCCCCTCCCAGCCCGACCATCCTGTCCTCAGTGCTCTGGCGCTGCTTCAGCACCGTGGTCATCTTCCTGTTCCTGCTGGACGAGCAGACGAGCCTGCTGGTGCTGGTCCCGGCGGGCGTTGGAGCCGCCATTGAGGTGAGTCCCAGGCAGTGACCTGAACTGTCTGAGGTCCATGTGCCTCCACACACTCAGGAAAGGCTTTCAGCCCCGGGACATGAGACCTTCTGTGGAAGCCTGTGTGCTTGTTCCTGATGGCCTCAGTGTTCTGGAAGCTGTGGGAGGGCAGGCAGTGGGTGTAAAGGCTTTGAACAAGTGGAGAGCAAGGAAATGGGTGTTCGGATGGTATCAGCTCATGAGGCCCTGTCCACCAAGCAGAGTGTCCTGAGGCCCTGTCCACCAGGCAGATAGTCCTGAGGCCCTGTCCACCAAGCAGAGAGTCCTGAGGCCCTGTCCACCAAGCAGAGAGTCCTGAGGCCCTTTCCTCCAAGCAGAGAGTCCTGAGGCACTTTCCTCCAAGCAGAGAGTCCTGAGGCCCTTTCCTCCAAGCAGAGAGTCCTGAGGCACTTTCCTCCAAGCAAGAGAGTCCTGAGGCACTTTCCTCCAAGCAAGAGAGTCCTGAGGCCCTTTCCTCCAAGCAGTGAGTCCTGAGGCACTTTCCTCCAAGCAGTGAGTCCTGAGGCACTTTCCTCCAAGCAGAGAGTACTGAGGCCCTGTCCTCCAAGCAGAGAGCCCTGAGGCCCTGTCCACCAAGCAGAGTCCTGAGGCCCTGTCCACCAAGCAGGGAGTCCTGAGGCCCTTTCCTCCAAGCAGAGAGTCCTGAGGCCCTTTCCTTCAAGCAGAGAGTCCTGAGGCCCTGTCCACCAAGCAGAGAGTCCTGAGGCCCTGTCCACCAAGCAGAGAGTCCTGAGGCCCTGTCCACCAAGCAGAGAGTCCTGAGGCCCTGTCCACCAAGCAGAGAGTCCTGAGGCCCTGTCCACCAAGCAGAGTCCTGAGGCCCTGTCCACCAAGCAGAGAGTCCTGAGGCCCTGTCCACCAAGCAGAGAGTCCTGAGGCCCTTTCCTCCAAGCAGTGAGTCCTGAGGCCCTGTCCACCAAGCAGAGAGTCCTGAGGCACTTTCCTCCAAGCAGAGAGTCCTGAGGCACTTTCCTCCAAGCAGTGAGTCCTGAGGCACTTTCCTCCAAGCAAGAGAGTCCTGAGGCCCTTTCCTTCAAGCAGAGAGTCCTGAGGCACTTTCCTCCAAGCAGAGAGTCCTGAGGCCCTGTCCACCAAGCAGAGTGTTTTCATGTGCTTGAGAAATCCCACCATGTGCAAAGCAGAGGTGTAAACCGTGGGGCCTTGAGAGGCTTGTGCTGTGGCTGGAGATCTGAGCACAGCGGCCAGGTAGGCAGTGACGGAAATCACTCGGTGCCCTGTGGTCCAGCCTTGGTTGTTCCAGAGCTCAGAAAAGCCGGCCAAAAGGGAGCCTCGTGGGGCAAGACCAGCTCAGGAGCAAACCCTTGAGGGGGGTGATGGCGTCAGGGTGAGAGGGCCCAGACTTCAGCCTAGCTCCTCCCTGAGCTCTGTGCCACACCGGCGGGAGCCGGAGTCTGAGGTCTCCGCAGTTGGTGGCCCACCTGTGGGTGGGGGCCTCTGCGACCGTCATGCCTGTAAAGAAGGAGCTGGATTAAACGTGCCGGCAGAGGAGAAGCTGGATGAAACGCGCCCCCAGTGGAGGAGCTGGATGAAACGCAACCACAGAGAATGAGCTGGATGAAACACACCCGCAGAGGAGGAGCTGGATGGAATGTGTCTGTAGAGGAGGAGCTGGATGGAATGTGTCTGTAGAGGAGGAGCTGGATGGAATGTGTCTGTAGAGGAGGAGCTGGATGGAATGTGTCTGTAGAGGAGGAGCTGGATGGAATGTGTCTGTAGAGGAGGAGCTGGATGGAATGTCCCTGTAGAGGAGGAGCTGGATGGAATGTGTCTGCAGAGGAGGAGCTGGATGGAATGTGTCTGCAGAGGAGGAGCTGGATGGCATGTCCCTGTAGAGGAGGAGCTGGATGGAATGTGTCTGTAGAGGAGGAGCTGGATGGAATGTGCCTGCAGAGGAGGAGCTGGATGAAATGTGTCTGTAGAGGAGGAGCTGGATGGAATGTCCCTGTAGAGGAGGAGCTGGATGGAATGTGTCTGCAGAGGAGGAGCTGGATGGAAGGTGTCTGTAGAGGAGGAGCTGGATGGAATGTCCCTGTAGAGGAGGAGCTGGATGGAATGTGTCTGTAGAGGAGGAGCTGGATGGAATGTCCCTATAGAGGAGGAGCTGGATGGAATGTGTCTGCAGAGGAGGAGCTGGATGGCATGTCCCTGTAGAGGATGAGCTGGATGGAATGTCCCTGTAGAGGAGGAGCTGGATGGAATGTGTCTGTAGAGGAGGAGCTGGATGGAATGTGTCTGTGGAGGAGGAGCTGGATGGAATGTGTCTGTAGAGGAGGAGCTGGATGGAATGTGTCTGTAGAGGAGGAGCTCGATGGAATGTGTCTGTAGAGGAGGAGCTCGATGGAATGTGCCTGTAGAGGAGGAGCTGGATGGAATGTGTCTGTAGAGGAGGAGCTGGATGGAATGTGTCTGTAGAGGAGGAGCTGGATGGAATGTGCCTGTAGAGGAGGAGCTGGATGGAATGTGTCTGTAGAGGAGGAGCTGGATGGAATGTGTCTGTAGAGGAGGAGCTGGATGGAATGTGTCTGTAGAGGAGGAGCTGGATGGAATGTGCCTGTAGAGGAGGAGCTGGATGGAATGTGTCTGTAGAGGAGGAGCTGGATGGAATGTGTCTGTAGAGGAGGAGCTGGATGGAATGTGTCTGTAGAGGAGGAGCTGGATGGAATGTGTCTGTAGAGGAGGAGCTGGATGGAATGTGTCTGTAGAGGAGGAGCTGGATGGAATGTGTCTGTAGAGGAGGAGCTGGATGGAATGTGTCTGTAGAGGAGGAGCTGGATGGAATGTGTCTGTAGAGGAGGAGCTGGATGGAATGTGTCTGTAGAGGAGGAGCTGGATGGAATGTGTCTGTAGAGGAGGAGCTGGATGGAATGTGTCTGTAGAGGAGGAGCTGGATGGAATGTGTCTGTAGAGGAGGAGCTGGATGGAATGTGTCTGTAGAGGAGGAGCTGGATGGAATGTGTCTGTAGAGGAGGAGCTGGATGGAATGTGTCTGTAGAGGAGGAGCTGGATGGAATGTGTCTGTAGAGGAGGAGCTGGATGGAATGTGTCTGTAGAGGAGGAGCTGGATGAAGTGTGTCTGTAGAGGAGGAGCTGGATGAAGTGTGTCTGTAGAGGAGGAGCTGGATGGAATGTCCCTGTAGAGGAGGAGCTGGATGGAATGTCCCTGTAGAGGAGGAGCTGGATGGAATGTCCCTGTAGAGGAGGAGCTGGATGGAATGTCCCTGTAGAGGAGGAGCTGGATGGAATGTCCCTGTAGAGGAGGAGCTGGATGGAATGTCCCTGTAGAGGAGGAGCTGGATGGAATGTCCCTGTAGAGGAGGAGCTGGATGGAATGTCCCTGTAGAGGAGGAGCTGGATGAAGTGTGTCTGTAGAGGAGGAGCTGGATGAAGTGTGTCTGTAGAGGAGGAGCTGGATGGAATGTCCCTGTAGAGGAGGAGCTGGATGGAATGTCCCTGTAGAGGAGGAGCTGGATGGAATGTCCCTGTAGAGGAGGAGCTGGATGGAATGTCCCTGTAGAGGAGGAGCTGGATGGAATGTCCCTGTAGAGGAGGAGCTGGATGGAATGTCTCTGTAGAGGAGGAGCTGGATGGAATGTCTCTGTAGAGGAGGAGCTGGATGGAATGTGTCTGTAGAGGAGGAGCTGGATGGAATGTGTCTGTAGAGGAGGAGCTGGATGGAATGTGCCTGTAGAGGAGGAGCTGGATGGAATGTGCCTGTAGAGGAGGAGCTGGATGGAATGTGTCTGTAGAGGAGGAGCTGGATGGAATGTGTCTGTAGAGGAGGAGCTGGATGGAATGTGTCTGTAGAGGAGGAGCTGGATGGAATGTGTCTGTAGAGGAGGAGCTGGATGGAATGTGTCTGTAGAGGAGGAGCTGGATGGAATGTGTCTGTAGAGGAGGAGCTGGATGGAATGTGTCTGTAGAGGAGGAGCTGGATGGAATGTGTCTGTAGAGGAGGAGCTGGATGGAATGTCCCTGTAGAGGAGGAGCTGGATGGAATGTGTCTGTAGAGGAGGAGCTGGATGGAATGTGCCTGTAGAGGAGGAGCTGGATGGAATGTGTCTGTAGAGGAGGAGCTGGATGGAATGTGTCTGTAGAGGAGGAGCTGGATGGAATGTGTCTGTAGAGGAGGAGCTGGATGGAATGTGTCTGTGGAGGAGGAGCTGGATGGAATGCCCCTGTAGAGGAGGAGCTGGATGGAATGTGTCTGTAGAGGAGGAGCTGGATGGAATGACGCTGGAGCTCCACAGGCAGGGTCCCTCCATAGGTACTCGTCACAGTGCCATGCCCGGCTCTGGCACCCGTCCTGAGCTCCGTGGGTGATGCCTTCCAAGGATTTAGCCATGAGGTGGCGGCTCTCAGAGCGGTCCCAAAACTGGCTCCAGGGCTGTCCGAGTGCCAGGCAGAAGTAGGTGGCGGCTTATTTGGGTGCATGTAGTGTGGCGTAAAGAACCGCACTCACATGCTGTGTTTGTTGTCTGCTGGGCGGTGGCTGTGCAGCCCAGCTGACCAGGTACGCCTGCCGTGTGTGAATTAGAGGCCCAGGTCCAGCGTCCAGCGCTCTGGCCTGAGCTGTTTGAGGGACAGGAAGAGGACAGTGGGCTGCACGGGGCCATGGGCAGCGGGTCCTACCCGTTACTGTCTGGGTCGTTCATTCGTGGCTCCTGGCCTTCGAATATGAAAGGAACTATTTCCTGATTTCTCCCCTCAGCTGTGGAAAGTGAAGAAGGCATTGAAGATGACTATTCTTTGGAGAGGCCTGATGCCCGAATTTCAGGTAGGATTATGTTGTAGTGGCTGAACCCCAAGCCTCTCTGAAGAGTGTGGTTTTGCCCCCTGCGCAAAGAGTACGATGGCCACCTGCAGATGAGTCACTGCGGGCCTCTGTCGGGGGAGCCTCCGTGGTGGAGGCAGCACTGGTTTCTGATCGCAGCCACTCTCTTCGCCTGAGGATTCCCTGGTCATATACCTAGTTCTGACCGTCTTCAGTGCAGACGGCAGCACTTCTGGGCCTGAGCCGGCCTCTGGGAGGAAGGATGCTGGCTGGCCAGCGCGGGTGCTTCGTTTTGGCACCTTGTCCAGAGGTGCTCCCGAGGCTGGTGCTGACTGGGGTCCGTACAGTCCTGGCAGTCCTGAAGTGAGTGAGCCCCTGCCCTGAGCTGGTGGCTGCCCCAGTGCCTGGGCGCTCATAAGGCCCCTAGGCAGATGAGGGCTGGGGCACAGCTGGAGTTGAATCTCAGTGCCCACGGATGGACCTTGATTGAGGCGGGACCCTCAGCAGTCACAGGCTGAGATTTTCCATGCTGTGGGCAGGGGGGTCGGGAAGCCCAGCAGACGCAGCGCAGCCACTGTGTTCCACCTGGCCCCATGGCTCCTGGCCGGCTGGTTGGGAGCAGTGTTGGCTGTGCCTGTGTGCTCTGCAGTGTTCTCACTGAAGCGGTGGCACTGAAAACTGAGCCGCCTGAGCGAGGAACAGCAGTGAGGCCGCGTTGCCCCCGTCAGGCTTGCGGGACCCAGGGCCAGGGTGAGGCGGGAAGGATCCATGCGGATCCCTGTCCTCTGGGTCCTCTCCTCGCCCGGTAGGGACCTGAGCGCCCTCTGTAGTGAGGCCTGGGTCAGCTCTGCAGCCATATGTGACGCCCCTTAGTCACAGCTCAGCTGTGCTCAGATCCTCCCTGAGTCTATTAATATCACTGTGTTGAATTTCACAACAGTTTGGCACTTACAGCGAATCTGAGAGGAAAACCGAGGAGTACGATACTCAGGTAAGTCACGTGTGATTCAGGGCACGTGCATGCCAGGCAAATCCAACACCCTCAGAGACGGGGCTTTTACTGTCATTGCTCAGTGCGGAAGTCTCCTTGGAGTACGGGTCAGCCCGCCTTGAGCAGGGATCCCAAGAGTGAACACATAAAACCCAAATTTCTTACTGGGAAGGGCGGGGGCTCGCAGAGACTCATTTCCCAGTTCTTACAGGCACAGCCTGCCTGTGTCACCGTATAGTAGGGATATTTTCATCGTTTGTAAGTCACATTCGCCAGGCAGCTGACACAGGCCATGGTGTCTGCTGTGGTTGCTGGGAACGCACTTGCTGTCACCAAGGGCATAACGGCTGCGGCCGCACAGTGGCCTGGAGGAATGGCCCCAGCAGCACAGGGCGTCACCTTTCCCCATTGCTGTTGGGGGAGCTGGAATTCTCAGTTCAAGTTAATAGAACATTTCTGCACAGGAATGATTTTAGTTTGGTTTAATCTTCACCAGCTTACATCCAATTTTCATGGAGTGGTAAAGCTGAAATCAGAATAGATATGCTGGCGATGTAACTACATTACTTAGTAGGCAGTTTTTTCAGGTTTCTTTCCATTATGTTTATTGATCTGTTGTGGGTTGGTTGGTTTTGACCAACCGGAATTGATCTATTATTGTTAACTAGCGCCTGAAGTTACACCCGGGCTCTGGCGTGTGCGGTGCCTCCTGGGGCTGTGGCGAGTGCGCGATGCCCTGCCTGTGCCCCTCACGCCGCCCCCTGCAGAACAGCCCTGCCACCCCGAGTGCTGTAGCTCGTTCTGTCTGTCCCTGTCGGGGTGAGCTCCATGCAGTGTGTTTACAGAGGCTTGGCGTTTGGGCCTCTAACTGGAAGCCATCTTTGTTCCCTGCAGGCCATGAAGTACTTGTCATACCTGCTGTACCCTCTCTGTGTCGGGGGTGCTGTCTATTCACTCCTGAATATCAAATATAAGAGGTAGGAGGCCGCACACGCTTCCCCTGCTGCGTCTTTCCCCTGAGAAAGCCATTTGGATGACTGAGCCAGAGTAGGGTGCGACTAGAGGGCAAACTCGGGGCCGGGGCACTTGGGCGAGCGCCTGGGAGGGGTCCTGCCCCTGCAGCTGCACACGGTGGGCTCTGGGCCTCAGTGTCCCCCTGGTAAGGTGTAGCTGAGAGGACTGACTCCAGCCACCAGGCTTCATGGGAGGCTTGGGCCTGAGCTGAGAGGGGTCCTGGAGCCCCCAGCCTCTGTTGCCCGGGTGGGGTGCTGGCCCTGGGCCAAGAGGGATCCCGGAGCCTCCAGCCTCCGCTGCCCGGACAGGGTGCTGGCCCTGAGCTGAGAAGTGTCCCGGAGTCCCTGGCCTTTGCTGCCTGGGTGGGGTGCTGGCCCTGAGCTGAGGGGTTCCTGGAGTGCCTGGCCTCTGCTGCCCGGGCGGGGTGCTGGCCCTGAGCTGAGAGGGGTCCTGGAGCCCCCAGCCTCTGCTGCCCAGGTGGGGTGCTGGCCTTGAGCTGAGAGGGGTTCTGGAGCCCCCGGCCTCTGCTGCCCGGCCAGGGGTGCTCAGTGCTGTCTCCAGCTTGAGAACCAGGCTCAGCACTGCTGCTCTTGGCTGCCGAGCTGCCGTGAGAGCACCTGGGTATTTTCAGAGGATTTTTAATGAAAGAATTATTTTTCGTCAATTTAATACAGATATTAAGCTATGCGAGAAATGGGACTTCTCCTTTTTTTTCCGTTTCAGCTGGTACTCCTGGTTAATCAACAGCTTCGTCAACGGTGAGTCCATGTGCTTTCCTGCTTCAGTAATAGTGTTTCCAGCAGGCACCGATTTAATTGTTCTTGCATTGAAACCCAGTGTGGCAAGCCCCCCTGTGATTTGAGGCTAATCCCTCCCCACCCTGTTCTGGCACATGTGCGGTGCCCAGGGCTCCCCCCAGGCTGTGAGCAGATAAAGCCCTGCGTGGCTTCACAACAGTGACTGGTTCTGAGAAACAGGTCCTTGTACAAGCGACAGGGAGTGCTCACACCAGCTGTGGCAGCCCCTCCACGCCAGGCTGTGTGGTGCAGCCGCCTGGTATATGTGTCCATCACTGATGAAAACAGCGTTGTGTGGTGCATGACTGTTGTCTGTTTTCTTCATGGAAACAAGGAAACCTAAGCATTAAAACACCACCATCCACGTCTGGTTCCTTAGAGCAAATGGAAGCACCAGGCTCTGGTGCACGGCGCACCCCCTCCTGCCGATGCAGTGTGGGGACCCTGCAGGGCCCTGTGCTCGGGGCCACATGTCCTGGGAGGCCCGCCTGCCCCAGGTGGCACCTTCAGCTGCATGGGCTGCTGTGTCCATCCCCCGGCCCCACCAGACCAGCCCCGATCGCAGCTTTGTGGTCTCTTGGGGAAGTGGTCCCGTGAGCATTAAGGGCGAGGGCCTGTCTGGTGCAGAGCAGGTGGGTCCTGCACTGCCGTCCTCCCTGGTAGGAGTCCCACACCTGACCCCTGGGGCAGGACCTTGTGGGTCAGGAGGCCGTGTCCTCATAGCCCCAGGGTGCTCCAGTGCTCTCACTGACTTGACCCCGTGGGCAGCAGTTACACTGATAAATAAATAGAAGAGCTTTGCTCTCCAAAGTTGTCGTAGACTCTTGATAAACTTACCAGCCAGAAAGCTGCTTCACACCATGATAGACTCTGAAGTTGTCTGGATAGCAGACCTTGTTTTCTGCCCACTATGCATAGACGTGGCAGCTCGGCCCTCCACGCCTCGTGAGTGCCGTCTGTGCGTAGATGTGGCAGCCCAGCCCTCCGCACCTCGTGAGTGCTGTCTGTCTTTCTGCAGGGGTCTATGCCTTTGGTTTCCTCTTCATGCTGCCCCAGCTCTTTGTGAACTACAAGGTAAGGCGGTGTGTGCTGCCCGCGGCCCGGCCCCCGTCTCCTGTGCTGCCCACAGCTGACCTGGGCCTGTCTCTCCTGTTGCAGTTGAAGTCAGTGGCACATCTGCCCTGGAAGGCCTTCACCTACAAGGTGAGTGTGACAGCCGGTGAGGAGTCCCTTCTCACTGAGCAGAGCGTGAGCAAGGGCGTCTTCCAGCCAACAGCATTACTGGGGCCATCTCTGCCCAGAGTGCATCTGCAGCTGTCCCTTTCATTGAAGAATATTGAGGAGGCTCCTTTAAAAAAAAGCGAAGAGCTGTAGAGTAACTTCAGACCCTGAAAGACTGGGGTGGTTCTCTCACTTGTCACAGATTTGGTTTTCTTTTTCTTTTTCTTTTTCTTTTTTAGTGTTTATGTTTCTTCTTAGCACATGTGTCAAGACACAGACCCCCTGTGGCCCAGTAACCGGTGCCTGGGGACAACAGATTCAGGCCTCCCAGGCAGGAATGGAAGCCCCCATGGGCCGTGGCCATTCCCCGCTGGCAGAGCTGTGGAGGCCCCCTCGGCTCCGTGTGGGATTAGAAGTGCCTCAGCATTGCAGGCGGAGCTGAGTTAATGGGACATGATTTGCACTTTTCTGAAGTCAATTACAAGCTCCCAGAGGAAAGGGCAATGCTCAGGTGGCTCTGCCCTTGGCTCTCCCCTTGGCTGTGATCTCGGGCGGCTCTGCCCTTGGCTCTGTCTCGGGCGGCTCCAGCCTTGGCTCTGCCCTTGGCTCTGGTTTCAGGCCATTCCCTTTGGGTTCCCCGATGTGGGAGCCTGGGCAAGACCCGCAGTGTGTCGGGTGCCAGCAGCTGTGGGGAGCCCAGGAGGGAACAGAGCTCCGTGTCTCCACTTGCCGGCTTTCTGCTCTTTTTGTTGTTGCTGTGAGGAGTTCCAGTTAGTTCCAAGCATCTGCCAAAAGCCGTTTGCTTGGTTAGGTTACCAAAAACAGTAGGATTCCAACCCCAGCAACTGGGGTTCACCCTCCTCCCGTCTGGCCCTGCAGGCTTTCAATACCTTCATTGATGACGTCTTTGCCTTCATCATCACCATGCCCACGTCTCACCGGCTGGCCTGCTTCCGGGACGACGTGGTGTTTCTGGTCTACCTGTACCAGCGGTGGTGAGTGTGGCTGCGTATGCTCGGCCGTTGCTCCGTCTCAGCGGCGTGGCTGCTGCTGAACGGAATGACGGCTTTCACCGCACCCTGCGCCTGTTTATCCATTTGAGGGAAAAGATAATTTGCAGGTGGTGGTTTTTCCTGTCTTGCCTAAACTTGGGTTCCAGTTGCCCATGATATGTCCTGGCAAGAAACTGTTCCAGCTCTGTCTCCTCATTGTGCTTTAGAAATGCTCGTTTCTATGTGAATTATTGATGAGCCACTGAAAGCAAATATCTCTCCTTAAGCGATTTATTTACCTATTCACAGTCATTGCTATTGAGCAGAACAGAGACCGTAGCACGGCTAATCCATACTTGGCGCTAGCCTTGAAGTGTCCAGCCAGCGGTGTGGACCTGCAGGGCAGAATGTCACTGGGGAGCTCACTCACCCCAACATTGGCCACACCCCTTAAACCAGCCACCAGGGCCTCTGAAGACGACATTGTGTTGACCTCTCAGCTTGGCCTTCAGGTTGAAGGCTGATGGCTGAGGAAAAGGCTTTGTGGAATTTTCTAAACGCGGAGGCTCAGGCCCCACCCCGGGCCTCGGAATTTTCTAAACGCGGAGGCTCAGGCCCCACCCTGGGCCTCCCGCTTCCCTCCAGGGCTGACATCTGCCCTCTCAGTCAGCAAAAGCTCCCTCCAGCTCTGCTGTGCCAGGGTAGGAGCCAGGGATCTGGGGCTCCCCTCGGGAGGGTTGCATCTGGACCACTGCAAGCACTGCCCTCACCTCCAGTCCCGGCCCCAGGGCCTTGTCCAGGGGTGGAAGGAGTGTGTGTCACCCCCAAGGCCTGCTGCCAAGTGTCTCAGAGCCTCCTGACTATGTCCTTTCTCTGGCCCTCGAGGTCCCTTTTCCCATCTCCCTCCCCCGACCAGGAGGCCACCTCACACACCACGGCTGTGACACTTCCCTGTGCCCTTCCCAGGCCATGGCCCCCCTCAGGGCCTGGGGCCATCCTACTAGTGCAGGAGAGGGATCCTCTTCCCCCAGGCCATCCTGGTGGGTCCTGTCTAGGTCCGGGGTGCCGGCCCTTGGGGAGCGCAGTGCTCCCGTCCCCGCCCTGTCTCCACACTCAACCTCGCCAGGTGTTTCAGAGCCTCTGTCCCAGCCGATGTGAGGCTGGTATTGTTCTGCCTGTTTTAACTCTTTGTTCGGGTGCAGTTGGCACATCCACACAGTGGCTCATGGCCGCCCTTGCCTAGCTCTCCAGGCCTGGCCGCCGGCTGCCCCCCAACCCTGTTGCTGTCTCGTGCAGCCCCTGCACTGGAGCTCCAGCTTGTGTCAGCGGGAAGGGCTATTTCACCATAAGCAACACTCACACTCACACGGGGCTTGGTTCCTGTCCCCCGTTCACCATTCTCAGATCCCCCAGCTGGTCTCCTGCCCCCTGCAGAGCTTGAAGTTGTCCAAGCCATGGAGCCCCGGACGCTGCTGCGCCTGGTGTGGTTGTCTCAACTGTGAGCCCTTCGAGTGGCTCCCAAGTCCTCGCAGGTGGCCCGGGGTGTGCCTGAAACTGTGCTGTACTCAGGCTCTGTGTTTCTGGCTCCAGACCTGCAAAGGGTGTTTGGCCAGGATCACAGGGCCCTTGGTGGGCAGCAGGTCTGTTTTTAAGCTGAAACCCTGTACTTCTGTTCGCGGCCGTGTAGAGCTGCCCCTTACGCCACAGCTTCCTCATCCATACGTAGGGGTGATGTTGGCAAGGCCTCCGGGGCGCTCAGGACCAAAGGCGGCGGCAGTGTCCTGCCAAGTGTTCACAGCTGAGGAGACGCGGTCCCTGAACACGGCAGTTCCTGTTCTGATCACTCGAGTCTCCGTGATGCCACCGTTCCCAGAAGGCAGCCCGTGCGGCCTCCGGGTCCCCCCTTCAGCCGTGGCAGCCCGTGCGGCCTCCGGGTCCCCCCTTCAGCCGTGGCAGCCCGCGCGGCCTCCGGGTCCCCCCTTCGGCCAAGCTTCCCTTTCCTTGAGAGCAGCGCGCTGGCCTGGCCATGCAGAACAAAACACAACTCAGAAATCCCTCCTCAGCCCTCGGCAGTAAAACTTCTGAGGATTCGACTTTTTAGTTAATTTGCTCACTGTGGCAGCTCACTGGAAAATAAATCGAGGATGCCAAGTCCTCCTCTTAGAAAAATAGCCCCTGCAGTAGGGTTTGCTGATGTGCTCATTTGTGTCGTTGCAGGCTTTATCCTGTGGATAAACGCAGAGTGAACGAGTTTGGGGAGTCCTACGAGGAGAAGGCCACGCGGGCGCCCCACACGGACTGAAGGCCGCCCGGGCTGCCGCCAGCCAAGTGCAACTTGAATTGTCAATGAGTATTTTTGGAAGCATTTGGAGGAACTCCTAGACATTGCGTTTTCTGTGTTGCCAAAATCCCTTCGGACATTTCTCAGACATCTCCCAAGTTCCCATCACGTCAGATTTGGAGCTGGTAGCGCTTACGATGCCCCCACGTGTGAACATCTGTCTTGGTCACAGAGGTGGGTGCTGCCGGTCACCTTGAGCTGTGGTGGCTCCCGGCACATGAGTGTCCGGGGTTCGGCCATGTCCTCACGCGGGCAGGGGTGGGAGCCCTCACAGGCAAGGGGGCTGTTGGATTTCCATTTCAGGTGGTTTTCTAAGTGCTCCTTATGTGAATTTCAAACACGTATGGAATTCATTCCGCATGGACTCTGGGATCAAAGGCTCTTTCCTCTTTTGTTTGAGAGTTGGTTGTTTTAAAGCTTAATGTATGTTTCTATTTTAAAATAAATTTTTCTGGCTGTGGCATTTTTCTTGACCTGGTATAATGAAAGTATTTCAGATATTTGAGTTTAACCCTTTTCCAGAAAGTAATACATGATATGGATTTATTTATGCATTAAAAGAGCAAATTTAAAGAGCCCTTCCCAAGCCTTTGAGTCATGAGTGTTCTTAAATACGTAGCATCTCAGTTTTTTAAGACTAAACTATTGTACAGAGCCATGACCCATCAGGTCAAGCTTATCTTGCCCTAGGTTGAGGCAGAGAGAGAGAAATGGAATAGAAAGATGGGTGGAGAACTGCTGGACTCAGTGTGTAGTGAAGTTTAATGTTTGTTGAAGTTAGTTTTTGTGGGGTTTGTTGTTCTCAGCTCACAGCAGCCTCCACCTCCCATGTTCACACAATTGATCCTCTTGCCTCAGCCTCCTGAGTAGCTGCGACTACAAGTGTGCACCACCACATCCAGCTTTTTTGTATTAATATTTTTAGTAGAGATGGGGTTTTGTCATGTTGTCCAGGCTGGTCTCGAACTCCTGATCTCAAGTGATCACCCGCCTCGGCCTTTTGAAGTGCTGGGAGTACAGGCATGAGCCACCACACCTGGCCTCTAAATATATAATCTTTTTTTATTCCTGGTCATTTCCTTGCTCTAAGTCTCCTTTGCCAATAACAGCTTTCATCCTCTTGTGTTTCTGGAACAGGCTCCCCTCTCATGGGCCTGGCTTCCTTGCAGCTGAGGGGCTTTGGGAGCCCTGCTCAGAGCCCCAAGCCTGCAGGAGGCCTGTTCCATGTGTCTCCACGTAAATGGACGAGACACACCATTCCAGGATGCTCATTCAGGCTGAGAACCAAATCCAGATGCTCTCAGTCCATTCGCAGATGACAGTGAAGTTTCTGTACACTCTGCTTTCTTTCGGATCAGATAAATCTTTTATAATTAAGGTGTTGTAAACATCACTCGATTTGAGAGGAATGCACTGGGGCTTCAAGTTGTCATCTTTCAGTTTTATTCATTAAAATACGAAGATACCAGATGAGTTGGCACAGGAAAACAAATACGAATACACGGCCTGTACTGTGTTACTTAGTCGTGTGTTGTAAGTGGGGTCTGGAAGGGTGGCTGGGAGAGTGGGTGAACTGCCGGTTCCAGATGGGACGCACAGCACCTTAAGGGGCCTGGGGGGGCACACGGGAGGCGGCTCCAGAGGCAGGGCAGATAGTGGGGGCCTGCAGGCAAGTCAGCAGTGGGGGAAAGACAGCAGAAGGCGTGAGGGTCTTCATTGGTGTGTGTGAAGGTCACGAGGTCATACGGCCCTGCTCATCACAGGTGCGTCGGTCTGCGGGGAAGTTGAGGCATCAGGGAACAGGAAGTTTTAAACGTTTACAATGGATCTTTGCCTGTGGTGTCAGATTACTAGGGCGGGGTGCGGTGGAGGGTGTCCCTTCCACACCTGTGGTTTTATTTGTCTTTGGGGGAGGGGAGCCTTGCTTTATAAAACACACAACTGGCTGTGTTCTGTAAGGCTTCACCCAGCACATCCTGTTGGCAGCAGCTAAGCACACAAACGGGAAAGGAGTATCGCCCAACTCCACCAATGAACTCAAAGTGCCTGGCTTTGCCTGGGGGATGCTGGCAAGGTCAGGTGCGGTTCCCAGCGTTTCTTTTGCCTCCTGGGGCACATCCCGCGGTGGGTCAGCGCCTGCGGCCGGCTGCTGCTGAAATAGCGTCATTCAGCCCCTGCATCAGCAGCCAAAGCCGGGCCTAACTGTCAGGAGCTCCGTGGACAGCTTTGCTGCTCTCGCTTTTCACTTTCAGTATCAAAAATAGTTGCTACAAGAACTGATTTTTGTCATAGCACCTGCTCTTCCATTTGGGCTGGCGTGCTGAGCAAAGGTGGGTGCAGGCGCCTCATCAGCCTGACAGCAGAGTCAGCTTAACCTGAGTTTTCAGGAAGCACCGTGGCAGGCCCCCCAAAGGGGCAGATGTCCACCATGCACTGCGTCTGCTTCTGCAGTCGGCCCTCCAGTGCCGTTTTCTTTCACCTGCAAAGGGCCTTAATACGTGAACCAGCTGCTGGCGACTGTTAGTCTTGCTCTGTTTAAACAGTAGCAAGTTGCAGAGTGTTCCTTTGAAGACACCGCAAGTCACGTGTGTCAGTTACTCCTGAGAGCTTGCTGGGGCGCCTGCCTCTCCATTCTTTAAGATGAGCAGAGGTTTAAAAAAAAAGTGAGTTTGGGGAATGAGCCTTGAAAGTCCTTCCAGCTTCAGGACCAGCACTTGCTCTGACAGTCTGACTTCTGCCCTGTGGGCCGGCGCTCCTGCAAATGGGCAGTGTTTCAAGAGAGGACTGAGCCTCATGCAGATCCATCTCATGGGAACCCTGAAGCTTCACTGACCAACAGAGGCTCCACCTGGGCGACTTGAAACATGCTTAAAGGGTTTATCCGTCATTCATCCCGATGAGTTTAGTTCTGTTTTCCTCTTGGATTTCATTGATATTTCTGCATACCATCAAAGCCCTGTCTTATGATTGATCATGAGGTGGGACTTAGAAATGCGCTAAGTACCTGTGGATTTTAGAATGTGTCAAAGCCCTCGAAGCTGAAACAGAGGACTGACATGGCGAGGGCCCGGGGTCCCCCACGGTGGAACTGTAGTGTCCTGATCGCAGCTGGTGGGCTCCGTACCCGGGCAGGACGGGCTCTACTGGAGCAGCCAGTGTCCAGAAGGAGCTTCTGTCTCTACCCCTTGGCACTGGCCACTCATTTTATAGAAGAGATTTTCTTTAGACCAGAGTTTATTAGAAAGCCAAGGAAAATGAGAACACGTCCCCCTGTGAAGTACCTGCCACACATAGCCCTGTTGAAGCCAGGTTGGTGGCTGTCGGGTCTTTGGCATCGAGATCAGTCTGTTGGCCTCGGCCCTGGTAAGCCCCACAGGCCAGGGGTCTGGAGGAAGGATGGGGTGCGGCCTGCAATAGGTGAGGCTATGGAACCCTGACAAAGCAGGGGCTGTGTTAGAGGAGTGATCCATGCACAGGAGGGAAACCAGGAGGAGGTCTTGGCGTATACCACACTGCTTACCCCTTTCCTGAAGCAGGCACAGGACCCAAGGTGGCGTGGCACCCTGTGGCCCACCATGCTTTCAGAGCAGCAGCCTCTGCAGAGACACTGGACCCAGAAAAGCCACCGCCTGAGTGTCCCCCAGCCACGGCCACAATCCCCACAGCTTTCATGCTTCAAGCAGCATATTTGTTCTCTGATGGTTCTGGAGGCCAGGAGTCCAGACCAGACCTCCCTGGGCGGCCGCTGGGGTGTGGGCAGGCCGTGCCCTCCAGGGGCTCCAGGTGCTCCGTTCCTCGCGCTCATCACCTCAAGAGCTGTGCTCCTTGCATTCCCGGGCTTGTGGCCTTCTTCGCCTCACCCTAACCTTTGCCTCCGTGGTCATATCCCTGATTCTCACCCCGACCCTCCGTAGTTCCATCAGTCCCAGACGATTACCCAGCATCATCTCCCATCCAAGATCCAAGTGTGATGGTGGCCACCGAGTCCACTCTGGCACGTGTGATCACATCCGCGGTTCTGGGGCTGAACCGGGATGTCTGGGGGGACATGCCCACCTCCCCCTCATCCTGCCATTTCCCTTGTTGAACCTTCAGTTGTGATGTCCCAGTGGCTTCTGTCCTGCTGGCTGGACTCAGCTGGTGCACTGAGAGGCAGACACTTTTTTTTTTTTTTTTTTTTTGAGACGGAGTCTCGTTCTGTCACCCAGGCTGGCACTGCAACCTCTGCCGCCCGGGTTCAAGCGATTCTCCTGCCTCAGCCTCTCGAGTAGCTGGGGTTACAGACATCTGCCACCACGCCCAGCTCATTTTTGTATTTTTAGTAGAGATGGGGTTTCACTATGTTGCCAGGCTGGTATTGAACTCCTGACCTCAGGTGATCTGCCCACCTTGGCCTCCCAACGTGCTGGGATTACAGGCATGAGTTACTGCACCTGGCCGGCAGGCACTTTTAAAAAACTTGTTGCTATACAATTTCCACACAGTGTCATGGCAGATGCACCCCGTGCAGCTCAACAAGCCCTGCATGCTTCCAGACTCCAGCACCAAGAACCCGAGTCAGGCTACAGACAGACCCCGGCCCCACGGGGCCCTCTCAGTGGAAACCAGGCGGGTGAACCCAGCCCATGGGACACCGGGTCCAAGTCCCACACATGAACAGTCATGCTGGGAGCTCTGGTACCCAGGTTCTCCGGCTGGGCTCTGTCTGGCGTCCATCTGTGTTGTCGCAAGCGGCGCTCATTGTGACTTTCTTCCATGTGGCATTCCATGGCACGAACCGGGGCCGTTACGGATCAAATCATGCACGTGGCTGTGCCTGCCTTTGGGCACAGACCCAGGGGGGACATGGCTGTTGTGCGTGTGTGCTGAGCTCCAGTACATGTCACCCGTGTTCTAAGGGGTCTGTGCCACTCTGGCTGTGCACCGTGGCATGTGAGCCCCATGGCATCACCCCTTCTCCAGCACACAATGCTGCTGTCTAATTTTAGCCACTCTGGTGGGTGTGTAGTGGAGCCTTTTCGCGGTTTAAATATGCATTTCCCTGCTGACTAGCGGCGTTGAAAACCCTTTGTATCCTCACCAACCATCTGGGTGGCTTCTCTTTGTGTTTTCTGTTTCCTGTTCCCTCCAATCACACCTTGCAGAGCTGATTGTGCAGGGCTGGCTCACTGAAGCTGCCGTGGCCACGGACGGTGAGGCTGAGACCATTTCCTCCTGTCTGTTGTCTAAAATCATCCCCTAAGGCATTTGTGGATGCAACTGATGAAACCGCCTAAGTCTGCGGTTTCCTTTGTGGGATATTTTTTTCACTACTGTTTTAATTTTTGTAACTTCTGTGATAATAATACCATGCAGATTTTCTATTTCCCCTTGATGTTTTATTATATTTTGTTTAAAGAATTTGTCCGTTTGACCTAAAATGACAACTGTCTTTTTTTTTTTTTTCAAGACAAGGTCTAACTCTGTTGTCCAGGCTGGAGTGCAGTGGTGCAATCTCGGCTCACTGCAGTCTCAGCCTCCCTGGGCACAGGCGATCCTCCCACCTCAGCCTCCTGAGTAGCTGGGACTACAGGCACACCTGGCTAATTTTTGTATTTTTAGTAGAGGCGGTTTCACCATATTGGCCAGGGTGGTCTTGAACTCCTGACCTCAATTGATCTGTCCACCTCAGCTCCCCAAATTGCTGGGATTACAGGCCTGAGCCACCATGCCCAGCCAATTTTTGTATTTTTTTGTAGCAATGGGGTCTTGCCATGTTGCTTAGGCTAATCTCGAACTCCTGGGCTCAAGCAATCCACCACCCACCTCGGCCTCCCAAAGTGCTAGGACTACAGGTGTGCACCACTGCGCCTGGCCCAAATATCAACTGCCTTGGCATGACGTTGGCATAGCACTGTCTTGATTTACGTGACACCTGTGGCAACGTCTGCTTCTCCACCCCTGTGTGAGCTTGTGGGGGCGGCCACAACAAAGCACTGCGGCTGGCAGCTTCAATAGCAGACATTGGCCAACTCAGTTCTGGAGGCCACGGTCCCAGATCAGGTGTGGGCAGGACTGGCTCCCTCTGAGGCTGCGAGTGATGCTCTGTGTCAGCCTCTCCTTGGCTTGTACATGGCCGTCTTCTCCCTGTGTCCTCACATCACCTTCCCTTGATGCCCGTCTGTCTCTGTGTCCAGATTTCTCCTTCTTATAAGGACACCAGTCACTGGCTTAGGGCCACCCTAATGACCCCATCTTAACTAATCACACGTGCAAAGATCCTATTTCCAAATAAGGGCACATTCTGAAGTTCTGGGGGTTAGGACTTTAACACGTAGATTTTGGGGAGGACACAGTACAATCCGTAACAACTTCTTATGAGATCAGAGGTGGGACTTGGACCCCGGACCCAATTGAGGACTAGCTGAAACACGGCCAGGGCGGAAGCGGCTTTCCATGAGACACGCCCACCAGTGTTTACCATTGCCGTGGCAACCCCCAGGCGTTACCACCCACTTCCATGGCAATGACCCCACTACCCAACGGTTACTACCCCTTCCCTAGAAATTTCTGCATAAACCGCCCCTTAGTCTACATGTAATTAAAAGTGGGTACAAACCTGACTGCAGACCTGCCCTGAGCTGCTGCTCTCAGCACACCACCTATGAGGAGCCCTGCCTGGCAGGAGCAGCCCCGGGGCTGTCACACCACCTGTGGGGAGCCCTGCCCTGGACGCACTGACTTCGGGAACCCTGGCCTCGGTGCACCGCCTGTGGGGAGCCCTGCCCCACGGGAGCAGTCCTGGGGCTGTCACACTGCCTGACCTGTAACCCTGCTGCTTCCATACAGCTGTTTCCTTCCACCCTACTGAGGCAGGAGAATAGGGTCTGGAGGTGGGGAACCTAAGGCTGATTCATGCTGACTTCCTAGAACTAAATCAAAAGGAAAACCCCAACTTTCCATGCCCAAGTTACCAAAGAACCAGAAGCTATTCCCTCTGCAACACCTCCCCCTTTTTTCTGAGTGGCAGATGAAAAATTGAAAGTACCTCTGATGAGTCCCCTCCTGCAACCAATCAGACTGGTCGTGGGCCAAGTCTTCATTTGTATGGGAATATAATGCTGTAACTTCACTTCAGCCTCTGTTCGCTTCCCACAAGCAAGCCAACCAACTGTGGGTCACTACTTCATTTACATAGGGCATACACCAAGTAACCAATGGGAAACCTCTAGAGGGTATTTAAACCCCCAAAATTCTGTACCTGGGCTCTTGGGCCACTTGCTTGAGCCCACTCCCACTCTGTGGAGCGTACTTTTGTTTTAATAAATCTGTGCTTTTTTTTTTCATTCCTTTGTGGATTTTGTCCAATTCTTAGTTCAAAACACCAAGAACCTGGACACCCTCCACCGGTAACACTACCACTGGCTCATCCTTGAGTGAAGCCAAGAACCCTCACCTGCTAAGCCCCACTTTGGGGCTTGCGTGTCCTGCATCACTTACATAGTTACTTGTATCTTTATTTTTCTGGAATGACCTGTTTTTGTCATTTTCATTTTTATTAGTTTTTCTTAGAAGAGTAAATGTTAAATGTTTAGCTTTGCTGATTGTTGATATTTTGTTTTCTCCTTCACTAATTTCTGCTCAGATCCATTACTTGTTTCTTTGTACATTCATTGGTCTATTTTCATATTTCATTTCATACCTTTAGAGCTGGTTAATGAGCTCATTAATCTTTAGCCTTGTTCTAGGAACTTTCACTTCTGGACAAAATGAAGCAACAGGAACGGGATTCGTCCTCCCATTTGACATGACAACACCACCAACAATAGACTAGACAAAATGTATGAAATCACAGCCCTAAAGATCCTGAAGCTCGGCCAGGGAAAGAAGGTGAACCTCAAAAGGCAGGAGCCAAATGCAGCAAGCCTACAATCACTTACCTGGGAAGACTGTCCGGGCAATGGTGTCCACCTGAGGCTGGACCTGGTCGTCTCCCTGGGGCGAGGAGATGGAGCTGGAGACCAGGGAGGCCAAGGTGGCTGAGGTCTGAGAAAGCACTGGAGGAGTGAACTGTGTGGAAACTGGGCTTCGGGATATGTGGCTGATGGCTGGTCGGCATGTGTGTCAGAAAAAGGACTGGATTACAGGAAAAGGTCCAAATAAGAACCACCCAATAGGATTGGAAGGAATGGTGCTCGCACAGCAATAGTGCCAGTTCTAATTAGCCAGAGTAGAAAAGCTTCTAATTCACCAGGTTTTTTTGTTGTTATTTATTTTGTTTTGTTTTTGTTTTTGTTCGTTTGTTTTTGAGACAAGGTCTTACTCTGTTGCTAAGGCTGGAGTGCAGTGGTGCGATCTTGACTCACTGCAATGTCTTCCTCCCGGGTTCAAGCAATTCTCCTGCCTCAACCTCCTGAGTAGCTGGGAGTACAGGTGCATGCTACCATGCCTGGCTAATTTTTGTATTTTTAGTAGAGACAGGGTTTCACCATGTTGACCAGGCTGGTCTCAAACTCTTGGCCTCAAGTGATCCACCCATCTCAGCCTCCCAAAGTGCTGGGATTACAGGCATGAGCCACCGCCCCCAGCCCTAATTCACCAGGTATTGACTGGAGTACTCAGTAGAGCCTGGCCTCAGAGACAGGGTCTCACTGTCACCAAGGCTGGAGTACAGGGGTGCGACCTTGGCTTACTGCAGCTATGACCTTCCCAGGCACAGGTGATCCTCTCACCTCAGCCTCCCAAGTAGCTGGGACCACAGGCACATGCCACCCCATGTGGCTAATTTTTATATTTTTTGTAGAGACAGAGTTGCACCATGTTGCCCAGGCTGGTCTCAAACTCCTGGGCTCAAGTGATCCTGATCCACCTACCTTAGCCTCCCAAAGTGATGGGACTACAGGCGTGAGCCACCACGCCCAGCCCAAACGTCAATTATCTTGGCATGATGACTCTTTGGAGTACTCCAGTCAATACCGTGTGAGTTAGAAAAGCTCAATTCACAAGGTATTGACCGGCGTATTCAGAAGAGTCTGGCCTCAGTAGCGGAGAAAAAACCTTCCTCATGGATCAACCCCTGCCCTGGTCCCACTTACTGGAGCCCAAGCACAGGATTCAGAAGGATCGAGTTTTTCCAAGGAATGTAACTGTTTCCCAGGAAAAAACTAAACAATATTTTTAGGAACACAAAAATATACATCACCAAACAAGATGAAACGCACACTGCGTGCATCCATATTACCAGGCATGCGAGGAAGCAAGGAAACAATTCCCGCAATGGGGAGAAAACCACCCAGAGCTGACCGGGGAGCGACAGACATGACAGAATTAGTAGAAAAGGACATTAAACCCGTTATTCACCTTTATTCTGCGTGTTCAAGTCGCTAGAGGAAAGATTAAGATGTTAAGGCAGAGACATGGAAGATAGCAAAAGATCATTGTCAAACATCTACAGATAAAAAGTGCAATGTCTGAGAAGAAAAATACATTGGATTAGATCAATGGAAGATGAGGCATTGCAGAAGAAAAGATTAATGGATTTGAACACACAGCAACAAAAACTACGTGCAGTGAAACACAGGAAAAAAAAGATAAACGAAAAGAAAAGGGCATCAGTGAGCTTCAGCAGAAGTTCCATCGGCCTTACATATGTGTAAGCAGAGGCCCTGTAGGAGCAGAGGCAGGGGGAAAATACTTTAAGAAATAATGTGTAAAAGTTTTTCAAATATGAGGAAAAACATAAAACCACAGATCCAAGAAGCTCAACAAAACAAAGCACAAGAAACAGGAAGAAATTAAAAGTTATATCACAGTCAAATTGCTGAAAACCAGCAACAAAGAGAATATCTTAAGAGTATCAGAGGAAAAGAGATTAATGACAGGCCAAGAAACAACGAAAACAATACAGATTTCTTGTAGGAAACAACACAAGATAAAAGACATTTTTTAAAACCAAAAGGAAAAAAAATGCTACATTAAAATGTTTTTTACCCACTGAAAGTATATTTCAAAACATATTTTAGGCCAGGCTTGGTGGCTCACACCTGTAATCCCAGCACTTTGGGAGGCCAAGGTGGGTGGATCACTTAAGGTCAGGAGTTCGAGACCAGCCTGGCCAATATAGCGAAACCCCATCTGTACCAAAAACACAAAAATTAGCTGGGTGTGGTGACACATGCCTGTAATCCCAGGTACTCAGGAGGCTAAGGCAGGAGAATTGCTTGAACTGGGAGGCAGAGGTGGTGAGCCAAGATTGCACCAGTGTACTCCAGGCTTGGTGACAGAGTGAAACTCCATCTCAAAAACAAACAAACAAAATACATATACATAAATATATATACACATATATATACATATATAAATATATATACCTATATATACATATATACATATATAATATATATACATATATACATATATATATTATATATACATATATAAATATACATATATAAATATACATATAAAAATATATACATATAAAAATATATACATGTATAAATATACATGTATAAATATACATATATAAATATATACATATATACATATATAAATATACATATATAAATATATACATATATAAATATACATGTATAAATATACATATATAAATATATACATATATAAATATACATATATAAATATATAAATATATAAATATGTACAAATATATACATATATAAATATATATACACATATATAGATATATAAATATATATACATATATACATATATAAATATATATACATATATAAATATATATACATATATAAATATACATATATAAATATACATATATAAATATACATATATAAATATATATACATATATAAATATGTACAAATATATACATATATACATATATACATATATATACATATATAAATATATACATATATACATATATACATATACACATATATAAATATATATACATATACACATATATACATATATAAATATATACATATATAAATATATATACATATATACATATATATAAATATATATTAAAAAACTTTTGGCTGGGCACCTTTCCAAATCTCATGGCACATATAAGTCTCATGGTAACCTCAAATAAAAAAACATATAACAGATACACCAAAAATAAAAACCAATAAATTAAATCATGCCACCAGAAGAAATTACCTTCACTAAAAGGAACACAGGAAGGAAAGAAAGAAGGAAGAGAAGACCATGAAACAACCAGAAAACAAACAACAAAACAGCAGGAGTAATTCCTGACTTATCAATAATAATGCTGGGTGTAAATGGACTAAACTCTCCAATCAAAAGACATAGGGTGGCTGAATGGATGAAAAAAACAAGACTCAATAATCTGTTGCCTACAAGAATATACTTCACCTATAAAGGGACACATAGACTGAAAATAAAAGGAAGGAAAAATATTCTATGCAAATGGAAACCAAAAAAAGAACAGGAATAGCTATACTTATATCAGACAAAATAGATTTCAAGACAAAAAGTACAAAAAGAGACAAAGTAATTATATAATAATAAAGCTAAAAGATATAACAATTGTGAATTTATATGCGCCCAACACTGGGACACCCAGATATATACAGCAAATATTATTAGAACTAAAGAGACAGAGAGATCCCCATACAATAATAGCTGGAGACTTCACCCCGCTTTTAGCATTGGACAGATCATCGAGACAGAAAATCAACCAAAAAATTGGACTTAATCTATAATATAGAACAAATGTACCTAATTGATATTTACAAGACATTTCATCCAGTAGTTGCAGAATATGCATTTTTTCCTCAGCATATGGATCATTCTCAAGGATAGACCATATATTAGGCCACAGAACAAGCCATTAAAAATTCAAAAAAATTGAGCCAGGCATGATGGCTTATGCTTGTAATTACAGCACTTTGGGAGGCTGAGGTGGGAGGATCTCTTGAGTACAGGAGTTTGAGACCAGCCCGGGCAAAACAATGAGACCCTGTCTCTACAAACTTTTTTTTTTAATTAGCCAGGCATAGTGGTGTGTGCCTGTAGTCCCAGCTACTTAGGAGGCTGAAGTGGGAGGATCACTTGAGCCCAAGAGTTCAAGGCTACGGTGAGCCATGATTGCAACACCACACGCCAGCCTTGGTGACAGAATGAGACCCTGTCTCAAAAAAAAAAAAAAAAATTCAAAAAAATTGAAATAATATAAAGCATCTTCTCTGCCACAGTGGAATAAAACCAGAAATCAACAACAAGAGGAATTTTGAAAACTATACAAACATGTGAAAATTAAACAATATACTCCTGAATGACCAGTGAGTCAATGAAGAAATTAAAAAGGAAATTGAAAAATTTATTTAAGCAAATGATAACGGAAACATAACCTCTCAAAACCCACGGTATACAGCAAAAGCAGTGCTAAGAAGGAAGTTTATAGCTATAAGCAGCTACATCAAAAAAGTAGAAAAGCCAGGCGCAGTGGCTCATGCCTGTAATCCCAGCACTTTGGGAGGCCAAGGCAGGCAGATCACCTGAGGTCAGGAGTTCGAGACCAGCCTGACCAACACAGAGAAACCTTGTCGCTACTAAAAATACAAAATTAGCTAGGCATGGTGGCACATGCCTGTAATCCCAGCTACTCGGGAGGCTGAGGCAGGATAACCACTTGAACCCAGAAGGTGGAGGTTGCGGTGAGCCGGGATTGCGCCATTGGACTCCAGCCTGGGTAACAAGAGTGAAACCCTGTCTCAAGAAAAAAAAAAAAAGTAGAAAAACTTAAAAATACAACCTAATGATGCACCTTAAAGAACTAGAAAAGCAAGAGCAAACTAAACCTAAAATTGGTAAAAGAAAAGAAATAATAAAGATCAGAGCAGAAATAAATGAAACTGAAAGATAACAATACAAAAGATCAACAAAATTAAAAGTTGGTTTTTTGAAAAGATAAACAAAATTGACAAACCTTTGCCCAGACTAAGAAAAAAGGAAAGAAGACCTAAATAAATAAAGTCAGAGATGAAAAAAGAGACATTACAACTGATACCACAGAAATTCCAAGGATCACTAGAGGCTACTATGAGCAACTGTACACTAATAAATTGAAAAACCTAGAAAAAATAGATAAATTCCTAGATGCATACAACCTACCAAGATTGAACCATGAAGAAATCCAAAGCCCAAACAGACCAATAACAATAATGGGATTAAAGCCATAATAAAAAGTCTCCTAGCAAAGAGAAGCCCAGGACCCAATGGCTTCCCTGCTGGATTTTACCAATCATTTAAAGAAGAATGAATTCCAATCCTACTCAAACTATTCTGAAAAATAGAGGAAAGAATACTTCCAAACTCATTCTACATGGCCAGTATTACCCTGATTCCAAAACCAGACAAAAACACATCAAAAACAAACAAAAAAACAGAAAGAAAGAAAACTACAGGCCAATATCCCTGATGCATACTGATACAAAAATCCTCAACAAAACACTAGCAAACCAAATTAAACAACACCTTCGAAAGATCATTCATTGTGACCAAGTGGGATTTATTCCAGAGATAGAAGGATGGTTCAACATATGCAAATCAATCAGTGTGATACATCATCCCAACAAAATGAAGTACAAAAACTATATGATTATTTCACTTTATGCAGAAAAAGCATTTGATAAAATTCAGCACCCTTCATGATAAAAACCCTCAAAAAACCAGGTATACAAGAAACATGCAGGCCAGGCACAGTGGCTCACACCTGCGATCCCAGCACTCTGGGAGGCCAAGGTGGGATGATTGCTTGGGCCCAGGAGTTTGAGACTAGCCTGGGCAACAAAATGAGACCTGGTCTACAAAAAACTTTTTAAAAAAATTAGCCAGGCATGATGGCATATGCCTGTAGTCCCAGCTAGTCTGGAGGCTGAGGTGGGAGAATCACTTAAGCCTAGGAGGTCGAGGCTGCAGTGAGCCATGAACATGTCACTGTACTCCAGCCTAGACAACAGAACAAGACCCCACTGAAGAAGGAGAAGGAGAAGGGAGAAGGGAGGAGGAGGAGAAGGAGGAGGTGGAGGAGAAGGGGAAGGGGAAGGGAAAAGAGGAAGAAGAAGAAACATATTTCATAATAAGAGCCCTATATGACAGACCGAGGTAGTATTATGAGGAAAAACTGAAAGCCTTTCCTCTGAGATCTGGAAAATGACAAGGGCCCACTTTCACCACTGTGATTCAACATAGTACTAGAAGTCCTAGCTAGAGCAATCAGATAAGAGAAAGAAATAAAAGGCATCCAAACTGGAAAGGAAGAAGTCAAATTATCCTGTTTGCAGATGATATGATCTTATATCTGGAAAAGACTTAAGACACCACTAAAAAACTATTAGAGCTGAAATTTGGTACAGCAGGATACAAAATCAATGTACAAAAATCAGTAGTATTTCTATATTCCAACAGCAAACAATCTGAAAAAGAAACCAAAAAAGCAGCTACAAATAAAATTAAACAGCTAGGAATTAACCAAAGAAGTGAAAGATCTCTACAATGAAAACTATAAAACATTGATAAAAGAAATTGAAGAGGGCACAAAAAAAGAAAAGATATTCCATGTTCATAGATTGGAAGAATAAATACTGTTAAAATGTCCATACTACCCAAAGCAATTTACAAATTCAATGCAATCCCTATTAAAATACTAATGATGTTCTTCACAGAAATAGAAGAAACAATTCTAAGATTTGTACAGAACCACAAAAGACCCAGAATAGCCAAAGCTATCCTGAGCAAAAAGAACAAAACTGGAAGCATCACATTACCTGACTTCAAATTATACTACAAAGCTATAGTAACCCAAACTACATGGTACTGGCATAAAAACAGACGAGACATGGACCAGAGGAACAGAATAGAGAATCCAGAAACAAATCCATGCATCTACAGTGAACTCATTTTTGACAAAGGTGCCAAGAACATACTTTGGGGAAAAGATAATCTCTTCAATAAATGGTGCTGGAGGAACTGGATATCCATATGCAAAATAACAATACTAGAACTCTATCTCTCACCATATACAAAAGCAAATCAAAATGGATTAAAGGCTTAAATCTAAGACCTCAAACTTTGCAACTACTAAAAGAAAACACTGGAGAAACTCTCCAGGACGTTGGAGTGGGCAAAGACTTCTTGAGTAATTCCCTGCAGGCACAGGCAACCAAAGCAAAAACAGACAAATGGGATCACATCAAGTTAAAAAGCTTCTGCCCAGCAAAGGAAACAATCAACAAAGAGAAGAGACAACCCACAGAATGGGAGAATATATTTGCAAACTATTCATCTAACAAGGAATTAATAACCAGTATATATAAGGAGCTCAAACTACTCTATAAGAAAAACACCTCATAAGCTGATTTTCAAAAATAAGCAAAAGATCTGGGTAGACATTTCTCAAAATAAGTCATACAAATGGCAAACAGGCATCTGAAAATGTGCTCAACACCACTGATCATCAGAGAAATGCAAATCAAAACTACTATGAGATATCATCTCACCCCAGTTAAAATGGCTTGTATTCAAAAGACAGGCAATAACAAATGCCAGTGAGGATGTGGATAAAAGGAAACCCTTGGGCACTGTTGGTGGGAATGGAAATTGCTACCACTATGGAGAACAGTTTGAAAGTTCCTCAAAAAACTAAAAATAAAGCTACCATACAGCAATCCCATTGCTAGGTATATACTCCAAAAAAGGGAATCAGTGTATCAACAAGCTATCTCCACTCCCACATTTACTGCAGCACTGTTCATAGCAGCCAAGGTTTGGAAGCAACCTCAGTGTCCATCAACAGACGAATGGAAAAAGAAAATGTGGTGCACATACACAATGGAGTACTATGCAGCCATAAAAAAGAATGAGATCCTGTCATTTGCAACAGCATGGGGGGCACTGGTCAGTATGTTAAGTGAAATAAGCCAGGCACAGAAAGACAAACTTTTCATGTTTTCCCTTACTTGTGGGAGCAAAAATTAAAACAATTGACATAGAAATAGAGGAGAATGGTGGTTCTAGAGGGGTGGGGGACAGGGTGACTAGAGTCAACAATAATTTATTGTATGTTTTAAAATAACTAAAAGAGTATAATTGGATTGTTTGTAACACAAAGAAAGGATAAATGCTTGAAGGTGACAGATACCCCATTTACCCTGATGTGATTGTTACACATCGTATGCCTGTATCAAAATATCTCATGTACGCTATAGATATAAACCCTACTATATTAAAAATTAAAATTTTAATGGCCAGGCACGGTGGCTCATGCCCGTAATCCCAGCACTTTGGGAAGCCGAGGCGGGTGGATCACCTGAGGTCAGGAGTTTGAAACCAGTCTGGCCACCATGATGAAACCCTGTCTCTACTAAAGATACAAAAATTAGCCAGGCGTGGTGGCACATACCTGTAGTCCCAACTACTCAGGAGGCTGAGACAGGAGAATCGCTTGAACCTGGGAGGCGGAGGTTGCAGTGAGCCGAGATCATGCCACTGCACTGCAGCCTGGGTGACAGAGCAAGACTCCATCTCAAAACAAAAACAAAAAAAAGAAGATTAAAATTTTAATTTTTATGTACCCTATAAATATATACTCTACTATATTAGAAGTTAAAAATTAAAACAATTATAAAAGGTAATTAACCACTTAATCTAAAATAAGAACAATGTATTGTGGGGTTTCTAGCTTCTGAAGAAGTAAAAGTTATGGCCACAATGGCAGAAATGTGAGGAGGGAACAGTGGAAGTTACTGTTGTTAGACGCTCATGCTCTCTGTAAGTGACTTAATTTTAACCAAAGACAGGCTGGGAGAAGTTAAAGAGGCGTTCTATAAACCCTAAAACAACTGCTAATAATGGTGAAAGGTAATCTCTATTAATTACCAATAATTACAGATATCTCTAAAATCGAGCTGCAGAATTGGCACATCTGATTACACTGTGTTTTTGTGTCCGTCTTGTTTCTTCCACCTCTCATTCACGGTGCTTTTTTTCTTGTATGCTTGGAGATTTTCGATTGCGTGTTCGTGTTTGGTTAAACTTAATCTGTATGAATCCTGAAACGAAAAATGTTGGTGATTTCCTCCAGAAGAATTAGAGTACCTGGCAGGAAGCAGGTGGCTCTGTGGACCTGAGCCACTTCAATCTTCAAGGGTCTCTGGCCAAGACTCAGGTGCAAGGCAGAGGCCTGATGACCCGAGGGCAGGAAAGCTCGGGTGGGAAGGGGCGATGAGAAGGCTGCCTCGCTGGTGAGCAGCGCACGAAGTGCCCTTATTTACGCTTTGCAAAGATTGCTCTGGATACCATCTGGAAAAGGCGGCCAGCGGGAATGCAAGGAGTCAGAAGCCTCCTGCTCAAACCCAGGTCAGCAGCTATGGCGCTCGCCCGGGCGTGTGCCAGAGGGAGAGGAGTCAAGTCACCTCGAAGTATGGCTTAAATCTTTTTTTCACCTGAAGCAGTGACCAAGGTGTATTCTGAGGGAAGCTTGAGTTAGGTGCCTTCTTTAAAGCAGAAAGTCATGGAAGCACCCTTCTCAAGGGAAAACCAGACGCCCGCTCTGCGGTCATTTACCTCTTTCCTCTCTCCCTCTCCTGCCCTCGCGGTTTCTGATCGGGACAGAGTGACCCCCACGGAGCTTCTCCGAGCCCCTGCTGAGGACCCTCTTGCAAAGGGCTCCACAGACCCCCGCCCTGGAGAGAGGAGTCTGAGCCTGGCTTAATAACAAACCGGGATGTGGCTGGGGGCGGACAGCGACGGCGGGATTGAAAGACTTAATTCCATGAGTAAATTCAACCTTTCCACATCCGAATGGATAATTTTATCTTACTATTTTCTTAAATTTCATCAAATAACATTCAGGAGTGCAGAAATCCAAAGGCGTACAACAGGAACTGAGCTATGTTTGCCAAGGTCCAAGGATTTAATAACCATGTTCAGAGGGATTTTTCGCCCTAAGTACTTTTTATTGGTTTTCATAAGGTGGCTTAGGGTGCAAGGGAAAGTACACGAGGAGAGGACTGGGCGGCAGGGCTATGAGCACGGCAAGGCCACCGGGGAGAGAGTCCCCAGCCTGGGAGGCTGACAGCAGGACCACTGACCGTCCTCCCTGGGAGCTGCCACATTGGGCAACGCGAAGGCGGCCACGCTGTGTGTGACTCAGGACCCCACACCGGCTTCCTGGGCCCACCCACACTAACCCAGGAAGTCACGGAGCTCTGAACCTGTGGAAACGAACATCACCCTTGCCTGCCTGCTTCCCTGGGTGGGTCAAGGGTAATGAAGTGGTGTGCATGAAATGGCCATGTAAATTATACGACTATACTGATGGGGACCGTTCCTTCCATCATTATTCATCTTCACCCCTAAGGATTGAATGATTCCAGCAACTTCTTCAGGTGTGACAAGCCATGACAAAACTCAGTACAAACACCATTCTTTTACTAGGCCCACAGAGCGCGGCCCACACCCCTGATATAGTAAGAGTCCAGGAGAGATGAGGCTGCTTTCAGCCACCAGGCTGGGGTGACAACAGCGGCTGGAACAATCTGTTCCTTTAGACTAGTAGACCCTGGGAGACAGGACCCTGAGGCTGCCCTGGCACGCAGTCCCCCAGATTCTAGGGCCTGGTTGCTGCTTCCCGAGGGCGCCATCTGCCCTGGAGACTCACCCTGAGGTGCCACACTGAGGCCAGCCCTGTCTCCACACCCTCCGCCTCCAGGCCTCAGCTTCTCCAGCAGCTTCCTAAACCCTGGGTGGGCCGTGTTCCAGCGCTGCTGTCTCAACTGTCCCACTGTGTCTTGTCTCAGCAACGTAGCTCGCACGGTTCCTCCTTACATGGGGTGTCTGTCTCCTTCCCCAACACTCACATGCGTTGAAGGGAGGAGATTCTGCGCCTCCCAGACTGGCTCCTCTGAGCCTGAACCTGGCTCGTGGCCCCCGATGCAGGTTCCTGGCGTCCGGCTGCACGCTGACCTCCATTTCCAGGCGCTCCCCCTCTCCTGTCATCTGCCGGGGCCTGCCGGTGTGTTCTTCTGTTTCTGTGCTCCTTTCCACGTCCAGCTGCGTGTGTCTCTGCCCGCTAGGGTCCCGGGGTTTTTATAGGCACAGGACGGGGGCGTGGTGGGCCAGGGCGCTCTTGGGAAATGCAACATTTGGGTGTGAAAGTAGGAGTGCCTGTCCTCACCTAGGTCCACGGGCACAGGCCTGGGGATGGAGCCCTCGCCAGGGACCCGCCCTTCTCTGCCCAGCACTTTCCTGCCCCCCTCCCTCTGGAACACAGAGTGGCAGTTTCCACAAGCACTAAGCATCCTCTTCCCAAAAGACCCAGCATTGGCACCCCTGGACATTTATCCCACAGCCCTGGGAATTCACGTGACTATGCACATCATGTACAAACTCCCGTCCACGACCGACCCCCGCTGTTTTATTTTAATAGCTACAAAGCGGGGAAATCCCTGCTAAAATGTCCTTTAACAAACTGGTTAAACAAACGGGTCCATCCGCACGGTGGACAGTTCCTCACAGTGAAGAGGAACATGCCGTTTATAAAGCCTGCAGGCATCTCAAGGGAATTACGCTGAGTCAAAACTGCCACCTCCATGGGATACATACGCAACATGCTCAAAAAGAAAGAATTTCACCCCATGGCAGGGGAGTGGTTAGGGGGGTTAAGGACAGTGGGGGCAGCAGCTGGGGGCTACTGCACGCACCTTTTACTAAAGCCAGTTTCCTGGTTCTGATGGTATTGGCTCAGTTATGGGAGACTAACCATAGGGGAGTGGGGATGGGGGAACCCGGAGGCTGTGCCATCTTTGCCATGCCCGAGTGTCCTGGGCAGGATAATGCTCTAGAGATGCCCACGTCCTGATTCCCCCAGACCTGTGGACAGAACCCGCCCGGCCCCAGGGCCTTTGCAGGTGTGATCACCGTGAGGACCCTGAGGTCCGGGATCCTTCGGGATTACCTGCAGGCCCGAAAAGTAATCCAGGGGTTCTGGGAGGAGGCAGGCAGGAGGGTCAGATGGGGGCAGCCTCAGGACGATGGAGGCAGTCAGTCCGAGGCTGAAAAGGGAGGGGGGGCCTCAAGCCCAGGCCTGCAAGCGCCTCCAGAAGCTGGAAAAAACGGGGAAGGGACCCTCCAGGAGCCTGCAGCAGGAAGGCACGGCTGGCCCTTAACCCACCAGGGCCCAGCGTGGACCTCCGGCCTCCGTGCCATAGGAGGGCACTCGCGCTGCCCTTCTAGCATGAAGTGTGTGGGGATTTGCAGAAGCAACAGGAAACCCATGCACTGTGAATCTAGGATTATTTCAAAACAAAGGTTTACAGAAACATCCAAGGACAGGGCTGAAGCGCCTCCAGGCAAGGGCAGGGCAGGCACGAGTGATTTTATTTAGCTATTTTATTTTATTTACTTACTTTCTGAGACAGAGTTATGCTCTTGTTGCCCAGGCTGGAGTGCAGTGGCATGATCTTGGCTCACTGCAACCTCCGTCTCCTGGGTTCAAGCAATTCTCATGCCTCAGCCTCTCAAGTAGCTGGGATTTCAGGCGTGCACCACCACACCCGGCTAATTTTGTATTTTTAGTAGAGATGGGCTTTCACCATGTTGGTCAGGCTGATCTCAAAATCCTGACCTCAGGTGATCCGCCCACCTCAGCCTCCCAAAGTGCTGGGATTACAGGCATGAGCCACTGCACCTGGCCTATTTAACCATTTTAAAACTTCCCTGGGCTCAAGTCACACCCACTGGTAAGGAGTTCATGGAGTTCAATTTCCCCTTTACTCAGGAGTTACCCTCCTTTGATATTTTCTGTAATTCTTCATAGACTAGGGATACACCGTCTCTTGACATATTCACAGTTTCTGTGACCACCTGTTATCCCATGGGACCCACTGCAGGGGCTGCGATGCCCCCACCCTGCCAGCAGCTGGGAGGCTGCAGGCTTCAGGTCCCAGTGGGGTTGCCATCTGCCAGTAGAAACCTGATGTAGAATCAGGGCGCGAGTGTGGACACTGTCCTGAATCTCAATGTCTCAGTGTGTGCTGAAACATGTAGAAATTAAAGTCCATCCCTCCTACTCTACTGGGATTGAGCCCCTTCCCTATTCCCCCACAGGGGCAGAGGAGTTCCTCTCACTCCTGTGGAGGAAGGAATGATACTTTGTTATTTTTCACTGCTGGTACTGAATCCACTGTTTCATTTGTTTGTTTGTTTTGTTTTGTTTTGAGAGGGGGTTTCACTCTTGTTGCTCAGGCTGGAGGGAGTGCAATGGCGCGATCTTGGCTTACTGCAGCCTCTGCCTCCCAGGTTCAAGTGATTCTCCTGCTTCCGCCTCCCATTTGGCTGGGATTACAGGCACCCGCCACCATGCCCAGCTAATTTTTTGTATTTTTAGTAGAGACGGGGGTGGGGGTGGGGTTCACCATGTTGGCCAGGCTGGTCTCGAACTTCTGACCTCAGATGATCCACCTGCCTCTGCCTCCTAAAGTGCTGGGATTACAGGTGTGAGCCACCATGCCCAGCTCAGAATTTACTCTGTTTAGAAACATCTGGGTCTGAGGTAGGAAGCTCACCCCACTCAAGTGTTGTGGTGTTTTAAGCCAATGATAGAATTTTTTTATTGTTGTTAGAACATTCTTGATGTTTTACACTGTGATGACTAAGACATCATCAGCTTTTCAAAGACAGACTAACTGCACCCATAATACTGGGGTGTCTTCTGGGTATCAGCGATCTTCATTGAATGCCGGGAGGCGTTTCCTCGCCATGCACATGGTGTTAATTACTCCAGCATAATCTTCTGCTTCCATTTCTTCTCTTCCCTCTTTTAAAATTGTGTTTTCTATGTTGGCTGCAGAGAACCAGAGTAAGCTACAACTTAACTTTTGTTGGAACAAATTTTCCAAACCGCCCCTTTGCCCTAGTGGCAGAGACAATTCACAAACACAGCCCTTTAAAAAGGCTTAGGGCTCACTAAGGGGATTTCTAGAAGAGCGACCTGTAATCCTAAGTATTTACAAGACGAGGCTAACCTCCAGCGAGTGTGACAGCCCAGGGAGGGTGCGAGGCCTGTTCAAATGCTAGCTCCATAAATAAAGCAATTTCCTCCGGCAGTTTCTGAAAGTAGGAAAGGTTACATTTAAGGTTGCGTTTGTTAGCATTTCAGTGTTTGCCGACCTCAGCTACAGCATCCCTGCAAGGCCTCGGGAGACCCAGAAGTTTCTCGCCCCTTAGATCCAAACTTGAGCAACCCGGAGTCTGGATTCCTGGGAAGTCCTCAGCTGTCCTGCGGTTGTGCCGGGGCCCAAGGTCTGGAGGGGACCAGTGGCCGTGTGGCTTCTACTGCTGGGCTGGAAGTCGGGCCTCCTAGCTCTGCAGTCCGAGGCTTGGAGCCAGGTGCCTGGACCCCGAGGCTGCCCTCCACCCTGTGCGGGCGGGATGTGACCAGATGTTGGCCTCATCTGCCAGACAGAGTGCCGGGGCCCAGGGTCAAGGCCGTTGTGGCTGGTGTGAGGCGCCCGGTGCGCGGCCAGCAGGAGCGCCTGGCTCCATTTCCCACCCTTTCTCGACGGGACCGCCCCGGTGGGTGATTAACAGATTTGGGGTGGTTTGCTCATGGTGGGGACCCCTCGCCACCTGAGAACCTGCAAAGAGAAATGACGGGCCTGTGTCAAGGAGCCCAAGTCGCGGGGAAGTGTTGCAGGGAGGCACTCCGGGAGGTCCCGCGTGCCCGTCTAGGGAGCAATGCGTCCTCGGGTTCGTCCCCAGCCGCGTCTACGCGCCTCCGTCCTCCCTTTCACGTCCGGCATTCGCGGTGCCCGGAGCCCGACGCCTCGCGTCCGGACCTGGAGGCAGCCCTGGGTCTCCGGATCAGGCCTGCGGCCAAAGGGTCGCCGCACGCACCTGTTCCCAGGGCCTCCACATCACGCCCCTCCCTCGGGTTACCCCACAGCCTAGGCCGATTCGACCCCTCTCCGCTGGGGCCCTCGCTGGGGTCCCTGCACCCTGGGAGCGCGAGCGGCGCGCAGGCGGGGAAGCGCGGCCCAGACCCCCGGGTCCGCCCGGAGCAGCTGCGCTGTCGGGGCCAGGCCGGGCTCCCAGTGGATTCGCGGGCACAGACGCCCAGGACCGCGCTTCCCACGTGGCGGAGGGACTGGGGACCCGGGCACCCGTCCTGCCCCTTCACCTTCCAGCTCCGCCTCCTCCGCGCGGACCCCGCCCCCGTCCCGACCCCTCCCGGGTCCCCGGCCCAGCCCCCTCCGGGCCCTCCCAGCCCCTCCCCTTCCTTTCCGCGGCCCCGCCCTCTCCTCGCGGCGCGAGTTTCAGGCAGCGCTGCGTCCTGCTGCGCACGTGGGAAGCCCTGGCCCCGGCCACCCCCGCGATGCCGCGCGCTCCCCGCTGCCGAGCCGTGCGCTCCCTGCTGCGCAGCCACTACCGCGAGGTGCTGCCGCTGGCCACGTTCGTGCGGCGCCTGGGGCCCCAGGGCTGGCGGCTGGTGCAGCGCGGGGACCCGGCGGCTTTCCGCGCGCTGGTGGCCCAGTGCCTGGTGTGCGTGCCCTGGGACGCACGGCCGCCCCCCGCCGCCCCCTCCTTCCGCCAGGTGGGCCTCCCCGGGGTCGGCGTCCGGCTGGGGTTGAGGGCGGCCGGGGGGAACCAGCGACATGCGGAGAGCAGCGCAGGCGACTCAGGGCGCTTCCCCCGCAGGTGTCCTGCCTGAAGGAGCTGGTGGCCCGAGTGCTGCAGAGGCTGTGCGAGCGCGGCGCGAAGAACGTGCTGGCCTTCGGCTTCGCGCTGCTGGACGGGGCCCGCGGGGGCCCCCCCGAGGCCTTCACCACCAGCGTGCGCAGCTACCTGCCCAACACGGTGACCGACGCACTGCGGGGGAGCGGGGCGTGGGGGCTGCTGCTGCGCCGCGTGGGCGACGACGTGCTGGTTCACCTGCTGGCACGCTGCGCGCTCTTTGTGCTGGTGGCTCCCAGCTGCGCCTACCAGGTGTGCGGGCCGCCGCTGTACCAGCTCGGCGCTGCCACTCAGGCCCGGCCCCCGCCACACGCTAGTGGACCCCGAAGGCGTCTAGGATGCGAACGGGCCTGGAACCATAGCGTCAGGGAGGCCGGGGTCCCCCTGGGCCTGCCAGCCCCGGGTGCGAGGAGGCGCGGGGGCAGTGCCAGCCGAAGTCTGCCGTTGCCCAAGAGGCCCAGGCGTGGCGCTGCCCCTGAGCCGGAGCGGACGCCCGTTGGGCAGGGGTCCTGGGCCCACCCGGGCAGGACGCGTGGACCGAGTGACCGTGGTTTCTGTGTGGTGTCACCTGCCAGACCCGCCGAAGAAGCCACCTCTTTGGAGGGTGCGCTCTCTGGCACGCGCCACTCCCACCCATCCGTGGGCCGCCAGCACCACGCGGGCCCCCCATCCACATCGCGGCCACCACGTCCCTGGGACACGCCTTGTCCCCCGGTGTACGCCGAGACCAAGCACTTCCTCTACTCCTCAGGCGACAAGGAGCAGCTGCGGCCCTCCTTCCTACTCAGCTCTCTGAGGCCCAGCCTGACTGGCGCTCGGAGGCTCGTGGAGACCATCTTTCTGGGTTCCAGGCCCTGGATGCCAGGGACTCCCCGCAGGTTGCCCCGCCTGCCCCAGCGCTACTGGCAAATGCGGCCCCTGTTTCTGGAGCTGCTTGGGAACCACGCGCAGTGCCCCTACGGGGTGCTCCTCAAGACGCACTGCCCGCTGCGAGCTGCGGTCACCCCAGCAGCCGGTGTCTGTGCCCGGGAGAAGCCCCAGGGCTCTGTGGCGGCCCCCGAGGAGGAGGACACAGACCCCCGTCGCCTGGTGCAGCTGCTCCGCCAGCACAGCAGCCCCTGGCAGGTGTACGGCTTCGTGCGGGCCTGCCTGCGCCGGCTGGTGCCCCCAGGCCTCTGGGGCTCCAGGCACAACGAACGCCGCTTCCTCAGGAACACCAAGAAGTTCATCTCCCTGGGGAAGCATGCCAAGCTCTCGCTGCAGGAGCTGACGTGGAAGATGAGCGTGCGGGACTGCGCTTGGCTGCGCAGGAGCCCAGGTGAGGAGGTGGTGGCCGTCGAGGGCCCAGGCCCCAGAGCTGAATGCAGTAGGGGCTCAGAAAAGGGGGCAGGCAGAGCCCTGGTCCTCCGGTCTCCATCGTCACGTGGGCACACGTGGCTTTTCGCTCAGGACGTCGAGTGGACACGGTGATCTCTGCCTCTGCTCTCCCTCCTGTCCAGTTTGCATAAACTTACGAGGTTCACCTTCACGTTTTGATGGACACGCAGTTTCCAGGCGCCGAGGCCAGAGCAGTGAACAGAGGAGGCTGGGCGCGGCAGTGGAGCCGGGTTGCCGGCAATGGGGAGAAGTGTCTGGAAGCACAGACGCTCTGGCGAGGGTGCCTGCAGGTTACCTATAATCCTCTTCGCAATTTCAAGGGTGGGAATGAGAGGTGGGGACGAGAACCCCGTCTTCCTGGGGGTGGGAGGTAAGGGTTTTGCAGGTGCACGTGGTCAGCCAATATGCAGGTTTGTGTTTAAGATTTAATTGTGTGTTGACGGCCAGGTGCGGTGGCTCACGCCTGTAATCCCAGCACTTTGGGAAGCTGAGGCAGGTGGATCACCTGAGGTCAGGAGTTTGAGACCAGCCTGACCAACATGGTGAAACCCTATCTGTAACTAAAAATACAAAAATTAGCTGGGCATGGTGGTGTGTGCCTGTAATCCCAGCTACTTGGGAGGCTGAGGCAGGAGAATCACTTGAACCCAGGAGGCGGAGGTTACAGTGAGCTGAGATTGTGCCACTGCACTCCAGCCTGGGCGACAAGAGTGAAACTCTGTCTTTAAAAAAAAAAAAGTGTTCGTTGACTGTGCCAGGACAGGGTAGAGGGAGGGAGATAAGACTGTCCTCCAGCACAGATCCTGGTCCCATCTTTAGGTATGAAGAGGGCCACATGGGAGCAGAGGACAGCAGATGGCTCCACCCGCTGAGGAAGGGACAGTGTTTGTGGGTGTTCAGGGGATGGTGCTGCTGGGCCCTGCCGTGTCCCCACCCTGGTTTTCTGGATTTGATGATGAGGCACCTCCGCTCCAGCCCCCTTTTGGCTCCCAGTGCTCCCAGGCCCTACAGTGGCAGCTAGAAGTCCCGATTTCACCCCCTCCCCACAAACTCCCAAGACATGTAAGACTTCCGGCCATGCAGACAAGGAGGGTGAACTTCTTGGGGCTCTTTTTTTTCTTTTTTTCTTTTTATGGTGGCAAAAGTCATATAACATGAGATTGGCACTCCTAACACGGTTTTCTGTGTACAGTGCAGAATTGCTAACTCGGCGGTGTTTACAGCAGGTTGCTTGAAATGCTGCGTCTTGCGTGACTGGAAGTCCCTACCCATCGAACGGCAGCTGCCTCACACCTGCTGCGGCTCAGGTGGACCACGCCGAGTCAGATAAGCGTCATGCAACCCAGTTTTGCTTTTTGTGCTCCAGCTTCCTTCGTTGAGGAGAGTTTGAGTTCTCTGATCAGGACTCTGCCTGTCATTGCTGTTCTCTGATTTCAGATGAGGTCACAATCTGCCCCTGGCTTGTGCAGGGAGTGAGGTGTGGTCCCCGGGTGTCCCTGTCACGTGCAGGGTGAGTGAGGCGTTGCCCCCAGGTGTCCCTGTCACGTGTAGGGTGAGTGAGGTGCGGTCCCCGGGTGTCCCTGTCCCGTGCAGGGTGAGTGAGGCGCCGTCCCCGGGTGTCCCTGTCCCGTGCAGGGTGAGTGAGGCGCCGTCCCCGGGTGTCCCTGTCCCGTGCAGGGTGAGTGAGGCGCCGTCCCCGGGTGTCCCTGTCCCGTGCAGGGTGAGTGAGGCGCCGTCCCCGGGTGTCCCTGTCACGTGCAGGGTGAGTGAGGCGTTGCCCCCGGGTGTCCCTGTCACGTGCAGGGTGAGTGAGGCGTTGCCCCCGGGTGTCCCTGTCACGTGCAGGGTGAGTGAGGGGTGATCCCTGGGTGTCCCTGTCACGTGTAGGGTGATTGAGGCGTGGCCCCCGGGTGTCCCTGTCACGTGCAGGGTGAGTGAGGCGTGGTCCCCGGGTGTCCCTGTCACGTGTAGGGTGATTGAGGCGCGGCCCCCGGGTGTCCCTGTCCCGTGCAGGGTGAGTGAGGCGCTGTCCCCGGGTGTCCCTGTCCCGTGCAGGGTGACTGAGGCGCTGTCCCCGGGTGTCTCTGTCACGTGTAGGGTGAGTGAGGCGCGGTCCCCGGGTGTCCCTGTCCCGTGCAGGGTGAGTGAGGCGCCGTCCCCGGGTGTCCCTGTCCCGTGCAGGGTGAGTGAGGCGCCGTCCCCGGGTGTCTCTGTCCCGTGCAGGGTGAGTGAGGCGCTGTCCCCGGGTATACCTGTCCCGTGCAGGGTGATTGAGGCGTTGCCCCCGGGTGTCCCTGTCACGTGTAGGGTGAGTGAGGCGCGGTCCCCGGGTGTCTCTGTCACGTGCAGGGTGAGTGAGGCGCGGCCCCCGGGTGTCCCTGTCACGTGCAGGGTGAGTGAGGCGCTGTCCCCCGGGTGTCCCTGTCACGTGTAGGGTGAGTGAGGCGCCGTCCCCGGGTGTCCCTGTCACGTGCAGGGTGAGTGAGGCGCCGTCCCCGGGTGTCCCTGTCACGTGCAGGGTGAGTGAGGCGCCGTCCCCGGGTGTCTCTGTCCCGTGCAGGGTGATTGAGGCGCCGTCCCCGGGTGTCCCTGTCCCGTGCAGGGTGATTGAGGCGCGGCCCCCGGGTGTCCCTGTCCCGTGTAGGGTGATTGAGGCGCGGCCCCCGGGTGTCCCTGTCACGTGCAGGGTGAGTGATGCGTGGCCCCCGGGTGTCCCTGTCACGTGCAGGGTGAGTGAGGCGCGGCCCCCGGGTGTCCCTGTCAGGTGCAGGGTGAGTGAGGTGCTGTCCCCGGGTGTCCCTGTCCCGTGCAGGGTGAGTGAGGCGCCGTCCCCGGGTGTCCCTGTCACGTGCAGAGTGAGTGAGGCGTTGCCCCTGGGTGTCCCTGTCACGTGCAGGGTGAGTGAGGCGTTGCCCCCGGGTGTCCCTGTCACGTGTAGGGTGATTGAGGCGCGGCCCCCGGGTGTTCCTGTCACGTGCAGGGTGAGTGAGGGGTGATCCCTGGGTGTCCCTGTCACGTGTAGGGTGATTGAGGCGTGGCCCCCGGGTGTCCCTGTCACGTGCAGGGTGATTGAGGCATGGTCCCCGGGTGTCCCTGTCACGTGCAGGGTGAGTGAGGCGTGGTCCCCGGGTGTCCCTGTCACGTGTAGGGTGATTGAGGCGCGGCCCCCGGGTGTCCCTGTCACGTGCAGGGTGAGTGAGGCGCCGTCCCCTGGTGTCCCTGTCCCGTGCAGGGTGAGTGAGGCGCCGTCCCCGGGTGTCCCTGTCCCGTGCAGGGTGAGTGAGGCGCCGTCCCCGGGTGTCCCTGTCCCGTGCAGGGTGAGTGAGGCGCCGTCCCCGGGTGTCCCTGTCCCGTGCAGGGTGAGTGAGGCGCCGTCCCCGGGTGTCCCTGTCCCGTGCAGGGTGAGTGAGGCGCCGTCCCCGGGTGTCCCTGTCCCGTGCAGGGTGAGTGAGGCGCCGTCCCCGGGTGTCCCTGTCCCGTGCAGGGTGAGTGAGGTGCCGTCCCCGGGTGTCCCTGTCCCGTGCAGGGTGAGTGAGGCGCCGTCCCCGAGTGTCCCTGTCCCGTGCAGGGTGAGTGAGGTGCCGTCCCCGGGTGTCCCTGTCACGTGCACGGTGAGTGAGGCGTTGCCCCCGGTTGTCCCTGTCACGTGCAGGGTGAGTGAGGCGTTGCCCCTGGTGTCCCTGTCACGTGTAGGGTGAGTGAGGGGTGATCCCTGGGTGTCCCTGTCACGTGTAGGGTGATTGAGGCATTGCCCCCGGGTGTCCCTGTCACGTGCAGGGCGAGTGAGGCATGGTCCCCAGGTGTCCCTGTCACGTGTAGGGTGATTGAGGCGCGGCCCCCGAGTGTCCCTGTCACGTGCAGGGTGAGTGAGGCGCTGTCCCCGGGTGTCTCTGTCACATGTAGGGTGAGTGAGGTGTAGCCCCCGGGTGTCCCTGTCACATGCAGGGTGAGTGAGGCGCCGTCCCCTGGTGTCCCTGTCACGTGCAGGGTGAGTGAGGCGCCATCCCCAGGTGTCCCTGTCACGTGCAGGGTGAGTGAGGCGCTGTCCCCGGGTGTCTCTGTCACGTGTAGGGTGAGTGAGGTGTGGCCCCCGGGTGTCCCTGTCACGTGCAGGGTGAGTGAGGCGCCGTCCCCGGGTGTCCCTGTCAGGTGCAGGGTGAATGAGGCGCCGTCCCCGGGTGTCCCTCTCAGGTGTAGGGTGAGTGAGGCGCCGTCCCCGGGTGTCCCTCTCAGGTGTAGGGTGAGTGAGGCACTGTCCCCGGGTGTCCCTGTCACGTGTAGGGTGAGTGAGGCGCGGCCCCCGGGTGTCCCTCCCAGGTGTAGGGTGAGTGAGGCGCTGTCCGCTGGTGTCCCTGTCAGGTGCAGGGTGAGTGAGGCGCTGTCCCCGGGTGTCCCTGTCTCGTGTAGGGTGAGTGAGGCTCTGTCCCCAGGTGTCCTTGGCTTTTGCTCACTTGAGCTTGCTCCTGAATGTTTGCTCTTTCTATAGCCACAGCTGCGCCGGTTGCCCATTGCCTGGGTAGATGGTGCAGGCGCAGTGCTGGTCCCCAAGCCTATCTTTTCTTATGCTCGGCTCTTCTTGGTCACCTCTCCGTTCCATTTTGCTACGGGGACACGGGACTGCAGGCTCTCACCTCCCGCATGCCAGGCACTGCAGCCACAGCTTCAGGTCCGCTTGCCTCTGTTGGGCCTGGCTTGCTCACCACATGCCCGCCACATGCATGCTGCCAATACTCCTCTCCCAGCTTGTCTCATGCCGAGGCTGGACTCTGGGCTGCCTGTGTCTGCTGCCACGTGTTGCTGGAGACATCCCAGAAAGGGTTCTCTGTGGCCTGAAGGAAAGCAAGTCACCCCACCCCCCTCACTTGTCCTGTTTTCTCCCAAGCTGCCCCTCTGCTTGGCCCCCTTGGGTGGGTGGCAACGCTTGTCACCTTATTCTGGGCACCTGCCGCTCATTGCTTAGGCTGGGCTCTGCCTCCAGTCGCCCCCTCACATGGATTGACATCCAGCCACAGGTTGGAGTGTCTCTGTCTGTCTCCTGCTCTGAGACCCACGTGGAGGGCCGGTGTCTCCGCCGGCCTTCGTCAGACTTCCCTCTTGGGTCTTAGTTTTGAATTTCACCGATTTACCTCTGACGTTTCTATCTCTCCATTGTATGCTTTCTCTTGGTTTATTCTTTCATTCCTTTTCCAGCTTCTTAGTTTAGCCATGCCTTTCCCTCTAAGTGCTGCCTTACCTGCACCCTGTGTTTTGATGTGAAGTAATCTCAACATCAGCCACTTTCAAGTGTTCTTAAACTACTTCAAAGTGTTAATACTTCTAAGTATTCTTATTCTGTGATTTTTTTCTTTATGCACGCTGTGTTTTGACGTGAAATCATTTTGATATCAGTCACTTTTAAGTATTCTTTAGCTTATTCTGTGATTTCTTTGAGCAGTGAGTTATTTGAACATTGTTTACGTTCAAGATATGTAGAGTATCAAGATACGTAGAGTATTTTAAGTTATCATTTTATTATTGATTTCTAACTCAGTTGTGTAGTGGTCTGTATAATACCGATTATTTGAAGTTTGTGGAGCCTTGCTTTGTGATCTAGTGTGTGCATGGTTTCCAGAACTGTCCATTGTAAATTTGACATCCTGTCAATAGTGGGCATGCATGTTCACTATATCCAGCTTATTAAGGTCCAGTGCAAAGCTTCTGTCTCCTTCTAGATGCGTGAAATTCCAAGGAGGCCATAGTCCCTCACCTGGGGGATGGGTCTGTTCCTTTCTTCTCGTTTGGTAGCATTTATGTGAGGCAGTATTAGGTGCATGCACGTGGTAGAATTTTTATCTTCCTGATGAGTGAATCTTTTGTAGACTTCTATGTCTCTAGTAATCTAGTAATTCTTTTTTTAAATTGCTCTTAGCACTGCCACACTGGGCTTCTTTTGATTAGTATTTTCCTGCTGTGTCTGTTTTCTGCCTTTAATTTTTATATATATATATATATATATATATTTTTTTTTTTTTTTTGAGACAGAGTGTTGGTCTGTCGCCCAGGGTGAGTGCAGTGGTGTGATCACAGGTCAGTTTACCTTTACCTTCTGGCCTGAGCCGTCCTCCCACCTCAGCCTCCCGAGTAGCTGGAACTGCAGACACGCACCGCTACACCTGGCTAATTTTTAAATTTTTTCTGGAGACAGGGTCTTGCTGTGTTGCCCAGGCTGGTCTCAAACTCTTGGACTCAAGGGATCCATCAACCTCGGCTTCCCAAAGTGCTGAATTACAGGCATAAGCCACCGCGCCTGGCCTAATTTTCAACCCTTTTATATTCTTATAGTGTGAATATGTCCTATTAACAGCATGTAGGTGAAGTTCCAATCCAGTCTGACAGTCGTTGTTTAACTGGGTAACCTGATTTATTTTCGTTTTTTTGTCACTAGAGACCCGTCTGGTGCACTCTGATTCTCCACTTGCCTGTTGCGTGTCCTCGTTCCCTTGTTTCTCACCACCTCTTGGGTTGCCGTGTGCGTTTCCTGCCGAGTGTGTGTTGATCCTGTCGTTGCCTCCTGGTCACTGGGCATTTGCTTTTATTTCTCTTTGCTTAGTGTTACCCCCTGATCTTTTTGTTGTCGTTGTTTGCTTTTGTTTATTGAGACAGTCTCACTCTGTCACCCAGGCTGGAGTGTAATGGCACAATCTCGGCTCACTGCAACCTCTGTCTCCTCGGTTCAAGCAGTTCTCATTCCTCAACCTCATGAGTAGCTGGGATTACAGGCGCCCACCACCACGCCTGGCTAATTTTTGTATTTTTAGTAGAGATAGGGTTTCACCATGTTGGCCAGGCTGGTCTCAAACTCCTGACCTCAAGTGATCTGCCCGCCTTGGCCTCCCACAGTGCTGGGATTACAGGTGCAAGCCACCGCGCCCGGCATACCTTGATCTTTTAAAATGAAGTCTGAAACATTGCTACCCTTGTCCTGAGCAATAAGACCCTTAGTGTATTTTAGCTCTGGCCACCCCCCCAGCCTGTGTGCTGTTTTCCCTGCTGACTTAGTTCTGTCTCAGGCATCTTGACACCCCCACAAGCTAAGCATTGTTAATATTGCTTTCCGTGTTGAGTGTTTCTTTAGCTTTGCCCCCGCCCTGCTTTTCCTCCTTTGTTCCCCGTCTGTCTTCTGTCTCAGGCCCGCCGTCTGGGGTCCCCTTCCTTGTCCTTTGCGTGGTTCTTCTGTCTTGTTATTGCTGGTAAACCCCAGCTTTACCTGTGCTGGCCTCCATGGCATCTAGCGACGTCCGGGGACCTCTGCTTATGATGCACAGATGAAGATGTGGAGACTCACGAGGAGGGCGGTCATCTTGGCCCGTGAGTGTCTGGAGCACCACGTGGCCAGCGTTCCTTAGCCAGTGAGTGACAGCAACGTCTGCTCGGCCTGGGTTCAGCCTGGAAAACCCCAGGCATGTCGGGGTCTGGTGGCTCCGTGGTGTCGAGTTTGAAATCGCGCAAACCTGCGGTGTGGCGCCAGCTCTGACGGTGCTGCCTGGCGGGGGAGTGTCTGCTTCCTCCCTTCTGCTTGGGAACCAGGACAAAGGATGAGGCTCCGAGCCGTTGTCGCCCAACAGGAGCATGACGTGAGCCATGTGGATAATTTTAAAATTTCTAGGCTGGGCGCGGTGGCTCACGCCTGTAATCCCAGCACTTTGGGAGGCCGAGGCGGGTGGATCATGAGGTCAGGAGGTCGAGACCATCCTGGCCAACATGATGAAACCCTATCTGTACTAAAAACACAAAAATTAGCTGGGCGTGGTGGCGGGTGCCTGTAATCCCAGCTACTCGGGAGGCTGAGGCAGGAGAATCGCTTGAACCAGGGAGTTGGAAGTTGCAGTGAGCCGACATTGCGCCACTGCACTCCAGCCTGGCAACACAGCGAGACTGTGTCTCAAAAAAAAAAAAAAATTCTAGTAGCCACATTAAAAAATAAAAAAAGGTGAAATTAATGTAATAATAGATTTTACTGAAGCCCAGCATGTCCACACCTCATCATTTTAGGGTGTCATTGGTGGGAGCGTCACTCACAGGACATTTGACGTTTTTTGAGCTTTGTCTGCGGGATCCCGTGTGTAGGTCCCGTGTGTGGCCATCTCGGCCTGGACCTGCTGGGCTTCCCGTGGCCATGGCTGTTGTACCGGATGGTGCAGGTCCGGGTTGAGGTCACCAGGCCCTGCGGTTAGCTGGATGTGCGGTGTCCGGATGGTGCAGGTCCGGGTTGAGGTCACCAGGCCCTGCGGTTAGCTGGATGTGCGGTGTCCGGATGGTGCAGGTCTGGGGTGAGGTCGCCAGGCCCTGCGGTGAGCTGGATGTGCTGTATCCGGATGGTGCAGGTCCAGGGTGAGGTTGCCAGGCCCTGCGGTGGGCTGGATGTGCTGTATCCGGATGGTGCAGGTCCGGGGTGAGGTCGCCAGGCCCTGTGGTGAGCTGGATGTACGGTGTCCGGATGCTGCAGGTCCGGGGTGAGTTCGCCAGGCCCTCGGTGAGCTGGATGTGCGGTGTCCCCGTGTCCAGATGGTGCAGGTCCAGGGTGAGGTCGCCAGGCCCTTGGTGAGCTGGATGTGCAGTGTCCGGATGGTGCACGTCTTGGATGAGGTCGCCAGGCCCTCGGTGAGCTGGACGTATGGAGTCTGGATGGTGCAGGTCCAGGGTGAGGTCGCCAGGCCCTGCGGTGAGCTGGATGTGCGGTGTCCGGATGGTGCAGGTCCGGGGTGAGGTCGCTAGACCCTGTGGTGAGCTGGATGTGCGTTGTCTGGATGGTGCAGGTCCGGGGTGAGGTCGCCAGGCCCTGCGGTGAGCTGGATGTGTGGCGTCTGGATGCTGCAGGTCTGGGGTGAGTTCGCCAGGCCCTCGGTGAGCTGGATATGCGGTGTCCCCGTGACCTGAATGGTGCAGGTCCAGGGTGAGGTCGCCAGGCCCTTGGTGGGCTGGATGTGCCGTGTCCGGATGGTGCAGGTCTGGGGTGAGGTCGCCAGGCCCTTGGTGAGCTGGATGTGTGGTGTCTGCATGGTGCATTTCTGGGGTGAGGTCGCCAGGCCCTTGGTGAGCTGGATGTGCGGTGTCCGGATGGTGCAGGTCTGGGGTGAGGTCACCAGGCCCTGCTGTGAGCTGGATGTGCTGTATCCGGATGGTGCAGGTCCGGGGTGAGGTCCCCAGTCCCTGTGGCGAGCTGGATGTGCTGTATCCGGATGGTGCAGGTCCAGGGTGAGGTTGCCAGGCCCTGCGGTGGGCTGGATGTGCGTTGTCCGGATGGTGCAGGTCCGGGGTGAGGTCGCCAGGCCCTGTGGTGAGCTGGATGTGTGGCGTCTGGATGCTGCAGGTCCGGGGTGAGTTCGCCAGGCCCTCGGTGAGCTGGATATGCGGTGTCCCCGTGTCCGAATGGTGCAGGTCCAGGGTGAGGTCGCCAGGCCCTTGGTGGGCTGGATGTGCCGTGTCCGGATGGTACAGGCCTGGGGTAAGGTCGCCAGGCCCTTGGTGAGCTGGATGTGCAGTGTCCGGATGGTGCAGGTCCGGCGTGAGGTCGCCAGGCCTTGCGGTTAGCTGGATGTGCGGTGTCCGGATGGTGCAGGTCCGGCGTGAGGTCGCCAGGCCCTGCGGTTAGCTGGATGTGCGGTGTCCGGATGGTGCAGGTCCGGGGTGAGGTCCCCAGGCCCTCGGTGATCTGGATGTGGTGTGTCCTTCTCGTTTCAGGGGTTGGCTCTGTTCCGGCCGCAGAGCACCGTCTGCGTGAGGAGATCCTGGCCAAGTTCTTGCACTGGCTGATGAGTGTGTACGTTGTCGAGCTGCTCAGGTCTTTCTTTTATGTCACGGAGACCACGTTTCAGAAGAACAGGCTCTTTTTCTACCGGAAGAGTGTCTGGAGCAAGTTGCAAAGCATTGGAATCAGGTACTGTATCCCCACACCAGGCCTCTGCTTCTCGAAGTCCTGGAACACCAGCCCGGCCTTAGCGTGTGCCTGTCTCCACTTGCCGGTGCTTGCCTGGCTGTGCAGCTCTGGGCTGGGAGCCAGGGGCCCCGTCACAGGCCTGGTCCAAGTGGATTCTGTGCAAGGCTCTGACTGCCTGGAGCTCACGTTCTCTTACTTGTAAAATCAGGAGTTTGTGCCAAGTGGTCTCTAGGGTTTGTAAAGCAGAAGGGATTTATATTAGATGGAAACACTACCACTAGCCTCCTTGCCTCTCCCTGGGATGTGGGTCTGATTCTCTCTCTCCTTTTTTTTTTTTTCTTTTTTTTTTTTTTGAGATGGAGTCTCACTCTGTTGCCCAGGCTGGAGTGCGGTGGCGTAATCTTTGCTCACTGCAACCTCCACCTCCTGGGTTTAAGCGATTCTCCAGCCTCAGCCTCCTAAGTAGCTGGGATTACAGGCACCTGCCACCACGCCTGGCTAATTTTTGTACTTTTAGGAGAGACGGGGTTTCACCATGTTGGCCAGGCTGGTCTCGAACTCCTGACCTCAGGTGATCCACCCACCTTGGCCTCCCAAAGTGCTGGGTTTACAGGCTAAGCCACTGTGCCCAGCCCCCGATTCTCTTTTAATTCATGCTGTTCTGTATGAATCTTCAATCTATTGGATTTAGGTCATGAGAGGATAAAATCCCACCCACTTGGCGACTCACTGCAGGGAGCACCTGTGCAGGGAGCACCTGGGGATAGGAGAGTTCCACCATGAGCTAACTTCTAGGTGGCTGCATTTGAATGGCTGTGAGATTTTGTCTGCAATGTTCGGCTGATGAGAGTGTGAGATTGTGGCAGATTCAAGCTGGATTTGCATCAGTGAGGGACTGGAGTGCTGGTCTGGGAGATGCCAGCCTGGCTGAGCCCAGGCCGTGGTATTAGCTTCTCCGTGTCCCGCCCAGGCTGACTGTGGAGGGCTTTAGTCAGAAGATCAGGGCTTCCCCAGCTCCTCTGCACACTCGAGTCCCTGGGGTGCCTTGTGACACCCCATGCCCCAAATCAGGATGTCTGCAGAGGGAGCTGGCAGCAGACCTCGTCAGAGGTAACGCAGCCTCTGGGCTGGGGACCCCGACGTGGTGCTGGGGCCATTTCCTTGCATCTGTGGGAGGGTCAGGGCTTTCCCTGCGGAAACAAGTTAATACACAATGCACCTTACTTAGACTTCACACATATTTAATGGTGTGCGACCCAACATGGTCATTTGACCAGTATTTTGGAAAGAATTTAATTGGGGTGACCGGAAGGAGCAGACAGACGTGGTGGTCCCCAAGATGCTTCTTGTCACTACTGGGACTGTTGTTCTACCTGGGGGGCCTTGGAGGCCCCTTCTCCCTGGACAGGGTACTGTGCCTTTTCTACTCGGCTGGGCCTGCAGCCTGTGGTCAGGGCACCAGCCGCGGAGCACCCGCGGCCCCAGTGTCCACGGAGTGCCAGGCCGTCAGCCACAGATGCCCAGGTCCAGGTGTGGCCGCTCCAGCCCCCCGTGCCCCCATGGGTGGTTTTGGGGGAAAAGGCCAAAGGGCAGAGGTGTCAGGAGACTGGTGGGCTCACGAGAGCTGATTCTGCTCCTTGGCTGAGCTGCCCTGAGCAGCCTCTCCCGCCCTCTCCATCTGAAGGGATGCGGCTCTTTCTACCTCGGGGTCCTGCCTGGGGCCAGCCTTGGGCTACCCCAGTGGCTGTACCAGAGGGACAGGCATCCTGTGTGGAGGGGGCATGGGTTCATGTGGCCCCAGATGCAGCCTTGCACCCCATCCTGGGTGGCGGCCACCAGACAGGCAATCTGGGGGGTTGATCATGGGACCAGGCTCCCTGGTGCTGACGGTGGGACAGTCACCCTGGGGGTTGACCACCGGACTGGGCGTCCCCAGGGTTGACTATAGGACCAGGTGTCCAGGTGCCCTGCAAGTAGAGGGGCCCTCAGAGGCGTCTGGCTGGCATGGGTGGACGTGGCCCCGGGCATGGCCTTCAGCGTGTGCTGCCGTGGGTGTCCTGAGCCCTCACTGAGTCGGTGGGGGCTTGTGCCTTCCCGTGAGCTTCCCCCTAGTCTGTTGCCTGGCTGAGCAAGCCTCCTGAGGGGCTCTCTATTGCAGACAGCACTTGAAGAGGGTGCAGCTGCGGGAGCTGTCGGAAGCAGAGGTCAGGCAGCATCAGGAAGCCAGGCCCGCCCTGCTGACGTCCAGACTCCGCTTCATCCCCAAGCCTGACGGGCTGCGGCCGATTGTGAACATGGACTACGTCGTGGGAGCCAGAACGTTCCGCAGAGAAAAGAGGGTGGCTGTGCTTTGGTTTAGTTTCCTTTTTAAACAGAAGTGCGTTTGAGCCCCACATTTGGTATCAGCTTAGATGAAGGGCCCGGAGGAGGGGCCACGGGACACAGCCAGGGCCACGGCACGGCTCCAACCCATTTGTGTGCACGGTGAGGTCGCCGAGGTGCCGGTGCCTCCAGAAAAGCAGCGTGGGGGTGTAGGGGGAGGTCCTGGGGCAGGGACAGGCTCTGAGGACCACAGGAAGCAGCCGGGCCGGGGCCTGGATGCAGCACAGCCCGAGGTCCCGTATTCGTGTCCTGCTGTGGTGCGCAGGCTCCGTGCGCTTCCGCGTACCGGGCCTGGGGACCAGGCTTCGGCACAGGCACCGTGTGCTTCCGCGTACTGGGCCCGGGAACCAGGCCTCAGCTCGGGCTCCGTGTGCTTCCGTGTATGGGGCCCGGGGACCAGGCCTCGGCTCGGGCTCCGTGTGCTTCCGTGTATGGGGCCCGGGGACCAGGCCTCGGCTCAGGCACCGTGTGCTTCCGTGTATGGGGCCCGGGGACCAGGCCTCGGCTCGGGCTCTGTGTGCTTCCGCTTACCGGGCCCGGGGACCAAGCCTCGGCACAGGCACCGTGTGCTTCCGTGTATGGGGCCCGGGGACCAGGACTCGCCTCGGGCTTTGTGTGCTTCCGCTTACCGGGCCCGGGGACCAGGCCTCGGCTCGGGCTCCGTGCGCTTCCGTGTATGGGGCCCGGGGACCAGGCCTCGGCTCAGGCACCGTGTGCTTCCGCGTACCGGGCCCGGGGACCAGGCCTCGGCTCAGGCACCGTGTGCTTCCGCGTATGGGGCCCGGGGACCAGGCCTCGGCTCGGGCTCCGTGTGCTTCCGCTTACCGGGCCCCGGGGACCAGGCCTCGGCTCGGGCACCGTGTGCTTTTGCGTACGGGGCCCGGGGACCAGGCCTCGGCTCGGGCTTCGTGTGCTTCCGCTTACCGGGCCCGGGGACCAGGCCTCGGCTCGGGCTCCGTGTGCTTTTGCGTACGGGGCCTGGGGACCAGGCCTCGGCTCGGGCTCCGTGTGCTTTTGCGTACGGGGCCTGGGGACCAGGCCTCGGCTCAGGCACCGTGCGCTTCCGTGTATGGGGCCCGGGGACCAGGCCACGGCTGCCAGGAGCCCACCGGGCTCTGAGGATCCTGGACCTTGCCCCACGGCTCCTGCACCCCACCCCTGTGGCTGCGGTGGCTGCGGTGACCCCGTCATCTGAGGGGAGTGTGGGGTGAGGTGGACAGAGGTATGGCATGAGGATCCCGTGTGCAACACACATGCAGCCAGGAGCACGTTTCAAACAGGGTCTGAGGAAGCTGGGAGGGGTTCTAGGTCCCGGTTCTGGGTGGCTGGGGACACTGGGGTGGGGCTGCTTCTCCCCTGGGTCCCTATGGTGGGGCGGGGCACTTGGCCGGGTACACTTTCCTGACTGTCTCCCATGCTGTCCCCGCCAGGCCGAGCGTCTCACCTCGAGGGTGAAGGCACTGTTCAGCGTGCTCAACTACGAGCGGGCGCGGCGCCCCGGCCTCCTGGGCGCCTCTGTGCTGGGCCTGGACGATATCCACAGGGCCTGGCGCACCTTCGTGCTGCGTGTGCGGGCCCAGGACCCGCCGCCTGAGCTGTACTTTGTCAAGGTGGGTGCCGGGGACCCCCGTGAGCAGCCTTGCTGGACCTTGGGAGTGGCTGCCTGATTGGCACCTCATGTTGGGTGGAGGAGATACTCCTGGGTGGGCCGCAGGGAGTGCAGGTGACCCTGTCACTGTTGGGGACACACCTGGCACCTAGGGTGGAGGCCTTCAGCCTTTCCTGCAGCACATGGGGCTGACTGTGCACCCTGACTGCCCGGGCTCCTATTCCCAAGGAGGGTCCCACTGGATTCCAGTTCCCGTCAGAGAAGGAACCGCACCGGCTCAGCCACCAGGCCCCGGTGCCTCACACCCCAGTCCTGAGCCAGGGGCCTCCTGTCCTGAGGCTCAGAGAGGACACAGCCCGCCCTGCCCTTGGGGTCTGGAGGGGTGGGGGTCAGAGAGAGAGCGGGGGACGCCGCCAGGCCAGGCCCTGAGGGCAGAGGTGATGTCTGAGTTTCTGCGTGGCCACTGTCAGTCTCCTCGCCTCCACTCACGCAGGTGGATGTGACGGGCGCGTACGACACCATCCCCCAGGACAGGCTCACGGAGGTCATCGCCAGCATCATCAAACCCCAGAACACGTACTGCGTGCGTCGGTATGCTGTGGTCCAGAAGGCCGCCCATGGGCACGTCCGCAAGGCCTTCAAGAGCCACGTAAGGTTCACGTGTGATAGTCGTGTCCAGGATGTGTGTCTCTGGGATATGAATGTGTCTAGAATGCAGTCGTGTCTGTGATGCGTTTCTGTGGTGGAGGTACTTCCATGATTTACACATCTGTGATATGCGTGTGTGGCACGTGTGTGTCATGGTGCATGTATCTGTGGCGTGCATATTTGTGGTGTGTGTGTGTGGCATGTGTGTGTCCATGGTGTGTCTCTGGTGTGTGTGCCTGTGGTGTGCATGTGTGTGTGTCTGTGACACGTGCGTGTTCGTGCTGCATGCTGCATGTCTGTGATGTGCCTATTTGTGGCGTGTGTGTGTGCATGTATCCGTGACATATGCGTGTCTATGGCATGGGTGTGTGTGGCCCCTTGGCCTTACCCCTTCCTCCTCCAGGCATGGTCTGCACCATTGTCCTCACGCTCTCAGGTGCTGGTTTGGGGAGCTCCACATTCAGGGTCCTCACTTCTAGCATGGGTGCCCCTGTCCTGTCACAGGGCTGGGCCTTGGAGACTGCAAGCCAGGTTTGAGAGGAGAGTAGGGATGCTGGTGGTACCTTCCTGGACCTCTGGCACCCCCAGGACCCCAGTCTGGCCTATGCTGGCTCCATGAGATATAGGAAGGCTGATTCAGGCCTCGCTCCCCGGGACACACTCCTCCCAGAGCGGCCGGGGGCCTTGGGGCTCGGCAGCGGTGAAAGGGGCCCTGGGCTTGGGTTCCCACCCAGTGGTCATGAGCACGCTGGAGGGGTAAGCCCTCAAAGTCATGCCAGGCCGGGGTGCAGAGGTGAAGAAGTATCCCTGGAGCTTCGGTCTGGGGAGAGGCACATGTGGAAACCCACAAGGACCTCTTTCTCTGACTTCTTGAGCTATCGCAGCTACTTGCAAATCTCAGCAGAATTTTACCCTCGTGGAAAGCTGATGGCCACCACCTGTGCCCAGGTGTAGAAAGTCACTAGAGCCCAGGAGACCCCCCCCCGTCCCCACCGCCCACCAGCGCCCAGGTGTAGAAAGTCACCAGAGCCCAGGAGACCCCCCGTCCCCACCACCCACCTGTGCCCGGGTGTAGAAAGTCACCAGAGCCCGGGAGACCCCCCCTCCCTGCCGCCCATCTGCGCCCGGGTGTAGAAAGTCACCAGAGCCCAGGAGACCCCCCTGTCCCCGGCGTCCACCTGCGCCCGGGTGTAGAAAGTCACCAGAGCCCAGGAGACCCCCCTCCCTGCCGCCCATCTGCGCCCAGGTGTAGAAAGTCACCAGAGCCCAGGAGACCCCCCCCCCATCCCCGCTGCAGCGGAAGCTACCGCTCCCGCCGTGACCCTCGTTCCGACCTCGACCTCCATGGTCTCCCTCTCCCGGTCTCCATGTGAGTGAGATCAGGCAGGAGGTGGGTTTTGGGGTTCGAGCCTCAGCTATGCTGAACGCCTCAGCTGTGCGTTCTGTCCATGAATGGCATCCGTTGTGGAACTCGCCACGTGGATGTATCCTTCCTGCTGCTGTGGAGGCTCCTGGGTGCGGACTGCACCGCTGCGCCTGCTGTGAGCCTGCTGGGTTCTGGGAGTGTCCCAGGGGTCAGAGGCCCTCGCCTCTGGGTGAATTCCAGGGGTGGGGTTACTGGGTCACAGACGTGCTTTAGGGATGTTGTGGGAGTTTCCAGGGGGGTGACAGTGACACCCCGGCTGGCTGCTTGTGAGGGCGATGCCTCCGGTGGCCGCTGGCCTGAAGGTGTCGAAGCCGCCTCGTGGGATTGTGCAGGGGCCTCTCTTGATGCCCACGTGCCCACAGTGTTCCCGTGCTGGCCGCCCCGGGGCTCTTGCGGGAGGTGGCTGTCCGTCCTGCCCTGCTCTGTATGGGGCGCCTGCCTGCCATCATCGGCTTGCAGGAGCTCTTTGTGTGTTCTGCTGCAAGTGTGGCATCACATGCGTGCACTGTGAATCTCTGTGCCGTGTGTGTCTTGCTTTTGTGCTCTCAAGTCAAGCCTTTTGAGGATTGGAAGACTGTACTTTTATTGCAGTCCACTAACACAGTCCACTAACGCAGTCCACTTTATCAGCTGTTTGTGGCTAAAGCTGTTTGTGTTCTCTGCAGGAACTCTGTTTACCTTGAGGTCGTGGTGACGTTGCTTCTGCGCCTCCTTTTAGAACAGTCTTTACTGTGTCAGCTTGCAAACCTGGGTGGGGATTGGTGGAATTGGTTTTCATGTGTGGCGTAGGTGGAGATTTGTGAATTGGTTTTCATCCGTGGGGTAGGTGGGGGTCTGTGGGATTGGTTTTCATGTGTGGGGTAGGTGGGGATCTGTGGGATTGGTTTTCATGTGTGGGGTAGGTGGGGGTCTGTGGGATTGGTTTTCATGTGTGGGGTAGGTGGGGATCTGTGGGATTGGTTTTCATGTGTGGGGTAGGTGGGGGTCTGTGGGATTGGTTTTCATGTGTGGGGTAGGTGGGGATCTGTGGGATTGGTTTTCATGTGTGGGGTAGGTGGGGATCTGTGGGATTGGTTTTCATGTGTGGGGTAGGTGGGGATCTGTGGGATTGGTTTTCATGTGTGGGGGTAGGTGGGGATCTGTGAACTGGTTTTCATGTGTGGGGTGGGTGGGGATCTGTGGGATTGGTTTTCATGTGTGGGGTAGGTGGGGATCTGTGGGATTGGTTTTCATGTGTGGGGTAGGTGGGGATCTGTGGGATTGGTTTTCATGTGTGGGGTAGGTGGGGATCTGTGGGATTGGTTTTCATGTGTGGGGTAGGTGGGGATCTGTGGAGTTGGTTTTCATGTGTGGGGTAGGTGGGGATCTGTGGGATTGGTTTTCATGTGTGGGGGTAGGTGGGGATCTGTGAACTGGTTTTCATGTGTGGGGTAGGTGGGGATCTGTGGAGTTGGTTTTCATGTGTGGGGTAAGTGGGGATCTGTGGAGTTGGTTTTCATGTGTGGGGTAGGTGGGGATCTGTGGGATTGGTTTTCATGTGTGGGGTAGGTGGGGATCTGTGGAGTTGGTTTTCATGTGTGGGGTAGGTGGGGATCTGTGGGATTGGTTTTCATGTGTGGGGGTAGGTGGGGATCTGTGAACTGGTTTTCATGTGTGGGGTAGGTGGGGATCTGTGGAGTTGGTTTTCATGTGTGGGGTAAGTGGGGATCTGTGGAGTTGGTTTTCATGTGTGGGGTAGGTGGGGATCTGTGGGATTGGTTTTCATGTGTGGGGTAGGTGGGGGTCTGTGGAGTTGGTTTTCATGTGTGGGGTAGGTGGGGATCTGTGAACTGGTTTTCATGTGTGGGGTAGGTGGGGATCTGTGGGATTGGTTTTCATGTGTGGGGTAGGTGGGGATCTGTGGGATTGGTTTTCATGTGTGGGGTAGGTGGGGATCTGTGGGATTGGTTTTCATGTGTGGGGTAAGTGGGGATCTGTGGGATTGGTTTTCATGTGTGGGGTAAGTGGGGATCTGTGGAGTTGGTTTTCATGTGTGGGGTAGGTGGGGATCTGTGGGATTGGTTTTCATGTGTGGGGTAGGTGGGGATCCGTGGGATTGGTTTTCATGTGTGGGGTAGGTGGGGATCCGTGGGATTGGTTTTCATGTGTGGGGTAGGTGGGGATCCGTGGGATTGGTTTTCATGTGTGGGGTAGGTGGGGATCTGTGGGATTGGTTTTCATGTGTGGGGTAGGTGGGGATCTGTGGGATTGGTTTTCATGTGTGGGGTAGGTGGGGATCTGTGGGATTGGTTTTCATGTGTGGGGTAGGTGGGGGTCTGTGGAGTTGGTTTTCATGTGTGGGGTAGGTGGGGATCTGTGAACTGGTTTTCATGTGTGGGGTAGGTGGGGATCTGTGGGATTGGTTTTCATGTGTGGGGTAGGTGGGGATCTGTGGGATTGGTTTTCATGTGTGGGGTAAGTGGGGATCTGTGGAGTTGGTTTTCATGTGTGGGGTAAGTGGGGATCTGTGGAGTTGGTTTTCATGTGTGGGGTAGGTGGGGATCTGTGGGATTGGTTTTCATGTGTGGGGTAGGTGGGGATCTGTGGGATTGGTTTTCATGTGTGGGGTAAGTGGGGATCTGTGGAGTTGGTTTTCATGTGTGGGGTAGGTGGGGATCTGTGGGATTGGTTTTCATGTGTGGGGTAGGTGGGGATCTGTGGGATTGGTTTTCATGTGTGGGGTAGGTGGGGATCTGTGGGATTGGTTTTCATGTGTGGGGTAGGTGGGGATCTGTGGGATTGGTTTTCATGTGTGGGGTAGGTGGGGATCTGTGGAGTTGGTTTTCATGTGTGGGGTAGGTGGGGATCCGTGGGATTGGTTTTTATGCGTGGGGTAACACAGAGTTCAAGGCGAGCTTTCTTGCTGTAGTGGGTCTGCAGGTGCTCCAACAGCTTTATTGAGGAGACCACATCTTCCTTTGAACTATGGTCGGGTTTATAGTAAGTCAGGGATGTGGAGGCCTCCCCCGGGCTCCCCGTTCTGTTTCTTCCACTCCGGGGTCGTGCGGTGCCTGCTGTGGTGTGTGGCTGGCGGGCAGGGCTTCCAGGCCTCCTTGTGTTCATTGGCCTGGATGTGGCCCTGGCTGCGCTCCGTCCTTGGAATTCCCCTGCGAGTTGGAGGCTTTCTTTCTTTCTTTTTTTCTTCCTTTCTTTTTTTTTTTTTTTGGATAACAGAGTCTCGCTCTTTTTTGCCCAGGCTGGAGTGGTTTGGCGTGATCTTGGCTCACTGCAACCTGCGCTTCCTGAGTTCAAGCAATTCTCTTGCCTCAGCCTCCCAAGTAGCTGGAATTATAGGCGCCCACCACCATGCTGACTAATTTTTGTAATTTTAGTAGAGACGAGGTTTCTCCATGTTGGCCAGGCTGGTCTCGAACTCCTGACCTCAGGTGATCCTCCCACCTCGGCCTCCCAAAGTGCTGGGATGACAGGTGTGAACCGCCACGCCCGGCTGAGACTCGCTTCCTGCAGCTTCCGTGAGATCTGCAGCGATAGCTGCCTGCAGCCTTGGTGCTGACAACCTCCGTTTTCCTTCTCCAGGTCTCGCTAGGGGTCTTTCCATTTCATGACTCTCTTCACAGAAGAGTTTCACGTCTGCTGATTTCCCGGCTGTTTCCTGCATAATTGGTGTCTGCTGTTTATCGATGGCCTCCTTCCATTTCCTTTAGGCTTTGTTTATTGTTCTTTTTCTGGCTCCTTGAAGGAAAAGTTTCGATTATGGATGTTTGAACTTTCTTTTCTAAACAAGCATCTGAAGTTGCCGTTTTCCCTCTAAAGCAGGGATCCCGAGGCCCCTGGCTATGGAGTGGCACCGGTCTGGGGCCTGTTAGGAACCAGGCGCACAGCGGGAGGCTAGGTGGGGTGTGGTGAGCCCGCGTTCCCGCCTGAGCCCCACCCCCTCTCAGATCAGCAGTGGCATGCGGTGCTCAGAGGCGCACACACCCTACTGAGAACTGTGCGTGAGAGGGGTCTAGATTCTGTGCTCCTTATGGGAATCTAATGCCTGATGATCTGAGGTGGAACCGTTTCCTCCCAAAACCATCCCCTTCCCCACTGCTGTCCTGTGGAAAAATCGTCTTCCACGAAACCAGTCCCTGGTACCACAATGGCTGGGGACCCTGTGCTAAAGACCTGCTTCAGCAGCCTCTCGTCAGTGTTGATATATTGGCTTTTCTGTGTTGAGTCCAGAATAATTACGGATTTCTGTGATGCTTTCCGCCGACCTCAGACCCATGGGCTATTTGTGGGCGTGTTGCCTGCTCCTGGGTTGGGAAGGGTGCAGGCCCCATGTACCTTCCTGTTACTGCCTTCCAGGTTGGTTCTCAGGGTTGAATCGTACTCGATGTGGTTTTAGCCCACGGCCCTGCCGCCAGCTCCTGGGGGCTGGGGAACATGCTGAAGCACAGAGTCACCGTGCGCCTCTTTTGATGCCTCACAAGCTCGAGGCCTCCTGTGTCCGTGTTAGCGTGTGTCATGTGCCTGCTCACATCCTGTCTTGGGGACGCAGGGGCTTAGCGGGTACCGTAGTAAATGACAAGCGTCCTGGGGGAGTCTGCAGAATAGGAGGTGGGGCTGCCGGTCTCTCTCCCGCGTCTTCAGACTCTTCTCCTGCCTGTGCTGTGGCTGCACCTGCATCCCTGCAATCCCTCCAGCACTGGGCTGGAGAGGCCCGGGAGCTCGAGTGCCACTTGTGCCACGTGACTGTGGATGGCAGTCGGTCATGGGGGTCTGATGTGGTGACTGTGGATGGCAGTCGGTCGTGGGGGTCTGATGTGTGGTGACTGGATGGCAGTCGGTCATGGGGGTCTGATGTGTGGTGACTGTGGATGGTGATCGGTCATGGGGGTCTGATGTGTGGTGACTGTGGATGGCGGTTGTGGGGGTCTGATGTGTGGTGACTGTGGATGGCGGTCGGTTGTGGGGGTCTGATGTGTGGTGACTGTGGATGGCGGTCGGTCACGGGGGTCTGATGTGTGGTGACTGTGGATGGCGGTCGGTCACGGGGGTCTGATGTGTGGTGACTGTGGATGGCGGTCGGTCACGGGGGTCTGATGTGTGGTGACTGTGGATGGCGGTTGTGGGGGTCTGATGTGTGGTGACTGTGGATGGCGGTCGGTTGTGGGGGTCTGATGTGTGGTGACTGTGGATGGCGGTCAGTCGTGGGGGTCTGGTGTGTGGTGACTGTGGATGGTGATCGGTCATGGGGGTCTGATGTGTGGTGACTGTGGATGGCGGTTGGTCACGGGGGTCTGATGTGTGGTGACTGTGGATGGCGGTCGTGGGGGTCTGATGTGTGGTGACTGTGGATGGCAGTCGGTCACAGGGGTCTGATGTGTGGTGACTGTGGATGGTGATCTGTCATGGGGGTCTGATGTGTGGTGACTGTGGATGGCGGTTGGTCACGGGGGTCTGATGTGTGGTGACTGTGGATGGTGATCGGTCACGGGTCTGATGTGTGGTGACTGTGGATGGCGGTCGTGGGGTCTGATGTGTGGTGACTGGATGGCGGTCGGTCATGGGGGTCTGATGTGTGGTGACTGTGGATGGCGGTCGGTCACGGGGGTCTGATGTGTGGTGACTGTGGATGGCAGTCGGTCACGGGGGTCTGATGTGTGGTGACTGTGGATGGCGGTTGGTCACAGGGGTCTGATGTGTGGTGACTGTGGATGGCGGTCGTGGGGTCTGATGTGTGGTGACTGGATGGCGGTTGTGGGGGTCTGATGTGACTGTGGATGGCGGTCGTGGGGTCTGATGTGTGGTGACTGTGGATGGCGGTCGGTCATGGGGGTCTGATGTGTGGTGACTGTGGATGGCAGTCGGTCACGGGGGTCTGATGTGTGGTGACTGTGGATGGCAGTCGGTCACGGGGGTCTGATGTGGTGAGTGTGGATGGCGGTCGTGGGGTCTGATGTGTGGTGACTGTGGATGGCAGTCGGTCACGGGGGTCTGATGTGTGGTGACTGTGGATGGCAGTCGGTCACGGGGGTCTGATGTGTGGTGACTGTGGATGGCAGTCGGTCACGGGGGTCTGATGTGTGGTGACTGTGGATGGCAGTCGGTCACGGGGGTCTGATGTGTGGTGACTGTGGATGGCAGTCGGTCACGGGAGTCTGATGTGGTGAGTGTGGATGGCGGTCGTGGGGTCTGATGTGTGGTGACTGTGGATGGCAGTCGGTCACGGGGGTCTGATGTGTGGTGACTGTGGATGGCAGTCGGTCACGGGGGTCTGATGTGTGGTGACTGTGGATGGCAGTCGGTCACGGGGGTCTGATGTGTGGTGACTGTGGATGGCAGTCGGTCACGGGGGTCTGATGTGGTGAGTGTGGATGGCGGTCGTGGGGTCTGATGTGTGGTGACTGTGGATGGCAGTCATGGGGGTCTGATGTGTGGTGACTGTGGATGGCGGTTGGTCGTGGGGGTCTGATGTGTGGTGACTGTGGATGGTGATCGGTCACAGGGGTCTGGTGTGTGGTGACTGTGGATGGCGGTCATGGGGGTCTGATGTGTGGTGACTGTGGATGGCGGTTGGTCGTGGGGGTCTGATGTGTGGTGACTGTGGATGGTGATCGGTCACAGGGGTCTGGTGTGTGGTGACTGTGGATGGCAGTCATGGGGGTCTGATGTGTGGTGACTGTGGATGGCAGTCGGTCACGGGGGTCTGATGTGTGGTGACTGTGGATGGCGGTTGGTCACAGGGGTCTGATGTGTGGTGACTGTGGATGGCGGTCGTGGGGTCTGATGTGTGGTGACTGGATGGCGGTTGTGGGGGTCTGATGTGACTGTGGATGGCGGTCGTGGGGTCTGATGTGTGGTGACTGTGGATGGCGGTCGGTCATGGGGGTCTGATGTGTGGTGACTGTGGATGGCAGTCGGTCACGGGGGTCTGATGTGGTGAGTGTGGATGGCGGTCGTGGGGTCTGATGTGTGGTGACTGTGGATGGCAGTCGGTCACGGGGGTCTGATGTGTGGTGACTGTGGATGGCAGTCGGTCACGGGGGTCTGATGTGTGGTGACTGTGGATGGCAGTCGGTCACGGGGGTCTGATGTGGTGAGTGTGGATGGCGGTCGTGGGGTCTGATGTGTGGTGACTGTGGATGGCAGTCGGTCACGGGGGTCTGATGTGGTGAGTGTGGATGGCGGTCGTGGGGTCTGATGTGTGGTGACTGTGGATGGCAGTCATGGGGGTCTGATGTGTGGTGACTGTGGATGGCGGTTGGTCGTGGGGGTCTGATGTGTGGTGACTGTGGATGGTGATCGGTCACAGGGGTCTGGTGTGTGGTGACTGTGGATGGCGGTCATGGGGGTCTGATGTGTGGTGACTGTGGATGGCGGTCGTGGGGTCTGATGTGTGGTGACTGTGGATGGCGGTCGTGGGGTCTGATGTGTGGTGACTGTGGATGGTGATCGGTCACAGGGGTCTGGTGTGTGGTGACTGTGGATGGCGGTCATGGGGGTCTGATGTGGTGACTGTGGATGGCGGTCGTGGGGTCTGATGTGTGGTGACTGTGGATGGTGATCGGTCACAGGGGTCTGATGTGTGGTAGCTGCAGGTGGAGTCCCAGGTGTGTCTGTAGCTACTTTGCGTCCCCGGCCCCCCGGCCCCCGTTTCCCAAACAGAAGCTCCCCAGGCGCTCTCTGGGCTTCATCCCGCCATCGGGCTTGGCCGCAGGTCCACACGTCCTGATCGGAAGAAACAAGTGCCCAGCTCTGGCCGGGGCGGGCCACATTTGTGGCTCATGCCCTCTCCTCTGCCGGCAGGTCTCTACCTTGACAGACCTCCAGCCGTACATGCGACAGTTCGTGGCTCACCTGCAGGAGACCAGCCCACTGAGGGATGCCGTCATCATCGAGCAGGTCTGGGCACTGCCCTGCAGGGTTGGGCACGGACTCCCAGCAGTGGGTCCTCCCCTGGGCAATCACCGGGCTCATGACCGGACAGACTGTTGGCCCTGGGGGGCGGTGGGGGGAATGAGCTGTGGTGGGGGCATGATGAGCTGTGTGCCTTGGCGAAATCTGAGCTGGGCCATGCCAGGCTGTGACAGCTGCTGCATTCAGGCACCTGCTCACGTTTGACTGCGCGGCCTCTCTCCAGTCCGCAGTGCCTTTGTTCATGATTTGCTAAATGTCTTCTCTGCCAGTTTTGATCTTGAGGCCAAAGGAAAGGTGTCCCCCTCCTTTAGGAGGGCAGGCCATGTTTGAGCCACGTCCCGCCCAGCTGGCCCCTCAGTGCTGGGTCTGAGGCCAAAGGAAATGTGTCCCCCTTCTTAGGAGGACGGGCTGTGTTTGAGCCACGCCCCGCTGAGCGGGCCCCTCAGTGCTGGGTCTGTCCATGTGGCCCTGTGGCTCTTTGCAGATGCGGTCTGTCCACGTGGCCCTGTGGCTCTTTGCAGATGCCTGTTAGCACTTGCTCGGCTCTAGGGGACAGTCGTGTCCACCGCGTGAGGCTCAGAGACCTCTGGGCGAATTTCCTTGGCTCCCAGGGTGGGGGTGGGGGTGGCCTGGGCTGCTGGGACCCAGACCCTGTGCCCGGCAGCTGGGCAGCAACTCCTGGATCACATATGCCATCCGGGCCACGGTGGGCTGTGTGGGTGTGAGCCCAGCTGGACACACAGGTGGCCCAGAGGAGACATTCTGTGTCACACACTCTGCTTAAGCCCATGTGTGTCTGCAGAGACTCGGCCCGGCCAGCCCATGATGGCCCTGCATTCCAGCCCAGCCCCACACTTCATCACAAACACTGACCCCAGAAGGGACGGAGGGTCTCGGCCACGTGGTCCTGCCTGTCTCAGCACCCACCGGCTCACTCCCACGTGTCTCCCGTCTGCTTTCGCAGAGCTCCTCCCTGAATGAGGCCAGCAGTGGCCTCTTCGACGTCTTCCTACGCTTCGTGTGCCGCCACGCCGTGCGCATCAGGGGCAAGTGAGTCAGGTGGCCAGGTGCCATTGCCCTGCGGGTGGCTGGGCGGGCTGGCAGGGCTTCTGCTCACCTCTCTCCTGCCCCTTCCCCACTGCCCTTCTGCCCGGGGCCACCAGAGTCTCCTTCTCTGGCCCCCGCCCCCTCCGGCTCCTGGGCTGCAGGCTCCCGAGGCCCCGGAAACATGGCTCGGCTTGCGGCAGCCGGAGCGGAGCAGGTGCCACACGAGGCCTGGAAATGGCAAGCGGGGTGTGGACTCGCTCCTGTGTGGAGGACGAGGGGCGGGGGGTGTGTCTGGGTCAGGTGTGCGGCCGAGCGTTTGAGCCTGCAGCTTGTCAGCTCCAAGTTACTACTGACGCTGGACACCCGGCTCTCACACGCTTGTCTCTCTCTCCCGATACAAGAGGATTTTATCCGATTCTCATTCCTGTCCCTGTCCTGTGACCCCCGCGAGGGCGCGGGCTCTTCTCTCTGTGACTAGATTTCCCATCTGGAAAGTGCGGGGTTGACCGTGTAGTTTGCTCCTCTCGGGGGGCCTGTGGTGGCCATGGGGCAGGCGGCCTGGGAGAGCTGCCGTCACACAGCCACTGGGTGAGCCACACTCACGGTGGTAGAGCCACGGTGCCTGGTGCCACATCATGTCCTCTGGATTTTAAGTAAAACCACACACCTCCCGGCAGGCATCTGCCTGCGACCCTGCGTGTGCCCGGGGAGAGTGGTAGCACGGAGGAAATTCGTGCACACTCAAGGTCATCAGCAAGGTCATCCGCAGTCAGGTGGAACGTGGAGGCCTCTCTCTGGGATCGTCTCCAGCGGATAAAGGACTGTGCACAGCTTCGGAAGCTTTTATTTAAAAATATAACTATTAATTATTGCATTATAAGTAATCACTAATGGTATCAGCAATTATAATATTTATTAAAGTATAATTAGAAATATTAAGTAGTACACACGTTCTGGAAAAACACAAATTGCACATGGCAGCAGAGTGAATTTTGGCCGAGGGACACGTGTGCACATGTGTGTAAGCGGCCCCCAGGCCCACAGAATTCGCTGACAAAGTCACCTCCCCAGAGAAGCCACCACGGGCCTCCTTCGTGGCCGTGAATTTTATTAAGATGGATCAAGTCACGTGCCGTCCACGTGTGGCAGGGCTTTGGGGAATGTGAGGTGATGACTGCGTCCTCATGCCCTGACAGACAGGAGGTGACTGTGTCTGTCCTGTCCCTAGGACACGGACAGGCCCGAAGCTCTAGTCCCCATCGTGGTCCAGTTTGGCCTCTGAATAAAAACGTCTTCAAAACCTGTTGCCCCAAAAACTAAGAACAGAGAGAGTTTCCCATCCCATGTGCTCACAGGGGCGTATCTGCTTGCGTTGACCCGCTGGGCTGGCCGGACTCCTAGAGTTGGTGCGTGTGCTTCTGTGCAAAAAGCGCAGTCCTCTTGCCCGTCACTGTGATATCTGCACCAGCAAGGAAAGCCTCTTTTCTTTTCTTTCTTTTTTTTTTTTTTGAGACGGAATGTCACTGTTGTCTGCCCGGGCTTGAGTGCAGTGGCGCGATGTCAACTCACTGCAACCTCCGCCTCCCGGGTTCCAGCATTTCTCCTGCCTCAGCCTCCCGAGCAGCTGAGATTACAGGCATCCACCCCCTGCGCCTGGCTAATTTTTGTATTTTTAGTAGAGAGGGGTTTTTGCCATGTTGGCCAGGCTGGTCTCGAACTCCTGACCTCAGGTGATCCACCCACCTCGGCCTCCCAAAGTGCTGGGATTACAGGTGTGAGCCATCACGCCCAGCCGGAAAGCCTCTTTTTAAGGTGACCACCTACAGCGCTTCCTGAAAATAACAGGTCTTGTTTTTGCAGTAGGCTGCAAGTGTCTCTTAGCAACAGGAGTGGCGTCCTGTGGGCTCTGGGGATGGCTGAGGGTCGCGTGGCAGCCATGCCTTCTGTGTGCACCTTTAGGTTCCACGGGGCTATTCTGCTCTCACTGTTTGTCTGAAAACGCACCCTTGGCATCCTTGTTTGGAGAGTTTCTGCGTCTCGTTGGTCGTGCTGAAACTAGCGGCAAGGTTGTATCCGTTGGCGCGCAGCGGCTACATGTAGGGTCGTGAGTCTTTCACCGTGGATAAATTCCTTGAAAAAAAAAAAAGGAGTCCGGTTAAGCATTCATTCCGGGTCAAGTGTCTGGTTCTGTGAATAAACTCTAAGATTTAAGAAACCTTAATGAAAGAAAGCCTTGATGATTCAGAGCAAGGATGTGGTCACACCTGTGGCTGGATCTGTTTAAGCCGCCCCAGTGCATGGTGAGAGTGGGGAGCAGGGATTGTTTGCTCAGAGGTCTCATCTGGTATGTTTCTGAGGTGTTTGCCGGCTGAATGGTAGACATGTCGTTGGTGTGTATGAGGGTCTGTGTCTGTGTGTGGCTCTGTTTGAGTGTACACATGTCCAGCACATGCCCTGCCCGTCTCTCACCTGTGTCTTCCCGCCCCAGGTCCTACGTCCAGTGCCAGGGGATCCCGCAGGGCTCCATCCTGTCCACGCTGCTCTGCAGCCTGTGCTACGGCGACATGGAGAACAAGCTGTTTGCGGGGATTCGGCGGGACGGGTGAGGCCTCCTCTTCCCCAGGGGGGCTTGGGTGGGGGTTGATTTGCTTTTGATGCGTTCAGTGTTAATATTCCTGGTGCTCTGGATACCATGACTGCTCTGTCTTGAGGAACCAGACAAGGTTGCAGCCCCTCCTTGGTATGAAGCCGCACAGGAGGGGTTGCACAGCCCAAGGACTGTGGGCTCCATGCAGGCTCTGTCCAGCGGCCATGTCCAGAGGCCTCAGGGCTCAGCAGGCAGGAGGGCCGCTGCCCTGCATGATGAGCATGTGAATTCAACACTGAGGAAGCACACCAGCTTCTATCACGTCACCCAGGTTCCGTTAGGGTCCTTGGGGAGACGGGGCTGGTGCAGCCTGAGGCCCCGCATCTCCCAGCAGGCCCTCGACAGGTGGCCTGGACTGGGCGCCTCTTCAGCCCATTGCCCATCCCACTTGCGTGGGGTCTACACCCAAGGACGCACACACCTAAATATCGTGCCAACCTAATGTGGTTCAACTCAACTGGCTTTTATTGACAGCAGTTACTTTTTTTTTTTTTTTTTATACTTTAAGTTCTAGGGTACATGTGCACAACGTGCAGGTTTGTTACATATGTATACATGTGCCATGTTGGTTTGCTGCACCCATTAACTCATCATTTACATTAGGTATTTCTCCTAATGCTATCCTTCCCCACTGCCCCCATCCCATGACAGGCCCCGGTGTGTGATGTTCCCCACCCTGTGTCCAAGTGTTCTCATTGTTCAGTTCCCACCTATGAGTGAGAACATGTGGTGTTTGGTTTTCTTTCCTTGCAATAGTTTGCTCAGAGTGATGGTTTCCAGCTTCGTCCATGTCCCTACAAAGGACATGAACTCATCCTTTTTTACGGCTGCATGGTATTCCATGGTGTATATGTGCCACATTTTCTTAATCCAGTCTATCATTGATGGACATTTGGGTTGGTTGCAAGTCTTTGCTATTGTGAATAGTGCCACAATAAACATACATGTGCATGTATCTTTATAGCAGCATGATTTATAATCCTTTGGGTATATACCCAGTCATGGGATGGCTGGGTCAAATGGTATTTCTAGTTCTAGATCCTTGAGGAATCGCCACACTATCTTCCACAATGGTTGAACTAGTTTACACTCCCACCAACAGTGTAAAAGTGTTCTGGTGCTGGAGAGGATGTGGACAGCAGTTACTTTTTTATGAAAATAGTATCACTGAACAAGCAGACAGTTAGTGAAGGATGCGTCAGGAAGCCTGCAGGCCTCACGGCCATTTCTCTCGAAGTCTCCGGGTTTTTCCTGTGCATCTTTTGAAACGCTAGCTCCAATTATAGCATGTACAGTGGATCAAGGTGCTTCTTCATTAAGGTTCAAGTTCTAGATTGAAATAAGTTTATGTAACAGAAACAAAAATTTCTTGTACACACAACTTGCTCTGGGACTTGGAGGAAAGTGTCCTCGAGCTGGCGGCACACTGGTCAGCCCTCTGGGACAGGATACCCCTGGCCCGTGGTCATGGGGCGCTGGGCTTGGGCCTGAGGGTCACACAGTGCACCATGCCCAGCTTCCTGTGGATAGGATCTGGGTCTCGGATCATGCTGAGGACCACAGCTGCCATGCTGGTAAAGGGCACCACATGGCTCAGAGGGGGCGAGGTTCCCAGCCCCAGCATTCTTACCGTCTTCAGTTATTTTTCCCTAAGAGTCTGAGAACTGGGGCCGCGCCTGATGGCCTTCGTTCGTCTTCAGCTGGCACAGAATTGCACAAGCCGTTGCTAAACACTAAGTACTTACAATGAATGAGGAATTGCTGTAGCAGTTAACTGTAGAGAGCACGTCTGTTGGAAAGAAATTTAAGTTTTTGATTTAACTGCTTTGGAGAATGTTACTTTATTTATGGCTGTGTAAATGGTTTGACATTCAGTCCCTCGTAGACAGATACTACGTAAAAAGTGTAAAGTTAACCTTGCTGTGTATTTTCCCTTATTTTAGGCTGCTCCTGCGTTTGGTGGATGATTTCTTGTTGGTGACACCTCACCTCACCCACGCGAAAGCCTTCCTCAGGTGAGGCCCGTGCCGTGTGTCTGGGGGCTTTGCAGTTGAGCCCCCCGTGTCCTGCCCCTGGCACCGCAGCGTTGTCTCTGCCGAGTCCTCTCTCTCTGTCGGTGCTGGATCTGCAAGAGCAGAGGCGCTTGGCCGTGCACCCAGGCCTGGGGGCGCAGGGGCACCTTCGGGAGGGAGTGGGTACCGTGCAGGCCCTGGTCCTGCAGAGACGCACCCAGGTTACACACGTGGTGAGTGCAGGCGGTGACCTGGCTCCTGCTGCTCTTTGGAAAGTCAAGTGTGGCGGCTCCTGGGGCCCCAGTGAGACCCCCAGGAGCTGTGCACAGGGCCTGCGGGGCCGAGGCGGCAGCCTCCCCACCAGGGTGCACCTGAGCCTGCGGAGAGCAGGAGCTGCTGAGTGAGCTGGCCCACAGCGTTCGCTGCGGTCACGTTCCCGCGTGGGGTTGTTTGGGATCGGCGGGAGAATTTGGATTTGCTGAGTGCTGCTGTCTTGAACCACGGAGATGGCTAGGAGTGGGTTTCAGAGTTGATTTTTGTGGCTCAAACTAAAATCAGGCACAGGGGACCTGGCCTCAGCACAGGGGATTGTCCAATGTGGTCCCCTCAAGGGCGCCCCACAGATCCGGTGGGCTTGTTTTAAAGTGCGATTTGACGAGGGACGAGAAACCTTGAAAGCTGTAAAGGGAACCCTCAGAAAATGTGGCCGCCAGGGGTGGTTTCAGGTGCTTTGCTGGGCTGTGTTTGTGAAAACCCATTTGGACCCGCCCTGCAAGTCCACCCTCCAGGTCCACCCTCCAGGGCCGCCCTGGGCTGGGGGTATGCCCGGCGTTCCTTGTGCCACAGCCCGGAGCACAGCAGGCTGCGCACATTTAAATCACAGCAGGCTGCGCACATTTAAATCCACTAAGATTCACTCAGGAGGAGCCCAGGTCCCAAGCAACTGAGGGCTCAGGAGTCCTGAGGCTGCTGAGGGGACAGAGCAGACGGGGAACGCTGCTTCTGTGTGGCAAGTTCCTGAGGGTGCTGGCCAGGGAGGTGGCTCAGAGTATATGTTGGGGTCCCACCGGGGGCAGAACTCTGTCTCAGATGAGTCGGCAGCCATGTAACAGGAAGGGGTGGCTGCAGGGAGCTGGAAATGCACCAGGGGAGCTGAGCAGCCGGCCAAGGTCTCAGGGCCAGGCCACAGGAAGGGCAGGGGGACGCCCGGGGCCACAGCAGAGGCCGCAGGAAGGGAAGGGGATGCCCAGGCCAGAGCAGAGGCTGCCGGGCACAGGGGGGCTCCCTGAGCTGGGTGAGCGAGGCTCATGACTCGGCGAGGGAACCTCCTTGACGTGAAGC